>NC_059107.1:114538669-114847002 GCF_020740685.1 Jaculus jaculus
TGAACAGAGATATAAATAACCAAGAAGCATAAAAATATGTCTAATTTGCTAACAGAAACAGAGATTAGAATAAAATGATTTACTATTTTTTAAGCCTAAAGATGCTGAAGGAAATAGTGTAAAATATTGATTGTTTTCAGGGTGTAAGGCAATATTTGTTCTTTACATAACAAAAAGGAGCATAAATTTTAGTTAGTTTGGTAGACAACTTGGCAGGCTGTGCTAAAATTAGTAATGTACAGACATTAGATTTTTATAGAATGAACAAGTGGAATCAAAGCTGATACTGTTATTGCAAGGAGTGGAAATATGGAATGAGAAAAGTTTTTATGTATTAGTACAAGTGTCTTAAGTCATGGTTAGGTAAAAACAAAGAGGACAGAATATCAAAACAAAACATATTGCAAATTAGTACAATATGATACTTGGAGGAAATACAATAAAAAATACAATGATAATTTTACAAATGTAAATTCTGAGAAGTTCTATATGAAAGTGAGAGGATCAAATTAGCTAGGCCTAAGTTTCAGTTTCCTGGAGAGGCAGGCAAGATTTCTGGGAAAACTATGAACAAAGGGCTATTAACCAACAGCAAACCTGACATGTGACTTTGGAATATAGCTGCACAGGGGCCTGAGTCAGCTCCTGCAGTACCTCTGAACTATGACCAAAAAAAAAAAGGAATTGCCTGAGATAGTGGGCTCCAAGGCTGAGTCAGTTCCTGCCAAGTCTCTGAAACATGCCCAAGGATGGTAAAATCTGGGCCACAGCCAATCAAAGGTGTACAAATGTAACAGCTGCTTACTTAGTCAATCATATTAGAAGATGACCTAACCCTCCTAGATTTCCCCTAGCTGTTCTTAAAAGGGGCCTGCATGCTCCTCTTGGAGTTGCCATTTTGTTTGAATTGTTGACCCTCACATGCTTGCTGATTCTGCAGAATAAACGCTCTTTGTTTTTACATACTATTTGAGCCCCAGGGTCTTTCTTCAGTGATTCTCAGACCCTTACATTTGGGGGCTCATTCGGGATTGCTGGAGGACTCCCCTAGACTCAATAGTGGAGCATTTCTATAGGAGCAATTGATTCTCTACCAATCGGTGTATTGGGGCGCCCCTTTGTATTGTGTGTCTTTGTTCTGCTCTGTTCCTTGTTTTCCAGGTAGATCTGGTGTTCAGACACAATCTGGAGGCCCTCAAAGGTCAGGCAGATGAACCAGTTATTACCACCGAGCCAGGGTTTCTGAGGACGCTTCAGACCCTTATCTGGTGGAGCCAAAGAATTCCTGTCTGACTCTGGTTTTGATAAATACTAATGGGTCGCACCCATCTGGCAGAACCTGTTTACAGGATAAGCTTCCCTCAGCATTGTTTTGGTTTCTTTTTCACTCCTCAGGATGTTGGTTTCTGTGTCTGTGTGTTTGTGTCTTGTTTGTCCTTTTCTACTTTCTGTGAGATACCATGGGACAGGCAGGGAGTTCCACCCCAGTGGACCTAGTCCAATCAAACTTCCAGGATTCCCAACACCTGGTGTACAATCTGGGTTTAACAGTATGGCTGGGAAAACTAACCACTGTTTGCAGGAATGAATGGCCAACTTTCAGTATGGGATGGCCAGAGGGAGGCACCTTTAACCTTCCCACCATTAACCAAGTTAAAGGTATTGTGTATGGGAATCCTGGACCTCCTGACCAGTCCCATACATCACTGTTTGGCACTATCTAGTGGAGAGAAGATCTTTTTTGCCACTAACTTCAGTGATCCTGTAGGTTAAGGAGTCAGGGCCACCAAAGGACTGCAAGCTGGCAGTCCAACCCCCCTTCATTCCCGAGGAGGACCTCTACACACCTCTCTGTGTACCTGACCCTGAGCCAGAATCCATGCTACTGGTGGCTGCTGCTGATCCAGGCCCAGGGGAATGCAGAGAACATAGGATAAATCTCCCCATACATGGCATGGACTGCAAGACAGACAGACTCCACCACAATTGAGCTGCCTTTATGAGCAATCGTAAAGCCCCCCTGATCAGGAGGGCTGACAATATCTGGCTCACATCCCTTTTGCCACTAGTGACCTATATAACTGGAAAATGCAGAATCCCAACTTCTCAGAAAAACCCTCTGTCCTGCTAGACCTATAAGACTTGTAATGACTACCCACCAACACAAGTGGGATGATTGCCAACAGCTTTTGCAGGTGCTCTTCACAACTGAGGAAAGAAAATAAGTGCTAGTTGCAGCCCAAAAGTAGTTCCCAGGGCCAAACAGCCAACCCATGGCAGTCCAGGCTGATATTGACATGGATTTTCCTTTGATTCACCAGAACTGGGACCCTAATGACCCTGCAGGTAAGGAGAGGCTGAAGGTCTACTGCCAGATTCTAATAGGTGGTCTCTGGGAGGCTGCCAGAAGGCCTACAAATTTGTTTAAGGTAGGCCAGGTAATACAAGGTAAGGAGGAAAGTCCAGGGGCCTTCTAGAGTGACTGTTGGAGACTTACCAGACTTACACACCCCTTGACCCTGAAGTGAAAGAAAATCAGTTTGCTGCGAACATGGCTTTTGTCAACCAGGTGGTGCCAGATGTCTGCAGAAAGCTCCAGTGACTGGATAGATTCATGGGTAAGCAAATGGCAGAGCTTATAACCATAGCAGAAAATGTCTACAACAATAGCGATATTCCAGAAGATAGGCAAACAAAAGACTCACCAGAATTCTACTGGTGGCTACAGGGAGAGATAGATTTGATTCCCAAGAATTAAAAGAAATAGCCTATTGAAGGGGGAAAACCAAACAAACCCCTCAAAAAAAGAGGGATGACCCCATCTCCAAAAGACCAATGCACTTACTGCAAGGAAATAGGACTCTGGGAGAATGACTGCCCCAAAAAGCAGAGGGAGAAAGGACCAAAATTTCTGGAGGTAGAAGAACTAAGTGACTGAGGGAGTCAGGGCTCACGTTGCCTACATGAGCCCTGGGTAACTCTAAAGGTGAAGGGGAAAACAATAGAATTTCTAGTTGACAGAAGGGCACAACACTCCATCCTAAAACAACCTATAGGGTCCCTGTCTGACAAGAAAATATGGGTCAAGGGGGCCACCAGAATTAACCAATATCCTTGGACTACTCAAAGAAAGGTGGACTTGGGAATGGGATGGGTAACCCATTCATTTATGGCCATCCCTGGTTGCCCATATCCACTCCTGGGATGAGAACTCCTGACTAAGGTGGGGGCACAAATCCATGTTAGCCTCAGGGGAGTACAGGTCTTTAATGAAAATGGCCCCATACATGTTCTGACTGTGTCTCTAGAAGAATACAAACTCTGTGCCCCATCCCCTCTGACTGCCAACAAGGAACCATACTTGGAAAAATTATGGGAGGAAATTGCAAGAGTATGGGCAGAAAGATATCAGATGATGCTAGCTAAACATTGGGTCACAATTTTGATACAACTAAAAGCTGATGCTACTCTGGCCCAAATCTGGCAGTACTCTATGATTCAGGAAGTGAAAGTGGGGACAATAAACTGACTCTGGGAACAAGGGATATTAGTTCCTTGCAAGTTTGCCTGGAACACCCCTTCTGCCAGTAAGAAAACCCCACTTCAATGACTACTGACCTGTTCAGGACTTAAGGGAAGTTAATAAAAGAGTGGAAGACATTCACCCAACAGTGCCCAATCCATATACCCTGCTGAGCATCTTGCCACCTGAGCAGGCTGTCTATATGGAGTTGGATCTTAAAGATGCATTCTTCAATCTCCCACTGGCTCCAGCTAGCCAACCCTTGTTCACCTTTGAATGGAGTGACCAGAAGCATGGCTTCAGTGGATAGCTGTCCTGGACTAGGCTATAACAAGGGTTTAAGAACTCACCCACCATCTTTGATGAGGCACTCCATGAAGACCTGGGCGAGTATTGGCAGGCATACCCCCAAATAACCCTCCTACAGCATGTTGATTACCTCTGTATAGCTGTCCCAGACAAAGAAACCTGCCATTTGGCATCTGGCACCTTGCTCAGAGAACTGGACCAGATCGGAGAAAAAGGCACAGCTCTGCCAAAGGGAGGTAACATACCTACTCAAGGGGGGCCAACACCTGCTGTCTCAGGCTTGAAAAGAGATAGTCCTTAGTATCCCATTCCCAAAACTCAATGACAAGTGTGTGAATTCTTGGGTCTGGAAGGAATCTGTAGACTTTGGGTGCTAGGACTTGCAGAAATTGCTAAGCCTCTCTATGAGGCCACAAGATAGCAGGAGAATGCCTTGGATTGGACTCCAGACATGGGCAGAGCCTTCCATCAGCTCAAGGAGGCACTCCTTAAGGCCCAGCACTGACCCTAAAAGACATGTACAAGTCACATTACTGACAGACCCACACCAGGACATTACACAGAACTGCTCCATAGTGTTGAACCAAGTCCAAAATGTGAGGCTGGACCTGACAGACATCCCCAGGCCAAATGCAGAGATGGACTGTTTCACAGACGGGAGCAGGTACATACAAAATGGAGTCAGATATGTGGGTGTTGTGGTAGTAACTCTTGACTCTGTAGTATGGGCCTCTGCCCCACCACTGGGGACTTCAGCCCAGAAGGCCAAACTAACTGCCCTGACTCAGGCCCTTAAAATGGCCAAAGACAAAATTGCAAACATCTTCATGGATAGCCAATACTGCCACAGCTCATGTCCATGGGCACATCTATAAGGAAAGGGGGCTTCTCACAGAGAAAGGAAAGACCATCAAAAAAAATAAAGATGAGATCCTAGCCCTAGTAGAGGCAATATGGCTGCCCCTCAAGATAGCCATCATCTGGGCCATCAAAAGAGGGAAAATAAAAGAGCAAAGGGAAACAGACTGGCTGATAAGGCCACAAAAGAGGCTGCACTACACTCCATAGCCACAGCCTTGGTGGCTGTGGTTCCACCAGAGCTCCCTCCAACCCCCCATTACAGCTCAAAAGATAAGGAGGACCTAACCAAATGCCAAGGGCTCTTTCTATGTCTTCTTTGATTCCTTTGATTTCCTCTTTGATTCCTTTGATTTGTTCCTTGACTTCTTTGAACATATTTACAATCATTCTTTTGAAATCTTTCTCAGGCATTTCCTTCAACTTGTCATCTCTGATGCATTAGTACTTTAAAAAAAAAAATTTATTTATTTGAGAGCGACAGACACAGAGAGAAAGACAGAGGGAGAGAGAGAGAATGGGCGTGCCAGGGCTTCCAGCCTCTGCAAACGAACTCCAGACACGTGCGCCTCCTTGTGCATCTGGCTAACGTGGGACCTGGGAAACTGAGCCTCGAACCGGGGTCCTTAGGCTTCACAGGCAAGTGCTTAACTGCTAAGCCATCTCTCCAGCTCGCATTAATACTTTTATATTGTCTTGATTTTTGGCATTTCTTGTGTTATAATGTATATATTTTTGCACCTTGGATTAAGTTAATGCTTGGATTTTCTAGTTATCTGGGCATTCTTAGCTGTATCAATTGATCTGATGTTACATATCTTCAGTGTAGGAGATTAAGATGTTAGGTGTGGCTCTTAACACTCTCAGAGTATTTAGAAAAGTGTTCTAGGGGTTGAGTTTCCCTGCTATGAGAGTATTCAAGTAGGCTTAGTGGAACAAAATACAGGAAGATTCTAAAATTTAACTAAACACTGTACACATTCAACCAACAACAGCACTGAGTATTTATGCAAGAGTAGGCGTTATAACAACCAGATCCTCTATCAACAAACAGGTTAAGATTTCTGGTCTATTGAGGGTTCCAAGTCAGCTTGTGACCAAGTGAGACCCTTCCCTGGTGCAATTGCAGTTACCTTTTTGGATGATTTTGGTCTCAGTCAAGTAGGCTGGCTGGGATGCTGGACTGCTGTTCTGTTTTCTTGAGCTGGGCACTGGCTTATCCTGCAGGGCAAACCGAGCCTGGCACCTGTGGCCCTGCAGATGGGCACCCCACTGCTGGAACTGCTGCTGCTGCTGCTGCTGCTGAAGCTGTTGCTGCTGGGTCTGCTGTTGCTGCTGAAGCTTCCACTGCTGGACCCACTGCTGCCACTGCTGAAGCTGCCACTGTTGGGTCCACCACTGCCACTGCTATAGCCACCGCTGCTGGAGCTGCTGCTGCTGCTGCTGGAGCCACTGTTGCTGGTGATGGAGCCACTGCTGTTGCTGTTGGAGCTCTGGGGCACTGCTGCTGGAGCTGCTTTGGCCTGCCTGTGTGGGCTCTGGATGCTCTGGGACTCTCCTACTTCTCTGCTGCCATTTTAATTTCTCATATACCTCACGTTTTAGTAAAAGTGTGTGTTTTGCTGGGTTTTCTTTGGCTTTTTCTCTCCTAGGCTGCTTTGGCGTGGTTCCTATGCTGCCATCTTAACCAGAAGTCAAGGGCTTTTTCTAAAAGAAGGATGGCTCCATACAGATGAAGGCTGAATAATCCTCCTTTCAGAATTTTGCTAAACATCTCATTCATAAGATTCATCAAAATACCTATCTGGGTCTTACAAAACGTAAGGAGCTGCTGAGAAATGCTAACTACAAAATTTTTCTCCTAGGGGCCTTAGTGAATGAGACCATTTCCCACTGCCCTATCTGTAAGGCAGTGAATCTCTATTGTAGGACAAATGGCCCCGCTGGCTATGTGGACAGACAGCGACCAGGCCCAAACTGGGAAGTAGATTACCCTGAAGTCAAGCAGGGTTTATAGGAATACAAGTACCTTTTCAGGCTGGGTAGAGGCATTCCTCCCCAAGAAAGAGGCTGCTACCATAGTGGCTAAGAAGCTGCTAGAAGAAATTATCCTCCTTTGTTGGGATCTGATAATGGACCTGCCTTCATATCTCAGGTAACACAGTCACTTGTTAAGGTTGTGGGGACTGATTTGAAACTTCACTGTGCCTACCGTCCTTAGAGTTCAGGCCAGGTAGAGGGAATGAATCAGACATTAAAGGAGACGTTAACTAAATTAACCCTAGAAACTGGCGGTGACTGGGTACCCCTCCTTCCTTATGCCCTGTATAAGGCTATAAATACCCCCTATACCCTAGGCTTAACTCCCTTTTAGATGCTATATGGGAGGCCCCTTCCCCTTCTGCCTAACCTTCAACCTGAGATCCTAGCAGAATTTGACCATCAAAAATTCCTGGAATCCCTACAAGCTCTTCATAAGGTCCAAAAACAGATTTGGCCAGATATATGCCAAATATATAAGTCAGCTCCCCCTCCTAGGCCCCATTGCTTTGAGCCAGGTGATAAAGTCTATATAAAGAGACATAATCACAAGACTCTCGAGCCACACTGGAAAGCCCCTCACATGATAATCTTGACCATGCCCACAGCTGTGAAGGTTGATGGAGTCAGAACCTGGATACATCACTCCCACATCAAACCTGCGAGATGAGAGACCACTCAACAGTTTCAACACAGACATGAGAAGCCTTCTGATGATTCAGCTCCATAAGGATGAAAGATTCAGCCCCAAACACTGGACCCACTAAAGCTAAGACTTTACAAATCCTGATCTTAATCTCTGCTATGGGGTTGGCCCTTATTGGACCTAACCTTCATGAGCCATATAACCTCACATGGGTGGTTACTAATACAGTTACAGGGATGATTGTGAATTCCATGTCCCACTCAGCCCCTATTGGAGCTTGGTTCCATGACATAACATTTGATTTGTGCACATTGACTGAAGGGGATTGGAATACCTAAATTGACCTCCAAAATTGCAAGCAACCAGGAGGGCACAACATGGTGCAATATACCCCCTTCTATGTCTGCCCTGGGGGCAGGAGATCCAAGTGTCAGAAAACCAAATGTTTGGGGTGCAGAATCATTCTTTTGTGCAAGCTGGGGCTGAGAGTCAACAGGAACAATCTCTTGGGGCCCCCCCACCCCCAGTTAAGGATGACCAGGGTCAGATTCACCAGGATGGGGATATGGACCGTTACCTAATCTCTACTGAAATGGTTTTGGTGGACTGTGTGCTTCTAGTACCTGTAATCCAATCACTATTGAGTTTATCCCAAAAGGTAAAAAAGCCACCAACTGAGGACCAGGACACACATGGGGACTATGGCTCTATAAACCAAAATGAAATAGTGATTTGGGGATGTTATTCACTATTCAGATCCTAACTTAAAAGATAAAATTCAGGCCTAAAGTACCACTAGCCCCCCCCCCCCCGTTATAAGGCAATAGCCAACCTTGAGAATTACACCACCTCATAAAATAATGGGACCTGCTGTTGGCACCACTTGGACATCGGGAGGTTAACTTTGGAACTGGTTGAAAGGAATGCATACACAGCTGACGCGTAAAATGGAATGACATGGCTGGAAGCCAGGAGAGAGTCAGTCCCCAGACAGTCAGTGTGTCTAGTGCCAGAGAGCGCTACATAGGCGACTGGGGGAAATGACCAAGATCTGTCCAAGCAACACATTGTTTAACCTAATTAGCAACAAATAACCAGATGTGATGCCCACACAAGTGCAATAGTGGTACACAGCTATGGTGAGGAATCAATTGCTCTTGATTTGGCTAACTGATCCACTCAGTGGTACTAGACCCTTAGCTGGAGCTGGGAAACAAATCAGAACCATACCCAAACACAAGCCCACTCTACAATATCAAGCTACCATCAATCACGGGGTATAAGAGGGCCTACACCTATCAAACTGTCTATCAAAAAAGTAAGTGTTATCTCAATTTTCCGGGTGCTAACTTACTCTCTGTTGGAGAATCTGCTTCTCTTTTCCAGATAGATGCAGATCCTAAGAAGAGAACTGCCCCAACATACCTCAAAAGGGGCCCAACTGAAACTAAGGACAACTGGTGAAATAAGCAAGGGTGATGTTTTCCTGTGAACCGGATACCAGCACAAAGGGGAAGGAGATCAGCGCAGAGAAAAATCAACTCCTACCAAATCAAAGAGCCAAAGCCTCAGAGGTCCCCAACACCTCATCACTGAAGCAGACCAAAAATGAACCCAACATGGCTCAGGGAAATCTTGTGGAAGAGGGGGCAGAAAGAATGTCAGAGCTACATGTTAGGTCATGATTTGCAGAGACATTTATCATACTAATAACTGGAGGCTAACTCCACAATGCACGACCCGTTTTCATTAACAAGGAGGGTCTAATGGGAGGGGGTAGATCACAGATGAGCCTAAATAATGGTACCAAACTGCCTGTATTCACTGAAATGAAAACTAAT
Source organism: Jaculus jaculus (assembly GCF_020740685.1). Lineage (NCBI taxonomy): Eukaryota > Metazoa > Chordata > Mammalia > Rodentia > Dipodidae > Jaculus > Jaculus jaculus. The sequence continues at coordinate 114,547,887 of NC_059107.1, forward strand.
AAATTAAATTAAAAAAAAAAAAGAAAGGAATGGACTCTGTATTACAGGGGAACCTGTCCCCTATACTCATAGACACTTATGCCATCCACCCAAAAAATCCCAAATCAGGACTGCATCTCTCCAAATGATGTCTGGTGGGCCTGCTCTACTGGGTTGACTCCTTGTGTTCATACTTTAACTCTCAACCACACTGATGGATTCTGTGTGCTGGTCCAGATAATTCCTAAAATCCTTTATTATTCAAGTGAGGACATGGAGACTCAACTCTCCTCTCTCCTGACCAGAAGATCAATCGCTGTAGTCCTAGTCCCCATCCTGCTAGTCCTGGCATTGCCAGGGGCCACCAGAGTGGGCACCTCTGCCCTAGGTCTCCAAGACAAAAATTACAAGGCTCTAAGCCTAGCAATAGACACTGATCTATCCAAGCTAGAAAAGTCCGTCTTACATCTTGAGACATCCTTATCTTCACTGGCCAAATTTGCCTTTCAGAACAGGCAAGGATTAGACCAACTATTCCTCCAACAAGGCAGACTATGTCTAGACCTAGGAGAACAATGCTGTGTTTATGCTAACCATACTGGAATCATCAGAAATTCAATGTCTCTAATATGGAAAAGATTACAAGACAGAGAAAAAGAGAGACAAAAATCCAAAGACTGGTATGAATCCTGAATCCTTTTTAAATTGGCCCCCTTGGCTCACTATCCTCCTTTCAGCAGTGGGAGGACCCCCTGATGCTGTTGCTACTCACCCTCATCTGTGGGCCCTATATCCTTAACACGCTCATAAGGTTTGTCAAAGAGCACGTATCTGCTGTTCAGCTTATGGTATTAAAGTCCCAATATCAACCCCTAGGCCCCTTTCAAGAATTTGAGATGGAACCTATCTCAAGAGGGGAAAGAGAGGATCAAATTTGCTCCAGTTTACAGTTAGGCCTAAGTTTCAGTTCCCCGGAGAGGCAGGCAAGATTTCTGGGAAAACTATAAACAAAGGACTGTTAATCAACACTGATCCTGACATGTGACCTGGGAAGATAGCTGCCCAGGGTCCTGAGTCAGTTCCTGCAATACCTCTGAACTATGACCAAAAAAAGACTTGCCTGAGATAGCGGTCTCCAGGGCTGAGTCAGTTCCTGTCAAGTCTCTGAAACATGTCTAAACATGCCCAAGGATGGCAAAATCTGGGCCACAGCCAATCAAAGATGTACAAATATAACTGCTTAGCCTATCACATTAGAAAATGACCTAACCCTGTTAGAATTCCCCTAGCTGTGCTTAAAAGGGGCCCGTATGTTCCTCTAGGGGGTCACCATTTTGTATTAATTGTTGACCCCTGCATGCTGGCTGATTCTGCAGAATAAATGCTCTTTGTTTTTACATACTATTTGAGTCCAGGGTCCTTCTTCAGTGATTCTCAGATCTTGACAAAAGCATTTTAACTTAATTACAATGTTACTGTTATAGAAGTGTTGTGGGAATTACCTAAATGAGACTCACAACCACCTGGACAGAGAAGAATATAGGAAGATTTATTCACACTAGTGGACTGACACTCAGATCACTCTGTAATGGCATCAGCCCCAGTTTTAGGCATGTGGGGTTTTTTTAATTTTTCTTCTAAAAGCCAGCAAGGTTACAGAAGCATAAGTGTCATGATCAGGCAGGTACATAGTTTAAATTTCTTATAATTCTTATTCAAGTTAGGCCAAAACTATCAGTCACTCACAGTGCGAGCAGGGAACTTATGTCTGTTTCCTGGTTTCTCCCTGTGGGTAACTTGCAGGCAAGAAACTTATCTCACTGTTCCTTGGTCTCTCCCTGTAGGAGCTTGTGGACAAACGAGAGTTTATCTCAGTGTTCACTGCTCTCTCCCTGTGGGTAGCTCTAGGGAGACCAGGACTTATCTCTGTTTTCTGTGGGTAACTCCTGGCCTGTTGGGGGGCAGGCTCTGTAACCCATTATAAGTTTCTTTTAATATTCCTATTTTCTGCTAGAGGAGAAGAAAGGAAATTGGATATAGGATAGAGCAAATACAATAAAGCTACATTCTGAGCTGAGGCCTTTCACATTTATTCTTGTTTTAATCATTGATTGATGTACCAGTACTCAAGTTGTTTTTCTTTCTACACTGTTATTCTTACTTTTAGAGCAGAAATAATAATAACTAATACTTATTAAATTGCATCAGGCATTCATTCTAGCAAGTATTTCAGTTACTTGACATATTTCTATGTGGATATTTTATTTTTCAAGATAGTCACAATATTTCTCATTCCACATGCTCTTTTAAAAAATGTTTTATATGTATTTATTTGTTTGCTTGAGAGAGAGGGAGATAATGGGCACACCAGAGCTTCTAGCTACTGCAAATGAAGTCCAGATACATGCACCACCATGTGCATCTGGCTTACATGGGCACTGGGGAGTCAAATCTAGGTCCTTAGTCTTCACAGGCAAATACCTTAACTGCTAAGCCATCTCTCCAGCTCAACACATGTTCATGCTCATAATGTGATGTTTGAACCCTCTCCTATCCTGTTGAGAAATGGAGTCTAGGCCCCTTTCTTCTGAATTTGAGTGCATGACTACAGTGGCAGTGACAAAAGGCAACCTTTAAGCCTAGGCCATAAAAAGTGATGCAGGCTCTGGCACTGTTGGAGATGTGCTTTTGAAATCTAGTCAACATGCTTTAAAGGAATTCCAGGCTATCACAAAAAGCCACGATCTCCCAACTGATTTGAGGTTTTTAATTGTTTTTATTTTTCTTAAATGACAATATTATTTGATCACAATCCTTTTTCTATCCCTTCTTTTGCCCCCCTCTTCCTTTCCACTAAACTCCTTTATTTATTTAGTTAGTTAAAATTTTTTTGTTAATTTTTATTTATGTATTTGAGACTGACAGAGAGACAGAGAAAGAGAGAGAGAGAGAGAGAGAGAGAGAGAGGCCATGCCAGGACTTCCACCCACTGCAAATGATCTCCAGATGCATGTGCCCCCTTGTGCATTTGGCTAACATGGGTCCTGGGGAATCAAGCCTTGAACTGGGGTCCTTAGGCTTCACAGGCAAGTGCTTAACCACTAAGCCATCTCTCCAGCCCCCCTTATTTATTTTTATTTTTGTTTTGAGGTAAACCCAACAGACTGGCCATTCATTTTTATGAGATAGAGAAAGAGCAAGGAAGACAAAGAGAGACAGAGAATTCATGCACCAGGTTCTCCAGCCACTGTAATTGAACTTGATGCATGTGCCATCTTGTGTTCATGTGTGGCCTTGAGCCTGCATCATCTTGTGCATCTTGTTTATGTGGGCTCTGGGGAGTTGGACATGGGTTCTTAGGCTTCACAGGCAAGCATCTTAACTGCTAAGCATCTATCTAGCCCAAACCTCCCACCTTTTATTGCCTGCCTCTATCACTGAAAATGTTGATTAGTGAAGATGTTGATATCAATACTATGAGGGTAGTGTTGAGGTAATGAAAGCTGTTGTGAGAACATGAAGCAATGGACATGACACTGGAAGAAAACATCCCGTAGTAGTATTCCTATTTATCTTTTGGCTCTTACATTCTTTCCATCCCCTCTTTTGCAATATGGCCTGATCCTTGGAGAATATGAGAAAAGATGTCTCAACTAGTACTGACCATGCAACCTTCACTTATTCATTCTCAGAACACTGATTAGTTTTGAGTCTCCCAGTAGTCACTATCATCTGCATTAGGAAGCTTCTCCGACCAAAGATAATGGCAACACTAATCTTTGTACACCACCAAAATATAAATATTAAAGGGCAATTTGGTGGGCACAATATAGCCTTTTAGTCAATCAACAGTAGCAGTTTCTTCTTATTTGTCTTTGACCTTCCTAATCATAGGTTTTAGACTACTAGGTTTTCAATACTAAGGATGAATTCCCTCCCATGGAATGGATCTCAGATCCAATCAGCGAGCACTTTGGTAAACTCCTATGCCATTATGGCACTGGTGGGCATCTCTTGCCTCACTGATCAGTTGTGTAGCATGCAGAGTAGATCCATAGTTGAGTAATCTTGTTGATGATTTTTCTCCAGGCTGCATAGCACTTTCTAGACTGTGACAGCTGACCAGGAGTGAGGAGGATTTTTCAGTGTTCTTTGAAACTTGTGTCTTCAGCAATAGGCTCTACCATTTAGTTCTGGTGGGCAACTAAGAACTTTGGCAATAGCATTATTATGGGACTGCTGCATCCTGGTTTGTATTGCTAGTATAAATCACCCAACCAAGAATAGCTTGTAGGAAAAAAAGAGGTTTATTTTGACTTACAGGCTCCAGGGGGAAGCTCCATGATGGCAGGGGAAAATGACGGCATGAGCAGAGGGTGGACATCAACCACTGGCTAACCTCAGGTGTACCACAGTAACAAGAGAGTGTGCCAAATACTAGTAAGGGGGAGCTGGTTATAACACCCATAAGCCCACCTCCAAGAATATACTGCCTTCAGGAGGCATTAATTCTTCCCAATCCTCCATCAGTTGGGAACCTAGCATCCATAACACCTAAGTTTATGGGGGACACCTAAATCAAACCACCACAGGGTCCAATGACTCACTGGGAGGTATCCCATCCTTTGCACTGGAGTTTTCCTGTAACAACCTATGGCTTTTGAGAACAGCATTATCCATTCCATAGGTGGATTCTGCCCAAAGAAGAACTCTTATTTTTTGTTCTTAACCATATTTTTAAATCATCGTACAAAGAAGTAGATTTACATATGATTTATTTTTCATAATGTTTGCAATGTTGGTTAACCCAACCCCTGCTTACTACCTCCCCTCCTCCATTCCTCTATCCTGACACCACTTTAACCTCTCCACTCCAATATTCTACTTATCTGATTCATGTCTACTGTCCCGCCTCTTAAGCCTCACCCCAACTCTCCTCATGGCTTCTTTCTAGCTTCTTGGCCTCTACTAACTCTTCCTCTTGTATACAAATCTTTAAAAGTCAAAATTATTATCCACATATTAAGGAGATCATGCAATATTTATCTTTCTAAATCTGGGTTACATCGCTTAGTATTTCCCAGATCCATCCATTTTCCTGTGGATTGCACAACTTTAGTTTTGTAGATAGCTGAATAAAACTCCATTGTGTATGTGTCCCATATCCTCATTATTCATTCATCAGATGATGGCCATAGAGGCTGATTTCACTTCCTAGCTATTGTGAGCAGAACAGCTATAAACATGAATGAGTAAGTATCTTATAGTAAAGTGTAGAGTCCTGTGAGTATATGTCCAGGAATGATATAGCTGCATCACATGGTAGAATTATTTTTAGCTTTCTGAGAAACCACTACACTGATTTGCATAATGACTGTACCAGTTTACAGTCCTGTCAACAGTGAATAAGTGCTCCTCTTTCCCCACAACCTCACCAGTATTTGCTGTCATTTGATTTGCAATACTGCAGGAAAAACAAAACAGCAACAAAAGCCAGACACAAGCTCAGCAATGGCTGACCTTCAGGAATATAAGAGGAACAGAGATGGTACAGAAGAAAAGGCGGACTCAACTTTGACATGAGATTTTAATTATCTATTACTTCACAATAAATTATTACAACATTTAGTTCCTCTGAACAGTAACAATTTTTTGTTGTTATTCTTCATGGTATTGGGGATTGATATCCCTCAGATTCCTTCCCTACAGTCTCACGTGCAGTTGAAGTAGGCTTAGCCTGAGTTGAAGTCATTCAAAGGCACCCTTTCTTCCATGTCTGTCACCATTTAGTGGCTGCTGGGAGGGACCTCATACATGACTGTTTGCTGAAACACCTAAGTTTCCTTATGTGAGCTGTATTTTAAAAGTGAGTGGTGCAAGAGATAATTAGGCATGACCTCTATTGCTTCATATGACCTAGCCTTGAAAGTCACATAGCTCCAGTACCATTATACCTCATTTTTAAGACAGAATTCTTCCTAGATTATGAGGAAGATATATAGATTTCAGCTGTTGAGGAAGGCAAATGACAGTTTAAGAACATATAGGGTAGGTGATGTTATTCTGGCCATTTTTTATTTTCTTTCCCAGTCCACACAATGCTATTACCACATTCAGCTTATAAATGAGAAAACTGAAGCACACATATAGTAAAGGACAGAAATTTATTTCCCCTAATTCTGGAGGTTTGGAAGCCCTAGGTCTGGTGAGGGCATCTGCTGGTGCATCATCCCATGGTGGAAAGCAGAAGAGTGAAGGGGGCAAAAGGAAGAGTCTTACTATTTTCTCTCTGAGTTAAGGCATCTTATTTTTAACAGGTTCCTATGCCTGTCAAGGTTCAATGTGTTAATATTGTAGCACTGCACATTATGTTCCCAACATGTACATGTGTTCTGGGGATTTTTTTTTTTGAAACCATGTAGCACAGAGGAACATGGTACATTGGATTGTGATTTGTAATTTGCCAATAACAAACAAATTTAAGAAATATTGAGCTAAGTACAGTGATGCACACCTCTAATTTGAGTTCCTAGAAGCAGAAGCAGGGGGATTACTACAATTTTCAAGGCAATCTGGTATGCATAGTGTGACCCTGTCTCAGCAAATTAAATTAATACTTTTTAAAGAAAACTCGAGTCTCACTTTATGCATTTGCTGGCAATGTATGGGGCACCCTAGACTAACAGACATCTAAAAGTGCCATTCAATGATAATTATTCAAATTGCAAACAGTTTCTGGAACCCTGAAATCTTAATAAGGCAATCCTAATGTTATGTTATATATGTTATGTGTCTTCATTACAAAAGGCATCATTAAACTGAATATGAACTATAGTCGAAATGAAAAAACGTGTTGCAACCACAGCTGACTGATCAGAAACCTGCCCCTGGGATTCATGCTGATAGGAAACACTGATTGAGGTTCACTCCTGAAATGCTAGCCCTGTAATTCCACCGCTCACTTTGGCACAGAATTCACAGTGTGCAATCTGAAGACAATTTCTTCAGCTCTGTTACCAAGGAAATGGGTTGTGAACTATTTAAAACAGACCATGGTTCCTTTCTTAGGCAACTATGATTAAATTTAAAAAATACAAAATTTCTATATTCTCCAATTAATTTCATGTGTATGGTTTGTATGAAATAATCGAAAATAATTTCAAAGGTTTTGTTTTTGTTCAGAGTTCCAGAAACTTAACAATTTCAGTACTTCTCTAACAAGTTCTCAACTATAGGCTGAATATATTCTACATAGTATAGTATATCTCATCTTTATAGAGGGAACCTGTGCTTTTGCAAGCTAAAAAATATTCTCTTTAATCTGCTATATTGAGGGAAAACTAAAATTTATCACTTTTAAAGGTACATATAAATCTATGTATTTAGACAAGGATACATAGTTGTTCAAACAGCCATCAATATGCATATGATAGACTTCTAGTTGAACCCAGTTTAATGTCCTGTACTGGTTACCTGTCATTATAAGTCATTACCTGTTCTTCTATGTTATATGCATATGTATGTAAGTATATACATACACACATATATATTTTTCTTTCCATTTTCATTTTTTTAAAAACTTAAAATTTTATTTACTTATTTATTTGACAGTACGAAAGGGAAAGAGGTGGAGAGAGAGAGAGAGAGAGAGAGAGAGAGAAGGACAATGGGCATGTCAGGGCCTCCAGCCACTGCAGACAAACTCTAGATGCATGCGTTACCTTGTGCATCTGGCTTATGTGGGTCCTGGGGAATTAAACCAAGGCCTTTGGCTTTGCAGACAAATGCCTTAACTTCTAAGCCATCTCTCTAGCCCTCTTTTTTCTTTTGTAGTGTTGGAGACTAAACCAAGGATCTTGCACATGCTAGGCAAGAAATGTGTCACAGAGCAATACCTTGAGCTCCCTTGTGTGTTTTGTATATTTTAGACATATGGCAGGATTTTGTTAGTATTTTGTTTAGAATTTGTGCATTTATATTCTTAAGAAAAGTTGGTTCATGTGGCTGAGAAATGGCTCAGTAGGTAAAGTGCTTGTATATGCAAGCATGAATACCTGGTTTTGGATTTCCAAAACCCACATAAAATGGTAGGCATCTTGGTGTGGGTCTGTAATCCCAGCACAGAGGAGGTAGAAACTGAGAATCCCCGAGGCCATTTGATAGCTAGTTAGCCCAAGTGTGGTGGTTTGATTCAGGTGTTCCCCATAAACTTAGGTGTTCTGAATGCTAGTCTCCCCAGCTGATGGCAATTGGGAATTAACGTCTCCTGGAGGCAGTGTATTATTGGGGGTGGGCTTATGGGTGTAATAGCCAGTTTCCCCATGACAGTGTTTGGTACACTCTCCTGTTGCTATTGTCCACCTAATGTTGGCCAGGGGGTGATGCCCACCTTCTGCTCATGCCATCATTTCCCCCTGCTATTGTGGAGCTTCCCCTCAAGTCTGTAAGCTAAAATAAACCTCTTTTTTCCCAGAAGCTGCTCTTGGTTGGGTGATTTATACCAGCAATGAGAACTTGACTTAACACCAAGTAAGAAAGTTCTAGTTTCAGTGTAAGACCATTTCTCAAATAAAAAAGTGGACACTGACTAAGGAAGACACCTAATAGCAATCTCTGGCTTACCCACATATACACAGGCATGTACACCAATATATATGTGCTAACACACATATTAATATGCACAAACATACATGCATCATACGCATGCAACAAACTAGTTCATAATTTCTTTCATACTATATTGTTAACTTTTAAAATTTAGATTATGATGGGTTTCATTAAAAGAGTTCAGCCTGAAACTGATTCAGGTCAGCTTGAGCTAGAGCAAGACCCTACTTTGAAACCTACCCCTCCAACAAAAAAAGAATTCAATACATGAAAATCATGAACTTGTAGTTTTCAAAAGAAATAGTAGGTTGGAGAGATGGCTTAGCAGTTAAGACATTTGCCTGTAAAGCCAAATGACTCAAGTTTGAGTCCCCAATTCCCACATAAACCAGATGTACAAAGTGGCACATATGTCTGGAGTTCGTCTACAGTGGTTGGTGGCTGTAGCATGCCCATATTTTCTCTCTTTCTCTCTCTGCCTCTTTCCTCTGTCTCTCTCAAATAAATAAATAAATGAAATACAAAAAAATTTTAAAAAGATGAAATAGGGTAGGAAGGGTAAAGCAAAGCCATAAAATAGGAAATAATATAGTTGAGATTAGAACTTATACTCTGAATAGAGAACTTATATAAATAAGTAATAAAAATAAAATGGAATGAGATGAGGAAATAGTAAGCAAGCATAAAACACAAACAAAATCTAAGTGACCAGTGAGCATATGACAAGAAATCAAACCATGTGAATTTGATGTTAAAATGTGATACTAAGTACTACTGCACAGATTCTATGGATTTAAAAAAATTAACATTTCACGGAAAAAATATCAACATCACTGAAAATACCAAGTATTTCCAAAGATTTGGGGGTGCATATAAATTGGCATGACTATTGTTTGAGAAAATTGGCACCATCATCTATTTATCATAAGTGTTCACATTCTTTTTTTAAAAAAAATTGTTACTTTTCTTTATTTATTTGAGAGTGACAGAGAGAGAATGAGGCAGATAGAGAGAGAATGGGAGCACCAGGGCCTCCAGCCACTGCAAACAAACTCCAGACATGTGTGCCCCTTTGTGCATCTGGCTAACGTGGGTCCTGGGGAATCAAGCCTCGAACCAGGGTCCGTAGACTTCACAGGCAAGAGCTTAACCGCTAAACCATCTCTCCAGCCCAAGCGTTCACATTCTTGACAATTCAGAAATCCTACTCCTGGTTACTTACTGGAGAAAAATGAGTATGCATATGAGCCAGAAGAGTATATGAAAATATTTATAGCCACATTGACTTGTAATAGCAACAACCTGGAAATGACCCAAATACACATCAATAGTAGGATGAATAAACAAACTCAAGATAAATTTTCAAAAAAGTGAATATTATGAAGTGTTGGAACTCAACAAACCAAAGCAATAACAGTCATGGGCTTAAACATTGTAATATGAAGTGAAAGGCAAAATTCTGAAAATATAAACAATGGGCACAGGGTGGTGCTTGGAAGGTGTTGCCAGAGCTCTTGTCCAATGCCTTGTGATCATTGTACAAATGATCACTTCATAAGTATTCATTATGCTGAACAGTTAAATACATGATTCTGTTTATATACTATATTTTATGTATATTTAAATATTTGAAAATGTATTAAGAGAATATAACTCGTATATGTGCATACATATTTTACTTTTGATACAGGCTCTCATGTAGTCCAGGCTGGCCTTAAGCCCCTGGTCCTCTTCCCTCCACATCCTGAAGGATGTGATTATAGGCATGAGCTATCACACTTGGCTTTCTTGAACATCTTGATAAAATTTTTACTAAACTATCAATATTAAACTCATGATATTATAAAATATTAAGTATTATGCTTTTGTAATAGATATAGTTATTTCTGAGAATCTAAATCTTCAGCTATTTAAAATAATCTTAAATGGTACTCTGAGTAGTGACTTTCTTTGTCATAATTTAAATGAACAATAAACTAAATATAAAGTATTAGTTGGAGTTCTTTAAAAGACTTGCATATTTAAAAGGTAAAGTCAATAAGCTTGACCAAACTCCTTCTATATGATAACATTAGGTTGTGATATCTTTATTTCAATTATAATTACAATAGATTTAGCTCATCTGTTAAGAAGAAATAACCAATTACTACTTCATAAGAATAAGTAATTAAAAATAAAGAATGTTTTTATAAATCAACTGGGAATAAGTTAGTCCAATTTTAGTAGGAAAGTGGCCACCATGTTATATTAGTCATGTCTCCTAGGATATTTTTTATTTTGTTGGCATTAGGGAATATAAGTAAATCAAGATTTTAGAGGCCTATTCAGGCAAAAGCAAGTATTGTTTCCCTTATAACTGATGGAAATGGGTTGGGTTGTGCTTTTAGAATTTTTGTTGTTCATCCTTCAGCTGTTTGTTTTTTTTTTTCAGAAAGATAAGAAATGTTGAGAAAGGCTATGAGCCATGGAATGACATGGAACTGTGATTCCAGACAAAAAGCTTCTTTCCTGAGCCATAGGTTTTTGCCTATAAAAGAGGCAGAGAATATACATATTTCCCAGGTTGTCAGTGGCTATTTACATTGAGAAAGTAATACATGGTATTATGAAAGAGATATGGCATACATATGGTAGAGATGGGACATAACTTAGTGGTAGAGTGCTCACCTAGCCTGTGTAAGGCCCTGGGCTCAATTCCTAGCATCTGCAACAAACAAAAACAAGCATTGCATATGACAGGGACATAATAGATACTATCTATCCACTTTCCAGTTAGGGTGTTCTATAATCCTGTAACTTTATGTCCAATTTAATTATATTATTGGCCCTTTAGAATTTAACATATTTCTGTGTTGTGAAATATTTCTTCTAATATCATCTCAGAAAATACTGGAAATAACAAATAATTTATTTTTAAAAACTCACTGTAGTCAGGTGACTTTATAAAAATACATGGATGTATGATAAGCTTCTAGTTGAACCAAATTTAATAGCCTGTATTAATTACCAGTCCTCAATCCACGTAGGGAAAAAAGATGTCTTTTTCTGAGTACTATATTTCTTTACTCTAAAATTGGACTAAAATGACTTTCCTTGCTTCTCTTACAAGATTCTTATGAGAACCTAGACACTAAAAGAATGATAATAGTATTTGACTTGGAATCCATGTATCTTCAATTTAGTGAAAAAAATTAAAAGGTATTTGGCAATATTATGCAAGAGAAAAAAGTGGAGGTTGTCTACATTAAATATTCAATGAATATCCTTCATTTATATTAAAAAACAACAAAGGGGGCTGGAGAGATGGCTTAGCGGTTAAGCGCTTGCCTGTGAAGCCGAAGGACCCCAGTTCAAGGCTCGGTTCCCCAGGTCCCACATTAGCCAGATGCACAAGGGGGCGCACACATCTGGAGTTCGTTTGCAGTGGCTGGAAGCCCTGGCATGCCCATTCTCTCTCTCTCCCTCTATCTGTCTTTCTCTCTGTGTCTGTCGCTCTCACATAATAAATAAATAAAAAATGGACAAAAAACAACAAAGGAATGAAAATAGAAATGGTTTTCTCAAACAGGGAAGGGCCCCAAAAGTAATCTGGTTAGAATTGGGTTTCGCAGTCACCATTTTATCTCAATGATTTTTTTATTCTTTTTTCATATACAGTCAAAAAGGCAAGGTATAACTGCAAAATTTTCCATATGTAAAATAGAAAACCAGACCCTTCAATTCATAAAGTCTTTCTGAATCTTATTATTACTTCATGTGCATAATAAAGAGTTTAGAGTACATCTCTCCAAAGTTCTTTCCAATTTCAGCTGCCTGTGATTTCAGCTGAAGAATTTTAATAATTGGAAAATGATTGTCAGTTTACATCAGCATAATAAATTTTCTTTTTGTAGCAAAAGGAAGGAGAAAATAAGTGAGTGAAATAGAACCAAAAGTATTAGAGTGATTTAATCCAAATTAGCAATTTTAATAGGCTGCAAATCCATAAAACATCTGTGCAATGCTTCTCTCTAAATGAAACAGTTTATGTGAAAGTGTTGTAGAATACAGATGTGAAGCATATTAATATCTCTCTTTAGAGGGGACACTCAGTGTAAGTCACCCAACATGTTAGCTGTGCCCAATCAGCCTGGGTGGGCATGGTGGGAGATGAGAATGCGGATGGGTAAATGGGCTCATTTCCCTGTTTTCTAGGTTTCCCTTGTGCCCTAACCCTATTTCCTTTGGTTTATTTCCCCCAAGATTTAAGAGCATTGCTATTTAAGAGTTTTTATGTATTTATTTACATTAAGTAGTAAATTCTCATTTCTCAATTTAGACATTTTTAGACAAAGCTAGAGGTGTGGTATGTTTTATCATCATGATCAACGTTTTTCACATAATGGCTTATTTCTTTTCTTTTCTAAAATAAGCTGCAACTTATATAAAGTCCTCATAGTTGATAATTGCCTTAAAGTAAGAATTGTTAGTTATGAGCTGCCACAACGATTTTAGACAGCCTTGAAGTCTTGTTCTCACTTGAATATAAGGGAAGCTGAGGGACTGGCACAAAGGTAGAAGAACTACAACTTCCAGGCTATGTGTAAAATGCCAAGTCTCTGCAAAGGAATAATAATACAATTGCAATTTGGGAAATACCTGAGGAAGGTTAATGAACTTCTCTGCTTAGCACCTAGAAATCCTCAGCAGATGAATTCGTGCTGCCTTAGCATCACGTGAGCTGGCTTAATGGCTAATGAGAAGTTGTTTGTTTTAAATTGAATGTTAATGTGCAAAAATCTTTTGGATCTTTTGGGAAATCATTATGACTAATTAAGAAATAGATTATTAAGAAGGAAAGCTGAGTGGAAGACTTGCTTCAAAGTTGTATTTCCATTAGATCTCAGCTCTCCCAAGAGAGGACAAAGCTGTACACACAGTACATCTTGGCTGGAAATAAGGCTAAGAGTGAAGATTGTAAAGAAAAGGGCCTTTACTTTTTTTTCTTTTTCAATTTCTAGCCTCAGCTAAACCACTAGTCAAACTCCCTCTCAGTAATGGTAGGATAATGCCAGTGGACAAACCTCCAGAGCAGATGAGTTGCATATTGGTTTCCCTGGAGGCTTCCTAAAATTAACTGTTCATCTCAGCTTAGGGTAGAGGACTTGCTGCTTGAAGTACAAATCTTTCTCAAACTCAGTATTTCTTACCTTCTGGTAATCAAAAGGAAGTAAACTGGTGCCACTAGAATGCACATTATGTGGGTCATCGGACCTGAGATGATTAAACAGTGACAATCAGTGCCAATGTGGCTTTTAGAGTTTTTCATGGCATTACACAGTAATTGGCCTCATATTACCCAAACAGGGGAAGGAAGATTAAATTGCCAAGTAGGGAAGAAAGGACTATGTTCATTTTGAACTACAAGCTAGAAAACCTTATTTTTGCTATTAGAACTTCAGTCCTTCACAAGGGCATGGAAAGGGAGAAAGGTTAATGGCCATTTTTTACATGGGCGGGGGTCACCAAAATGGTTGCATTGAGTATTGTAGAGTGATTCTTCAGGTAAATAAAAAAAAAAAAAAAAGTTGAAGAAACACTAGTTTTCAAGGCTTTGAAACCAGAGGCAGATATTCCAACAAGGCTATGTAACATGATAGAAGAGGTCATCTAAATGGACCCAAACCTGAACCAATACGATTATTTTTTTAAAAAATGCTACGAGAACTCACTATATTGTTTAGATTGTTTATTGTGTACAGCCTTACGAACAACAGGGTTAAACAGCATGTTAACGATAAAAGGGAGAGAGGTACTATTGTTTAACAGAACATGGTAACTCAGTTTAGGTAAAATATGAGGCCTGTGAATAGCTGAGAAGGCAGCAAACCATGGGATTTGTGGTCCTTGGAAAGGAAAGTCAGGGAGACAAAGTAGGCTACGTCCCATGGTGGAAAGCCATGACAAGGCGAGTCTGGTGAGATGCAAGCACTACAAAGAAGAGGACTGCCAAAGAAGTTTCAGGAACAAAGATTCTAATAGCTGGTTTTAAGTTGTTTAAGATTCTCTAGGCTCTGTTATCCTGACATGGTCATACAGCCAGCTAAACACATCACTGCAGGAAGAAGAGAAAGGAAGGGAAGCAGAGCCTAGGATGGACTGGCACAGTGCAGCGCAGTGGAAGCAGGAACTCTGAGACAGGAGGACTTGCAGAAGAGTTGATACACTCACCAGGCTTCCCCACCTCCGCCTGCTTCCCAGGAAATCGCTGGGGGCCATGATTACAGCTCCCGGCCTCCAACATTCCAGTCTCTCTTCTGCTCAGCAAGTGTGGAGAAGTTAATGTCGGGACAGATATCAACCCATGGAAGTGGTGATGACAGGGGTTTAAGTAGGCGGGGAAATGCCCAGGAAAATGTGGAAGTGTGTTTCACATAGTTATTTAAAATGTCCCTAGTGGGAGAAGCTGTATTTTCTCACAGCAGTAACATGCTTATTTACATACTCCCCTTCCTCACTTCTAATTTTGTACTTCCTTCCTCTAATTCTTCCTTATGTTTTACTACACTTACATCACCAACATTTTTTTTCAAGGTAGGGTCTCACTCTAACCCAGGCTGACCTGCAATTCACTAAGTAGACTCAGGGTGACATTGAGCTCACAGCAATCCTCCTACCTCTGTCTCCCAAGTGCTGTGATTAAAGGCATGCGTGACCACACCCAACTCTACACTTATGTTCTTATTTCATGTTTTTGGTTTTGAAGGAATACAATTTATTTTCCTTATTTTATATACATATATATGTATATAATTTATTTGTTTCCAAATTACTATATCTCTAATTTTACTTTAGGTCTTAAACATTTTTTTTTCTCTTTTATGGCAAGAAGCATATTAGTCATATAAAAATGGATTTCTAAAGATGAGTTTACTTTTAGAGAATAACTTCTCTTAGTTCTGAGAACAAGATATTTTACAAAACTTCTTTTTATTTATTTATGTATTTATTATTTATGTTTTGGTTTTTCTAGGCAGGGTCTCATTCTAGCTAAGGCTGGCCTGGAATTCACTATGTAGTCTCAGGGTGGCCTCGAACACATGGTGATCCTCCTGCCTCTGCCTCCTGAGTGTTGGGATTAAAGGGGTGTGCCATCACGCCCTGCTCAAAATTTCTTTTTAAATAACCCACCCTAGTATTTAGCTCCCTGCTTACCTTCCTGAAATTTGTTTAGCTATTTTTGTAATTCAAAATTTAAAGCAATCATTTAAATTTAAAATTCCATATTATGCTTCTCTTTCTATTTTTGTAAAAAACAATCTAGATATATATGAATTACCTAATAGATACCCACATTCTTAATTCAGGTCTGCTTTGGGGAAAACTTCTAATTCTAGTCACATATTCTAATCCTATAAACAGCCCTTTCTCCCAATTTCTTTTTTTCTCAATTTATTAACATTTTTCATAATTATAAAAAATATCCCATGGTAATACCCTCCCTCCCTCCTGCACTTTTCCCTTGTCTTCCAAAAAATATAGGCAAGCCTTTACATCTTTACATGTACACATTTTTAAAATTTAGTTTTTCTTACATATATCTTGTTCGTATGTACCCCACACTTCCTTCCCTTAACGCCCTAAGTCCCACTGTATTCCTCTTTCTTCTCATCTTTGTCATTAGCTCATTAAGAAGAGGAGTGGTCTCTCAAGCCCCTCCCCTGCACATAACGGAATGTTTTTGGCCCAATTACGTGTAGATCTTGTGTGTGTAGGCACCACGGCTATGAGTTCATGAGTGCCATGACCTTTCCATGTCTGATTGTGAGAGTTCACAGCGATCCTCCCTGTCCTCTAGTTCTTACATTCTTTCTGCCCTATCTTCCACGAGGTTCCTTATGTCTCAGAGGGGGTGATGTATGTGTCCCATGTAGGGCTAAGAACTCAGCAGTCACTTACTTTCATCGTTTAAGCAGTGATCCAAGGAGAGAGGGTGACAAATCTACCTCAAAGGCAATAGTCTGAGATCACTAAGTCTCCTGTATAAAATGACATATCTACACTTAAAGAAGAGTGAATTTTGTACTGACAATTATAAAATCATGCATAATTCATATTAAGTCTCAACTATGTTGTCAAGGATGACTCAAGGGCTCACCATTCATTAGTGACTTTCCTTTCAATCTACTTACATTACATAAGTCACTTCCTTCATATTTTTTCACATACTTGAAGTATCTAGGACATAGGGCTTCCTAGCAAATTAGTTATTATATCTGAAGTCATACTTTCAAATATTTAGGACATTTATTTTAGAGGATTAAAAATTTACAAAAAACTGTCTTAAAACCAAAATCTTAATTTTTTTAATTCTAATAAAGTTGTTTTAAACGTAACTTTAGCATTTGAATATTCCATTTGCTATGCTGAGTAGCCATGTGTCAACTAGCAAAACTAAGTCAGCTTTTTGTAGCCTACTATTCCTTCTGTTGGACATCTGGTTTCAAGCAACATATGGATATTATTTTTACTATTACACTTAATGCTTCTTGTTAAAGTTTAATGGTTTATTATGATGTGAACTTGATTTTATTACTTTGGCCTAGAACTTAACATAATCTTCCTAAGGTTTTATATTATAGTTAATATGGTATGGTGATTTATAAATATGTGCATACACACAGATACATGTATGGCAATACACTGCTTGATAAATACTGTGAGAATTCAGAATGAAATGGTTATTGATTAAACCAACAATCCAATGTGTCTTTTATCATTCAATGTTTTAGACACTACATATATTCACTATAATTTAATTCTGAAATTATCATAGGAACTACTTTACAGTTCATAATAAATTAGCTTGTTTTATTTGCCCTTATTTATTTGGGAGTTTTATATATTTTTAAAAATATTTATACCTGTCTGTGTGCATATACATCTTTTTTTTTTATCTGATTTACATGGGTGGCTTGGGAATTAAAACCTGGCCAAAAAGGCTTTGTAACCATGAATCTTTAACCACCGAGCAATCTTTCCAACTTCATGTCAGTTCATTTCAGGAGATATATAAAATCAGCTTCCTTGAAATGCCTTTGTATTTTCACATGATATGTCTTCTTTCTTTCTTTCTTTCTTTCTTTTTTTCTTTTTTTTTTTTTTTGAGGCAGAATCTCACTCTAGCACAAATGACCTGGAACTCATTCTGTAACCCAGGTTTGCCTTGAACTCAAAGCAATCTTCCTACCTCAACCTCCACAATGCTAAAATTAAAGGCATGGGTCATCACACCCTGTCCCAAGTCCTTCTTTCAAGATCAACTGATCATATCAACTTATACGATCCTCCTCAGAAGGATTGCTGGAATTCACCATGGAGTTGTGGGTTATGAGATGTGAGAGAAGCAGTCAGTCATTGTGGGTGGGTGGGTGGGAGGCAGCACCTTTAGATATTCCCTCCCATTTTGTGACTTTTACAATCTTTCTATCCAGAAACAATTCTCATAATTTGTATAATTCCTTGTTCACACTTCACAATCCCATTGATTGTACCCTATTGGGAGGTAAGTTTGAATCTAATTCACTCTAACATGACTTAATGATATCATATATTTATTGGAAACTTAAGCCATGGGGAGAAAGTGCTATTTTAAACATTTAAAAAGTATATATATATGGCTCTTTTAGTAGCTTAAATGTGTTATAAGCTTAAAGTGCTTTAATTTTTCGCAGTCATTGTTTTCAACCATGCTTTGTCAAATGTCACTTGTTCTTTACAGACATCTAGGAAATGTACCATAGATTTTACTAAAAGCCAGGCCTGTTGAACACTCATTTCATAGTGGCTTAAGCCTCATTTACCACAAGCACCTTTCTGATGACCTCCCCTCCCTTCCACCACAAGGTCCAGCTTCTTGAAAGATCTGAAGTGGGGAGAAGTAATGAGCTGATTCTAGATCCTCTCCCCCCTCTTCAACTTCAAAGCTTAGTTCCTCTGCCTTGGAAGGGCAGGAGAAGAATTAAAGGAGTCAGGGATCTTTGGGGGTCAGGACTCTGGATGATTGTGAGGCAGTCTTATCCCATCTGCCCTGCAGCTATAAAAGAGACCTTCATGCTTCAAGCACAAGGAAATGAACTTAGTAAATTTTTCCTTGAATGTAGTTCTCTCTCCAGATGATGATGCACTGTATGCCAGGGAGGAGATTGACAGGTGGCCTCCTAAGCAGGTGCACAGCATTCTGGCTTCTCTTTACTATTCCCACTTTGGGGAAATATCACAAATATGTGAAAATAACCCAAATTCCGGGTGAAACCAAAGAAAAGAAATGCCACACAAATAAAAGACTACTTGCTTTCAGATAAGTTAGTGAAAATAAAAAGCAGCTTTCCTAATATAAACTGTATCCCACAGAACAAGCTCTGACCAGTGGCAGCTACTTTAACCTACCACTTTTCATTAACTTCATTAAATTTTGGAACCTGTGCATGTGCTGAATATGAATTATTTTTTATCTTTTCATACTTTTTTGCTGATTTGCTATAAATTTATGCCAAAGAAACAAAAAAATTATAAAACAAGAATTATTTGATCCTAAGAAGAATTCAATCTGTTCAAATATCTTCTAAGTGTTTCACAACATGCATACAGAATTCTTTAATTTTATTAAGTAGAAATTTTGCATGGACACATCATGTGTTGGTACCATCATTTCCCTCCTGCCGGCCCCCATTCTACTGAGAGCCCTCCTCAGAAGGATTGCTGGTATTCACCGTGGAGTTGTGGGTTATGAGTTGTGAGAGCAGCAGTCAGTCATTGTGGGTGGATGGGAGGAAGTGCCTTTGGATATTCCCTCCCATTTTGTGGCTTTTACAATCTTTCTACCCCCGTCTTCTGCAAAATTCCCTGAGCTGTGGTGGGTGTGTTTTAAGTCTACTTTAGTGTTGAGTTCTCAGCAGCTTTGGGATTTCTGCTTTGATATGTTTTGTGCATTCTCAATGTCTGTCTCCATCACCATGGTGCTGATTGTCAGCTTCGGCATGCAAACAGCACTCTTGCTCATCCCACTGATTCCTCTGTGGTTTCACCTGGGCCCTGGCCGATGTGCCAGGGGTGGTTTATCTCCTCGGTTCTCACTGACTTCTGAAAATAAACAACATATTCCCCAGCAGAGATGGAGGTCAGCATAGGTTAAATGGGACAAGCATTGTTTATTTAGAGAGATTTTGATGGGGGTAGCCTCTCTTTTGGCAAAGACTAGGTTCATGATCTTGGTCTCCATAGGACTCTGACCTTGTTCCCAGTTCCAGCTAGGGGTTCCTTCCGACTGAGTGGAGCTCTTAAGCCAATCAAAGAGCCATTGGTTACCCACCAAGGCTATGTGCCACCCTTGTACTGATGTATACATCTGGTCAGGCTGGTGGCTTTCATATAGCAGTGTCCCCTGCTAGCACACAAGGTTGTTGGCCTTTTTCCCCCAGCAGCTCATGTAGCATTTTCCAGCACTGTACAGGCAGACCATCTGGAAACTGGCTTCTTTTTAGATTCCAGCTGCATCTTTATCTTCTGTGTTGGCAGCATGTGGTGTATTCAGCAATAGAGTCTTACCTTTTACCTCAGGTGAGTAATCAAGTGCTTTGACAGAAGGCTTTTTTTTTTTTTTTTTTTTTTGTCTTGGGGACCTCATAAGTCTCTCTGATAAACAGCTCAAGGTGGGTTATAACTGGTTTTGGTACTAGGAGTTATAAGCCAGAGTCAAATGTTTTAGGATTAGGCTTTATCCCACCTTCTCCAGGACCCTTCTTACCACATGATCTTCACATTCTCTTATTGAGGGTTATATGTTTTTGTCTGCTATCCAGGAGGAAATTTTCTATGGTATGAATTTATTTTGGATTTAGTTTTGTGTGTATCTTCCCACTGCCATCACATTCACTTTTTCCCAAACACTTCCATCCCTATTTCCTGTCCCTTGAGTTGCCTGTCAGGTACCTGCAACTCAAGCAGGTTAGGAACCACAGATAAGGTGTTTGTCTTTCCTTCTGTGCTTGTGTGAGTTCACTTGGTGTGATCTGTTCCTAATCCATTCATTTTCCTACAAATTTCATTCTATCATTTTTTGCTGGCTGCTGAGTAGAATTCCATTCATCAAATGATGAGCATCTGGGTTGATTCTACTTCTTAGCTATTATGAATTGAGCAGCTATAAACATGGATGAGCAAATATCTCAGCAGTGAAGAGTGGACCCTATATAGTAGGTGACTAATAGAGGAATATCTGGGTCATTTGGTATTTTCATAAGTCTCCATGTTGATTTCCATGAATGAGGGTTCTCCTTTTCCCACATCCTCACCAACCTTTATTGTAAGTTGAGTTTTTAATGATTGCCATCCTGACTGGAGTAAGGCAGAATCTCATAATTGTATTAATTTGCATTTCACTGGTGGTTAAGGATGTTGTAAATTTTCTTAAGTGAGTACTAACCATTTGTATTTCTTCCATTAAGAATTTCCTATTTAGTTTTCTGCCCCACTTTTTTGAGTGGATTATTTGATTTCTTTTTAATGCTTAATTTTTTTTTGACTTCTGTGTAGATTCTAGATATTAGGACTCTGTTAGTGGTATATCTGGTGAAGATTTTTTTCCCATTCTGTGAGTACTCTGTTGGGTGATTATGGCATGTTTGTTTGTACAGAAGCTTTTTAACTTCATATGATCTTAATGGTTTAGTGATTGTTTAATTTCCTGGGCCATTGGGATATTGTTCAAGAAGTAAGTCATTCCCCATTCCAATACTGTGAAGAGTTCCCTCTATTTTTTTTTCTTCCAGGAGTTTAAGAGTTTCAGGTCTTATGTTGATGTCTTTAGTCCATTTGGAGTTGATATTTTTGCATGGTGAGAGGAGTGGGTCAAGTTTTATTGTTCTACATGTGGTTATCCAATTTGTCCAGCACCATTTGTTAAAGATGCTGTCTTTTCTCTAATGTACATTGTTGGCTCCTTTGTCAAAGATCAAGTAGCTGTAGTTATTTGAACTAAGGACTGGTTCTTCAGTTATGTTATATTGGTCTTATATCTGTTTTTATACCAGTACCATGCTGTTTTTGTTACTATGGCTTTGTAGTATAGTTTTAGATTGCGTATTCATACTTCCAGAGGTGTTTCTTTTGCTAAGGATAGTTTTGTATATCCAAGGCCTCCTGCCATTCCATATCAATTTTGAGTTTATTTTTCCTATATCTGTAAAGAATGATGCTGGGATTTTTATTGGTATTTGGAAAATCTATATATTGCTTTTGGTAGGATTGCCATTTTCACAATATTAATTCTACTTATCCAGGAACATGGAAGGTCTTTCCATCTTCTCATGCCCTCCTCAATATTTTCTTGAGTTTTTATTTCTATATTTAGTATGTAGGTCTTTCACATCCTTGGGATAGCCATGCTCATCTGTATAGTTATCTTTTGCATATAGGAAAACTACTTATTTTGTGTTGATTTTGTATCCTGCCACTTTGCTGAAGGAATTTATCACCTTTAGAAGTTTTGTGGTTCAGTCTTTTTGGTCATTTATGTATAGGATTGTGTCATTTGCAAATAGGGCTCGTTTGACTTCTTCCTTTGTAATTTGTTACCCATTTGTATCTTTCTCCAGCCTTATTGTTTGGGCTAGGATTTATAGTACTATGTTGAAGAGGAGCAGTGAGAGTGGGAACCCATGTCATGTTCCTGATCTTAATGGGAGCTCCTTGAGTCTTTCCCCATTAAGTATGTTTTGGGCTTTAGGTGCTTTGATTATAGCCTTTATTATGTTGAGCTATAAACCCCCCATGCCTAGTCTCTCCAGCATTTTGATCATGAAGGGATGTTCTAATTTGTTGAAAGCCTTCTCTGCATCTATTGAAATGACATGTGGTTTTGTTACTTATTTATGTGGTGTATTACATTAATTGATTTCTGTATGTTAAACTATCTGTGCATCCCTGGGATGAAGCCTGCTTGATCGAGGTGGACAATGCTTTTGATGTGTTGTTGAATTTGTTTTGCAAGGATTTTGTTCAGTATTTTTGCATCCAAGTTCATCAGGGATATATGTTTATAGTTTTTTGTTGTATCTCTGTCTGGTTTGGGTATTAGGGTAATGTTAGCTTCATAGAAGGAGCTGGGGCCATTCCCTATTCCCTGATTGTGTGAAAAAGTGGTTTTAGCTCTTCAATGAAGGTTTGGTAGAAATTGACTGAGAATTCACCAAGTCCTGGACTTTTCCTATTGGTGATGGTTTTTGTTTTTTTTTTTTTAATTATTTATTTATTTATTTGAGAGTGACAGACACAGAGAGAAAGACAGATAGAGGGAGAGAGAGAGAATGGACGCGCCAGGGCTTCCAGCCTCTGCAAACGAACTCCAGACGCATGCGCCCCCTTGTGCATCTGGCTAACGACCTGGGGAACCGAGCCTCGAACCGGGGTCCTTCGGCTTCACAGGCAAGCGCTTAACCGCTAAGCCATCTCTTCAGCCCAGGTGATGGTTTTTATTACATTTTCAATCTCAATACATGTAACAGACTTTTTAGGAGATTCTTATGCTCTGGACTTAGTTTTGGTAGATGGTTTGTTTATAAGAATTTATCCATTTCCTCCAGGTTATCTGTTTTTGTGGTGTATAGATTTTGGAAATGTCCTGCTGATTCTCCCAGTTTCATTGATGTCTGTTGTGACCTCTTCCTTTTCATTTCTAATTTTGTTAATTTGCTACTTTTCTTTTCTTTGATCAAATTGGCCAGAGTTTTATCAATCTTGTTTAATTGTTTTCAAAGAATCAGCTCTTTGTTTCATCAGTTTTCTCAATTGCTTTTTTAGTTTCTGCTTCATATATTTCTGCTTTGATCTTAATTATTTCTTTCTGTCTGGAGTTCTTAATGTTGGATTGTTCTTTTTTTTTAAAGCGTTTATGTGGATGGTTAGGCTATTAATTTGAGGCATTTAGTGCTATAAATTTTTCCCTTAGGACTGCCTTCATCATTCTATAAAATTTTAGTATGTTGTGTTTTCATTATCATTCAAGTCAAAAAATTTTACAATTTCATTTTTGTTTTCTTCCATAACCCATTCATTGTTTAATATCATTTTGTTCAGTCTCTAGGAGCTGGTATGATTTCTGTTCTTTTTTTCTGTTGTTGTTGTTAATATCTAGCTTCAAAGCTTTGTAGTCCAATATGATGCAGGAAGTTAAGTCAGCTTTCCTGAATTTATGGAGGCATGTGTTAGGGCCTGATATATAATCCATTTTGGACAAGGTTCTTCAGGCTGCTGAGGAGAGTGTATATTCTTTAGAATTGGGGTGGAAAGCTCTGTAGATGTCTGTTAGGTCTAATCAGTCTATGGTGTTGTTAAGATCTTTTATTTCCCTGTTGATTTTTCTGCTTGAATAATGATGGTAGTGGGGTGCTGAAGTCCCTACTATGATGACATTGGGATTTATTTCTGATTTGTTGTCAAGTAGGTTTTGCTTTATAAAGTGTGATGCACCAGTATTTTGTGCATATAGAGTTATGATTTTGATGCCATTTTGTTGGATCGTTCCTTTTATGAGCAAAAAGTAGCCTTTGTGGTGCTGGAGAGATGGCTTAGCAGTTAAGGCATTTGCCTGCAAAGCCAAAGGACCTCGGTTCGATTCCCTAGGACCCACACAAGCCAGATGCACAAGGTGGCACATGTGTCTGGAGTTCATTTGCAGTGGCTGGAGGCCCTGGGGCACCCATTCTCTCTCTGTCTCTCTTTCTTTCTCTCTCTCTCTCTCCCTGCCTCTTTTCCCCATGTCTCTCAAATAAATAAAGTCTAAGGACTCAGGTTAGATTCCCCAATACCCGTGTAAGCCAGTGCATGCATGTTATGGAGGCAGGAATGTGGTGCCAAGTGGTAGCAGAGGCACCTGTTGGAGGAAGGTGGTGGCAGGGTGTGGGGGAAGGGTGGAACTGGGCTCCATGGACTAGGCCTGAACAAAGATCCTTGGAGGTGGTTGGTGTGGGGGTGTAAATGTTCAGAGGCAATCAGAGCAGGGACTTGGGAATGTGGAGGCATGGGAGGTGTGGCTTGGTACCAATCAGTGGAGGTGGCCAAGGCTGAACAGTGAGCTTACCTGCCCCTTGCAACTTATCTTTCCCTGAATCCACCTGCTCCCAGTGAGCATGCTTTCCCTGTGTCTATCTGTTCCCAGCTAGCATGTTTTCCCTGTCTACCTGCTGCCAGTGAGCATGGTTATAGCTAGTATCTACCTGTTCCCAGTGAGCATTTCCCCAGCATCTACATGCCCCTAGAGAGCACACTTCCACCACATGCAGCATTTATTACTGGATTTCTGGACCAAGTCTAAAAACAAAAAGTGCTCCGTATGTTTGAAAGTATATATTTCTCAGCTGCTAAAGAGCACTTCCTGTATAAGTAAGAGGCCCTAAGGAGATTTGAGAGACAGCTGGTGTTTGAACTCCAGGGCCCACACTAAAAGCTGGATGTTGCCTTGTACATCTGTAATACTAGTCCAGTAGGGGAGCAACAAAGAATCACTGGAGCTCCCCCCAAATTGGAAATTTCTGGGAAATATAAGAGACTCTGGATCAAGTAAGATAACCAATAACCCTGCTCCAGACATTCTAGGTGAGTACACCCTGCATCAGGCAAACACATGGAGCACTGTCTGCTACATATATATGCACACACTACACCCCTACACACACATACACATCACCACCACCACTACCACCAACACCACATCATGCCACACATACATACCACATTATACACATTGCTGCAGTTACTTTCTGTTGCTGGGACAAAATACCAGAAGCAACTTATTTCATCTCACAGTCCGGAGGGGAAGCTTCATCATGGTGGAGGAATCATGATAGAGAAGTAACTGAGCAATACATCTTCTCAAATCAACAGGAAACTAGCAGCAAGAGTGAGTATGCTCCTGAATACCCAATAGAGTTGGGATAATAAACCTCCAGCCTCCCTCCTCTCGTTGACATGTCACCTTTCTCTCACAGGCTTTAAGAGCTGAAAAATGAGCATAAGGCTTAATCACAAAACACATGAGGCCATGAGAGACACTTTACATCCAGACTAGCGTACACACACATGCACACACACAAGGAAAAAATGTGCACTTTCATGATTTATTTTAAAGAACTGTTTGTTTTACATTCTTATGACATAGCAATTCTGTCAGTGATGGAGTAATTGTTTTATGATAGCTGTCAATTATGCCTTCCTAGGCTACTTAATCTAATTTTGCAGCAACTGCAATGTTTGAAAATTCTCTGCTTATGTTTATTCCCTTTTCTTATATAAATTTAGAAATATTAATAGATATCCAGTGAAATGATCTAACGTTACACATATTTCTATATATTAAGCTTTCCTAGAAGCATAGCCCAAGAAGCAATGTGAATACTTTATTTAAAGAATTTGATTTAAAGCCAGGCGTGGTGGTGCACACCTTTAATCCCAGCACTCGGGAGGCAGAGGTAGGAGGATTGCCATGAGTTCAAGGCCACCCTTAGATGACAGAGTTAATTCCAGGTCAGCCTGGACCAGAGTGAGACCCTACCTCGAAAAACAAAAACAAAAACAAAATAAAACAAAAAAAAGAATTTGATTTATTATTTATAACTCACTGTAATTATACAATAATAAAATTATAAAACAGTAATTATAATCAAATAGGTTTTAGTTAAATAATATAATTTTAATTGCATAACTGTAATTACAAGTTTTAAATTTTATTATTCCTAAAACTTATATTTACATTTAATCTTCACAATTTCATAATACCAAATGATTCTTTTATTTGTTTGTTTGCTTTGTTTTTCCAGGTAGGGTCTTTCTGTAGCCCAGGCTGACCTGGAATTCACTATGTAGTCTCAGGATGGCCTTAAACTCAAGGTGATCCTCATACCTCTGCCTCCCGAGTACTGGGATTAAAGGCATGTGCCACCATGCACAGCTACTAAATGATTCTTATTCCAAATATTAGTTTTTCTTCAAGTCCCAAATGTTCTGGACTTGCACCTTGTCATCTTTTCACTTGTATTTTTCATTTAATAGTGTTAAGTTACAATATGAAATTTGAGATGTGAAACCTCTATGGCCCTCTAAAGTCCCTATACTGTCTTCATTCATACCATACTTCACTTCATGGCTGGATTAGACTGGTATATATGACCTACTAGCCAGGTTCCTGCATTATCTTATTATGTATGTGCTGCATGATAGCATGCTCTTATTGGAGAGATTTCATATGTCATAACTACTTTACATATATTTGCTTAAAGATCCAAAATTAGCAATTGCAATCTTCAGCTCAGAGAGGCCTAATAGTTTTGTAACCAAAACTTTCAGATTCATGGATATTTGGCCAGTCCAATTATATTCTGTCAAGTTTTCAGACCTGATTAAAAAATAAATATGACTCTATCTTCTGCTCCTCACTATTCCATTATAGCATTAGTGTTTCAAAATTCTTCTTAGATTCTAATGCTGCTCCCCATTTGAGTGTCTTATTTACCCGTTTGGGGATTTGCTGATATTAGTTCATTGTTATCTAGGATGTCAATATATTTTCAATCCCTCGTTCTAGTTTTCTCTTCCAGTTGGACATGCTGGTCTTTCCCCCACCGACCACCACTGGGCTAAGTAGTGAAGGTGCAATTTGTTAATGTAATTACACATTTAGTACAGTACCTTCTACTGACTAGAGATGTTTTTGTTTGTGGACTTATACACCAGGGGCAAATAAATTTCTCTTTCCTGTCCCTAAATTTTGTACTTTCAGAGTCATAGAAACCTTTATTCACATTCTTTGGAGGAAGATTGGAGCTACAGAGCCAGCTAGCTGTATTTAGTAGTATTTATAAGTCAGAGACTCTTAATGTACATAGCGTTTTTCAGGACCCTGAGGATTCTCGTCTGAGGTAAAAGTTTGCTAATGTTTTCGTTGGATGTAATGACTCTAAAGTACTTACTTTATGAAGAGAATGAGATAAATAACCCAAAGATACTTTATCACAGAATTGTGTGACAATCTTTTGTAATATATACAATGTGCAGAACAGAATGCAAGACATAGAACATGTACTCAGAAAACAGACAACGAATAACTTAAATAAGTTGACCAAGCAAAGTTCTGCCTCATGATAAATCTATTTCTGTTGTGACCAGCTTAAGATGGTCTTATTACTTAATCATAGGAAGACATGCATATGTTGTTGATGGCTTTCCCATTATATTCAATTTCCAAAGTTGTTGAGGTGTAACATATTTGTACAATAAAAGCCACACACTTAAACTATGTAACTTAGTGAATTTTAACATATGTATGCACAGTGACTCTCACTGCTGTCAAGATCATAGTTAAATCTATTATATCTAAAGTACTTTCTGGCCTCTTTCTGTGGGGAGCACTGATTTGTTTTCTTTCACCTTAAAGTAGTTTGCATTTTACAGGCTTTTATATAAGTGGCCTCTAGATGCCAAGGGCCTCTGTCCTACAGCTACAGGAATTGAATCCTACCAATAATCACAGGCACTTGGAAGAGGACCCTGAATCTCAGATGGAATTGCAGATACTGCCCACATCTTGACTGCAGCTTGTGATCCATGAGACAGAGGCCACAGCAATGCTGCACTCACATGTCTGAATTGTAGAATGTTTGAGATATCAAATGTGTGTTATTTTAGGCTACTAAGTTTCTGGTGAAATGTTATGCTGCAAAATCAAAATAACCTACTGTCAAAACAGTGACTGTCTACATTATCAGTATGAATATTTTATATTTTTTCCTTATATTCTAACGTGAAGCTTTTCTCCAGAGGGTCTAGTAGTTGCATAATCACCTTCCTAACTAGAGCTAAAAATATTAGCTTAAAACCTCCTTTGTAATAACAATGGTCTGCCAAGTTGCTGTGGCTGCCTTTCATGGTTCACAGGACCTCTCCAGTGCATTTGATCATTCCGATGACTGATCACTCCTTTGCATAAGCTGGTCAAAGAAAACGAAGGGGAGAGCAATTGCTTTTGAAGCTTGGCACTGCGAATGAAAGTATGATGGGTACCAGAACCCTCTTTCTTTCTCTTTTCATATCCTTTCCCACTATTGTTCCCTCGCTTGTCAGATCTGGATGAAACAGAAAATACAGAGAAGCCCAAAATAAAAAATCAGAAAGTTACACTTGACAGTTTGAATTGACAGTTTCCAGTGCAGGTGCATTTTGTATTTCCACATGTGTGCTTTTGTCTGAGAGAGAAAGACTATGGATACCCACTGTAAGGCTGGCTTTGAATTTATCGTTCATAATGCTATAATGTAAATTTTACTGTTACATAGTCATTTTGCTATTCTTACACATATCTTCAGTTTTTTTTGTGCAAAATGTTGCTTAAAAATTTGACTTCAGAATCAACAGACCTGAGTGCTCATGCTTCTTTCTCCACTGCTTGTCAAGTTTGTCAGTATAAGTCAGTTGTTTTACATGCACAATTGTTTGATGTATGAAAGAGAACTAATATGAGTGGTGAACAACTGTGAAGATTAAGTGTGAGAATGTGTCATGCATTAATATAACTGACACATACCTAGTAATACTATTGTTAGTAGATTAACATGTTAATTTATTAACAGTAACAAGTCTTAAAGGGGTCTTGTGAAAAGCAGTAGATATACATTACTTCATGTCTATATACTAACTTAACTAGAAAACATTATAAAGTACCTATTACATGCAACATATTGTATGAGACAAGTACACACCCTAGGTTATTAAGATGAATACTTTTTATTGAGAAAGTGAGAATTGGTGCACCAGGGCCTCAGCAGCTGCAATCAAATGCCAGACACTTGTGCCACCTAGTGGGAATTTGCAATTGTTTGCTTGCTTCACCTTTGTGGGTCTGGCTTACCTGGGATTTGGAAAGCGGAATGGGTCCTTAGGCTTTGCAGGCAAGTGCTTTAACTGCTAAGCCACCTCTCCAGCCCAAAGATGAATATTTCTTAATAATAGGTTCCTGTTACAGAAAAAATATTCTAGTGAACTCCTTTGTTAATTTGTATGATATTCTTCTTTAAAATATTTTATTTATTTATTTGTAAGCAGAGAGAGAGAGAGAGAGAAGGAGAATTGGCACACCAGGGCCTCCAGCTACTGAAAACAAATTCCAGATGCATACACTCTTTTGCATCCAGCTTTACATGAGTACTGGGGAATCAAACCTGAGTTGTTAGGCTTTATAGGCAAGTACTTTAACTGCTGAGCCATCTCTCCTACCCTTGTATGATATTCCTATACACATATAAACTTGTGCAGTACCATGTTTACAAAGTATATTAAAAGTGATAGATTTATTGGTTCACTCATTCCATAGGAGCAAATAATAGTTACCTTTAACTTAGTACACGCTATTAGATTTCATCACCCAATAACCCTGGTAAGCTTAATTTTTATCACTAATATTTCAAAGGAATGTAACTATAAAAGGGAAAAAGATTAGAGAAACATATATACATTCATAAATAACATATGAACATAACATCATTAACATAATATGGAGATAATATGGGTAGGGTGGCACACGCCTTTAATCCCAGCACTCAGGAGGCTGAGGTAGGAGAATTGTTGTGAGTTTGAGGCCAGCCTGAGCCTATATAGTGAATTCCAGGTTAGCCTGAGCTACAGAGAGACCTTACCTCAAAAACACACAAAAATAAAAATGAAAAAAAGAACACAGAAATAAGAAAGCTGGTATCTCTCCTACACTTATTTATTTACATTTATTTTTGTGTTTGCATGCTAGGGCATGTGTGTGGAGGTCAAAGAACAACTTTGGGGTATCTGTGCACAACTTTTTGAGACAGGGTCTCTTGTTGCTGCATTTGAACTGCCAGACTTCAAAGAAATGTCAAACTAGCTGGACTGTGTGCTACAGTGTAGGCTCACAGGGATTGCATGTGCATGAGCTCCTTTGCATCCAGTTTTAAGTGAGTGTTGGGGAATTGAACCCAGGTTGTCAGGCTTTGTAAGCAAGTACCTTTAACCACTAAGCCATCCATCATCTCCCTAGCCCCCTTATCCTATGTATTGATGAATGGGTAAGACAATATATCTGAGGCAAGTTTGAATCATAGTCAATCTGACTCAAAGATCATAGAGTGACATGGCTTTGTATTAAAAAATGGGTGTGGGGGCTGGAGAAGTGGCTTAGCAGTTAAGGTGCTTGCCCATGAAGCTTAAGGTCCTTGGTTTGATTCTCTAGAACCCACATAAACCAGATGCACATGGCACATGTATCTGGAGTTCGTTTGTAGTGGCTAGAGTCCCTGGCACACACATTTTCTCCCTCATAAGTAAATAAATAATTAAAAATAAAATATTTTTTTAAAAAAATGTGTCTGCAGGTTTGATTTCCCAGAACCTACATAAAGCTGGATGTACAAAGTGGCACATGCATCTAGAATTAATTTGCAGGTGGCTAAAGACCTTGTAATACTCATTATCTCTCTCTCTCCCCTCCTCTCTCTCTCTCTCTTTCCTTGCAAATAAATACAAATATATATATTTTAAATTGGTATGCAGTCAGGCAAAGATTAGTTCATAATGACAGCAATCCTATCTAATGTTTTAATGCTTCCATTTAAATCACACCTTGAAGAAGCTGATACAATCCACAGAAGAGTTGCTGTGGTTTAATTATATCTGTCCAAATTCAGGTGTTCGAAACCTAATCCCCAAATTCATCTGTTAATCATATGTGAAATAGGGTCTTTTTGGTGGTAATTAGGATTCAATGAGCATATGGGCACTGTGATATTACTGGCTTTGTAAAGACAAGAAAAGACCCATGCTAGCACACTTGTTCTGTCTCTCCATATGACACCCTCTACCATATTTTGATATGGCCAGAAATCCCTCAGCCAATGCCAGAACCATGCCATTGCACTTTCCAGCAAATCCAGAATGGTGAGATAAATACATCTTTATTGTTTTGAAATTACCAGTCTGTGTTATACTCATTTATTGCAACAGAAAATGGACTAAGGCTCATGCCTGGGAATTTCCTAATGCATGTTGACTGCCTTTCATGAGAGTTGAATCTAGATTAAGGTGCTCTGTGTGGATCCTTTGAAAGGTCTCTGCAGAAAGAATAAAACAAGAAAGCTGTTTCTAGAAAGCAAGTCTAGAGAGGAAAATTGAAAATAAATTCTTATTTGGGGCACATTCTTTTGGCTTCTATCATTTCCAATATTCTGTTCATAGTTGTCCTTCTAAGTTTGTGGTCTGGGGGAATGTTATAAAATCTTCAAGACAAAGAAATACATCTGATAGTTCCAGTAGGCTAATTATCTTTGCCAAACTAAACAGAAATTCTCCAAAAACATGCTTTACTAGGAAGAGTATTAGTCTAGGAACAGTAGTTAAGCTCAGGCTTAGTTATTCAGATCTAATGAAGAAAAGGAGGAAATGGCATTAAGTGAACAGGAGTTCCCCAATATTTGAAAAATCGGCAGTGCTGTTTATCTCACTCCACCCCATATACGCTCACAATAGGATAATGGCCACCTACCTAAGAACGTCATTATCCAACCTTCCTTGCTGTGAGGGGTCATCATGTGATTAAGTTCTGATCAATGCAGAATGAACACAGGTGATGTTCGACTTCTAAGTCATGCTTTTAAGAGGAGGGAATGTGCCCTTGCCCTTCATAGGAGCCATCTGTAGTGACTGTAATAATCTGTCATGCTCCCCCTGCCATGATGAAACTTCCCTCTCAAAACTGTAAGCCTGAAATAAACCCTTTCCTCCCATAAGCTGCTTCTGTTCAGGTGGTTTAGTCCCAGCAATGAGAAGGTAACTGCTACAACCCACTTTGTCCTGTGAATCCTACTTGGGTAACTATAGAACTAGTAGGGTTCCTATCACATTGGCAGAGGCCAGAACTAAAGATTAAATAGAGGACCTAGTATAGGCACATATTATAAAAATTATATGCCAGCCAAAACTCTACTAAATATACATGATCTTGTCAAATATATCACCAAATAACATTATATGCCAAGTTAAAGTGGCAAATCTTTGGACTCCTTGGAGTAAGGCTGCAGAATATGAGGAGGTCATGAATAGATAACAAAGCTGTCCTCGCCCTAATGCTACTCTCTGTAAACATCAAAGGACCTCTTTACATGTATATCTGACATAATTGATGTGTCTCACACAAATACACATCACTTTACTGTCATTTGCCTTGAGCCTAGGAAAATACAAACCCTCAACACAGACTATTCTGAGAGGAATTTATGCTAAAGCCTTCAAAATGAGACTGGGACCATTTAAACCACATGCTCTGGATGTCACTTCCCTAGCATATAATCTAGAATGTTGAGGAAGAAGCCTATATGCATACACACAACAGCAGGTACTCTACTTGATTGCTCTTCCCAAAGTTCTTTGAGACAGAATTTCTCACCCAACTTAGAACTTGTCATTCTTCAGCTAGACTGACTAACAAGTGAAACTCCTATCTGCACCCACCTCAGTGCTGAGGTTACAGGTGTACATAGCAACATCTAGCATCTTACGTGGGTTCTGGGATCTGCAATCAATCCTCATGTTTGTGTAACAAACACTGAAACCTGCTGAGCTACCTCCCCAGCCCAGAGCTCCTCACATATGTGACTAATGCCAAGGTCCTTTTCCTATTGATGAGACCTGAACATTGATGTAGAAATTACACAATTCCATTCAAGCTTGTTTTATACAACAACAAAATCAACCTTTTGCCTATGCCTCAAAGCACAGTAAAAAAAAAAAAAATCATAATCCTGGATATTTCCTGTGGTTTGCATGCATTCCTCACTTTTGAAACAATTTAGACACTTTGTTATAAATGTGTATTTCTGGCATTTTTGTTTAGTCTGTTTATGAATGAATAGGCTGCTATATATACCTCTACTTAACATACTCCTTAGTATCCATATGTTTTCAATTTGAGGCATTAGTCGTCATAGATGATGGGGATATTTTAGTCTCTGAGGATATTGTATGATTTAGTTTAGTCATCCTTTTGGGAAAATAGGGTGCATTGTTCATTTATACTTTCTCATCTAATGACCACTGTGACCACATCCTGAAATCCTGAGATATCCATCTACAAAACTTGATTGGTCCTAAAAGAGATAAAACCTGTATCCATGACCTCTCTGGATTTAAACCAACCCAGGAAAAGGTCAGATATTGAACTATTTCTGGAAGCCATGTATTGTACCATATTCTCTGAATAAATTAGCATGCTTGACAACATAAACCATTGAGAGGTAAATACAGCAGATAGGTAACCCTATCTTTTCATAGATAACCTTAGTTTCTACATTAGGCCCCTGTTCTGTTCACTGGTATTAAAGATGCCAACTTTAATTTTTCCAAGTTGATGTCTAAATACTGGGGGACTTCATGACTGCCAAGGAAGGACATTATGAGGACATCTAATTCTTCCCTATCTTATCCATGATCCCATTTGTGACATCACCAGAAGCAGCAACTCTTAAGGTTCCAGTTCTTTGTCAGCCAGTGTGGCAGCTGGTATCCACATGCAGCTACTTAGTACTTGAAACGTGCCTTGTCAGAAGTGAAATACAATGGAAGCATAAAATACTTAACTGAATTCCAAAAATTTAGCACCAAAGACTCTAATTTACATATTGAAATGATATTTGGGTAGGTTTTGTTAATAATACTCCTAAAATTAATTTCACTTATTAATTTCAGGTTTTAATATTAGAAATGTTAAAGTTACATATTTAGCTTCCAATAGTTTCATGTCATAGTGCCACTATAGATCTCTAGCCATTTCCTTCCTCCCAACCATAAGCTGCTATATTTCATTGAAGCCATCTTCATTGATGTGACATCAGTATTTGGTTTACTACTACTGTCATTATGAAAAAGTTAACTGGGCTTACTCCAGCTCAGTTGCATTGTGTTTCTAATTCTTAGCTACAAAACTGTACATGTAGAAATAACTCTACTCCACTTTATCTAAAAACAAAATCATTATTTTCATTTGAGGATTATCTAGGATATTTTCTTCTGTAGGGCTCAGACAGACCCAGGAACTCATTTGTTTGAATATTTAACTGAAAATTCATGTTCTGTTCTTTACAACCAGAAAAAAAGCATCAATATCTGTCACAAATTAACAAAGATGTCTCATGAATTTTAAAAAGTATGGTGGAGTACTCAAAGGTAAACAAATGTTATGTTTTTAAAAATAATATTTAATGCCATTTATTTTAATGTTGTAGCCATTCAATTTTCTGAAGGAAAAGATTATTCAAAGTCCTTTAAGCAAGAGTGTATAACAAGTTTCTAAATGCTCTAAATGACTGGAAATACCTTTCTCAACAGAAAGCCAAAACCAAAGTTAACAAAATCACTCTTGAGGACAGCAAAACACTTCAGAGAACAGGAATCAGGGGAGAGAAGCAAATAGAACCAGGAGTATAAGTTAGTCATCCAGGAGGAAAATCTCAGAAGTTGGAAATTTTGTGGAAATATTTTGGTCTATCTTCGTGTCAATGTTTGGAAGTAGAAAAAAAAAAAAGATATAGGATGTTAACAAGAACAAACTTGTTTTTCTCCTTGGGTCCCACTAAGACTTGCAGGATCAAAAAGAGGGCTAAGGTTCATAAACAAGCAGCTAAACTAACTGGACTCCAAGCCTACAGTGAACAGTCAGAGAGTAGCAGTGAGGAGCCTGTGACTGTAAGCCTGTACAGGTGAGAAGCAGCCTCCTGCAGGCAGGAAGTACCAATGTGAGGATTGCTTTCTACAGTGCCCAAAGCTTAAAGAGCCAGAGGGTTGCTATTACCATACCCAGGAAGGAAAAATCACCAGGCTCCAAAAAGAAAATACATCCAGAACATCAGATTCAATGTACACAATCACAAACGAGGGGGCAGGAGAGGAACTCAAAAATCTAGGAGTTAAGGAAGCAGAGAAGAATGGGGAGGGAGGGAAGGGCATTGAATTGGTTGGAAATACAAGCCTAGACTCAGATGGCAATGGTATGATAAAATTCTACTTCCTGGGCTGGAGAGATGCCTTAGCGGTTAAGCGCTTGCCTGTGAAGCCTAAGGACCCTGATTCAAGGCTCGGTTCCCCAGGCCCCACGTTAGCCAGATGCACAAGGGGGCGCAGGCGTCTGGAGTTTGTTTGCAGAGGCTGGAAGTCCTGGCGCGCCCATTCTCTTCTTCCTCTATCTGTCTTTCTCTCTGTGTCTGTCACTCTCAAATAAATAAATAAAAATTAAAAAAAAAATTCTACTTCCTAAAAGGCAGACCAAATGGCTGAACCTTCACCAGGCCCTTACAGGAAACACCTGAACCACAAGACACCAGAGAGGGTATGATGACGACTAACCTCAATCTTCTACATCTTCCCTCCCTCCCTCTCCCTGTCCGCCCCTCCTCTCTCTCACTTCTCTCTAACTTTTACATACTAGTTATATTTTTCCTCCTTCTCTTAGTGGGCACTGACCTGTAACTCCCAGTACCAGCATGTGGCTATCATCCATAATGAGCTTTTGATCAGAGAGACCTACAAGGTTTCCTAAAAGACAGACAGATTTCTGTCAGAGTACTTGATGACCCACCAAAGGTTAGTGTAAGACCCTATTGCTGAAGACACCTTATGTGGTTGACATGTAAAATGGAAGGGCATGGCTGGAAGTTGGAAGAGAGTCAGTCCCCAGACAGTCAGCGTGTCTAGTGCCAGAAGGTGCTACATGGGCAACTGGGGGAAAATGACTAATATTCGTCCAAGCAACTCATGGTCTAACCTACTTAGCAGCAAATAACCTGTTGTGATGCCCACACAAATGCAATAGTGGCACACAGCCATGGTGGGGAACCAACTGCTCTTGATTTGGCTAACTGATCCCCTCTGTGGTATGGGACCCACAGCGGGAGCTGGGAAACAAGTCAGAACCATATCCAAACATAAGCCCACTCTCCAATATCAAGCTACCATAAATCATGGGCTACAAGAGGGTCTACACCTATTAAATTCTCTATAAAAAAGTAAGCATTATCTCATTTGTCCTGGTGCTAACCTACTCTCCATTGGAGAATCTGCTTCTCTTTTTCAGATAGATGTAGATCCTAAGGAGAGAGCCACCCCATTATACCTCAAAAAGGCCACGGCTGAAACTAAGAAAAAATTGGCAAAATAAGCAAGAGTGCTGTTTTCCTGATGAACCGGATACCAACGCAAGGGGGAAGGAGATCAACACAGAGAAAAATCAACTCCTACAAAATCAGATAGCCAGAGCCCCAGAGGCCCCCAACACCTCAGCACTGAAGCAGACCAATAAAGAACCTAACATGGCTCAGGGAAATTTTGTGGAAAAGGGGGCGGAAAGAATGTCAGAGCCACATGTTGGGTCGTGATATTCAGAGACATTTATCTTACCCATAACTGTGGGCTAACTCCACAATGCACGACCCATATACCTCAACAAGGAGGGGCCAAGGGGAGAGGGTAGCCTAATAATGGCACCAAACTGACTATATTTACTGAATACAAAACTATTTAATAAAAAATTAAAATTAAAAAAAGAATTAGGAGAATAGAATATGTGGACACAAAAGAGTATTCACTTGATAAATAAAAAGAGAACATTGGAGTAGTTAAGGTACTTGCCTGTGAAGCCTAAGGACCCATGTTAAACTCTCCAGGTCCCACATAAGCCAGATGCACAGGCACACAAGGTGTCATATATGTCTGGAATTCTATTACAGTGTGAGACCTTGGCAAGCCAATTCATTCTCATTCTCTCTCTCTCTCTCTCTCTCTCTCTCCCTCCCTCCCTCTCTCTCTCTCTCTCAAAAAAAAAAAAAAGAACATTGTTACATGCTAAGTAAAATCAGTGATGCTCAGAAGGAAGTAAGAGCAGCAAGTGGTCCTTATCTCAAGGTTATTGGAGTCTCTCTGGGAAGGCAATATGTGTGCTCCTGTAAGACACAGAGTGCTATGTCTTACAGGGTGCAAATTAGTAGGGTCCCTATCTCAATTCAATTCTTTTTGAGATAGAGATTACATACATACATGCACACACACATATACATATGTATGTATATATAAAGGGAAGTGTACGAGAAAAGTAAAAGAGAAC
This sequence comes from Jaculus jaculus, assembly GCF_020740685.1. NCBI lineage: Eukaryota > Metazoa > Chordata > Mammalia > Rodentia > Dipodidae > Jaculus > Jaculus jaculus. The sequence goes on from NC_059107.1 coordinate 114,585,670, forward strand.
ACCGAACTTGATCTCTACTGAGAGATTGTTTATTGAAAGAAACATCAAGGGGCAGCAGCCTTTCCACGGGATGAAGGCTGAAGAAGTGAGCCAGGCAGGGGTTCAAACTTATAAGAAAGATCCTAAAAAACAAACTGTATCAGGTATAGTGGATAAGGCACTTGTATCTGTGTCCTTGTTCAGAATAGGCTTCTTCAGTCAGGATTGTTTAAGGATGGACCCCCAAATGGTTTCTGGTCCTTCAAGGCCATCTGAAGTAAGGGGAGTTTATCAATCTGGAGGAGTTGGGCTTGGCAGGAATGAACACCTCTGTTGTTTCTTTTATGGTCTTCTAGTTTTTGGGATAGTTATTAAGTCTTTAGTTCTCTCTGGTTTTCAGGAAAAGCTGTTAACCTTTCATACACACACACACACACACACACACACACACACATGCACAAGTAGACACTGTGGCTGGGACAGGGGCAAAAGTGGTATGGCCTGAACTAGATTACTATCAGTGTAGATAGAGAAAAGTTGATGGATTCTGAGATTAGGGGCAACATTAAGAAGACTAATTTAATAATTGGTGGCAAGATTCATGGAACTCAAGATTTGGAGGTGAACAAAAGATGGAAGTTCTAACTTTTTTGTGTGTGTGTGTGAATAGGGATGAACTCACTTTGGTTCCATATCCTAAGGCCTGTGTGGGCCAGTCAACTGTGCAAAGGCAAAGTCTGTGAGGACTCCTAACTCTTGGTTCTTTGAATATAGTTGCCCTATGTATGGCAGGAACATCAGAGAACAGCCAGGGATTCTCTGTGTTCTATGTAACAATAAAAATTCTTGAAAGATGAATGACAAAAGTGCAATCACAAATATAGCCTCATCAAAGGCAAACCAGATCATGTCCCGGCAGGAGATGAAGCTATAGAGAAACTATGTCCCTTTAAATGGGAACGCTATGTCAAATCATTGTGTAACATGCAGGCTGCTTTTGTATTTCAAGGGCTGTTTCTGAGATTAAGTTCTAAAATCTAATGATGAAGGTAGTACAAAAACTGAATCCAAATGTGTCCTAGTGTACTTTATAAGTACCAGACATAAAGCAACCGGAACTTGTCAATTTACCACTTATCTTAGGCAACTGTTTTCTACTGAGATTTGCAAAGTAAGACTAGAGTTTTTTTTTTTTTTCAATAACTTTAGAACATAAAAATATCAAGGGAGCTGAGCATGGTGGTACATACCTTTAATTCCAGCACTTGGGAGACAGAGGTAGGAGGATCGCTGTGAGTTCAAAGCCACCCTGAGGCTACATAGTGAATTCCAGGTCAGCCTGAGGTAGAGTGAGACCCTACCTTGCAAATCCAATAAATAAATAAATAAATAAATAAATAAATAAATAAATAAATAAATAATCTATGGATATTTTTAATGATACTTATAAATTAACATCTTTTTACTCTAAATATCTATGGATTTTCCCTAATAATAGAATATCATATTAATCCCAATGCTCAATATCACATTGAAAACTTGACTTTCTAAGTTATATATAATATAACAAAGAATGTTGGAGTGGAATAACCTTACAGATTTTGGAAAGTGCAAATGGAAAAACTCAAGTTGGTTTTAGAAGTTATTTGGCATTGCTTAGCAATATTAATAAGCCACATAAAATTGAGATGCTAATGGTAATAGTATTTTTTAATGTGAAAATTACATTTTGATATTTGATACGTTTAAAACAAGTGAAATTGTTCTCTGAGAGTTATTTTGGCAAGTAATTCTATATACCCTTCTCTAAAATGTTATTTTTTCCCACTCTTAGTATCTTTCCCTTCCAGCATAAATTTATACATTTCTTTTATTTTCTATTCTGAAATCAATGCCAGCAATTCATTCAAATCATAAAGCTCAATATCTGTATTAAAATACAGCTTATTTTTCCCATTAAGTAAATATTGAGCTGTTTATAGGAGACAATTTACATGATAGACACACACAAACACACCAACATTAACAATAAATGTGAATGGATTAATTTCAAAGTCAAAATAATTTGAATAAAGTACAAGTCAGCCATATACTTTCATATGTGAAGTCATCAGTTTACAAATTAGAAGTTTTTTATGTTCTCTTTAGGCTGACTTTGGGAGTAGAATCAATCAGATCTCAAAATAAGTTTCCATAGACGCTCCTTGGAAAAAAACACTAAGCAAACGCACTTTCAAGAAGAACCCTGAGTACACAGTATTACTCTGTACATAGTCCAGCTGTTCTTGAGTTTATAATCTTCCTGTTTTAGCCTCCCTAGTTAAGGGATTAAAGGTGTGGGTCACCATTCCTAGAAGCTGTCCTATGTTCTTTTACTTAGAAATGCTTATCTGGAGAGCACAATGTTTGCTACCCAATACTAGGTGAGGATTAGCTTTGAACCAACTACCCAGGACCAGTTGAGTTTACATTTATATTTGCAAGATACTTTTGTACCACCAAGACAATATGAATTTGAAAACTAGAATAGTTACACTGCCTTTAAAAGAGAAAATAATATTCTACCAATATAAATGCTCCAGGACAAAAACAAGGAGGGTTTGTTGTCTAACGTGATTCTTCCTTTATCTAGCTGCTTGAGTTAGAAGGTCACTAAGAAAAAAAAAAAATGGAGAGAAAAGAACAGCCAAAGTTTTGGAAACATAGACCAGTTGAGAGAAAGCTGAGAATAGGCAAAAAGTGCACTGGAGGAAAATAACTTGGCAGTGAGCATGCTCTTGCAGGAGCAGCCAAGATATTGAATATACAAAGGCCAAGTGGCTCAGCAAGGCCAAAAGAGATATGGACAAATATGGAATCAAGACAAAGGAAGAGAATGAGAGAGACGCAGTAGTCACAGTCTAAACATCAACTTCTCTAGAAGAAAATTAAGCAGAATAATCAAATCACATTGGATTCTCAGTTGCAATTGGTGATTTTACAAACAAAATATAACCTTCCAGAAGAGGAGACTGGAAAAGACTCACTGAGGTATCAGAGAGTAGCCAGACTGATTGGGGTTTTGGAAAGAATGCTAATAACAGAGAAAATAAGTCAGGAAATATTAAAAAAAAAAGAACCAAGCAAATTAGGGCACAGTTATCCTTTTATAGGGTGGAAGGTCAAGAGAGTCTGATATGCTTTAACTAACCAAACCTCAGGCAGTTTCAGGTGATGAAGACAAGATTACAACCACGTGTGCCAAAGTCCTCTCATCTATGGTGAATTGCTTCCTCTCTATCATGCTTTCTGTGCAACTGCCAATACCTATAAAGTTTACCTCTGAAATACCTTTCAAGAGCATCTCCTACTTCCCTAGTGTCACTATTAGCCTTCTGCTCATATCTCATAATTTATCTTTAGCCACAACCCTCTCCCTATTCAATTCAGTTTTCCATTATGACCCAAAGTTTCTTTTGCTGACCATGTCCTGTTGCCCTCATCAAAAAACCTTCAACACTTTCCCACCGATACTTTTCAACATTGTTTCTCAGCCAACTGACATAATCAATAAAGTTTAAATGCATAAAACAAGGTTCAATGCTGATACCCAGATTTTGAAACTTCCAAAAATATTTTGTAAGAAACAGAAACAGATTTTATAGCCTATTATTGTTTTGTTTTGGTAAGTTTGGGAATGTAAAAAGTCATTGTGTAAGTGTTTGAGTAGTAAATGGGGCAACTAACAACCAACATATGTATTCAGAGAATATGAATATCCTCTATGTGCCAATTATGATTCAAGTGATGCGATGGTGAACTCAGAAAGCAGTCTCCATAATTAAAATCAAATAAGGGAGAAACATATTGACATACTGAGAAGTAATTATTTAATTATTGTTAATATAATTATCCATATCATAATGGTTGAAAGTTCTACAAAGGAAAAATAAATCCTGTGCCATTAGGCAGTACATATCTTCCCCCCTCTCTCTCTGTCTGTTTCCCTCATTATGGGGATTCATTTGCTGAAGTAATATCTTAACTGAATCTTGGAGGATGCATAGGAGTCAGACATGGCAGATGAACTTTGATAATGGTTCTTAAGATAACTTAGGTAAACATGGTTATAGCTTGGTGGATGAGAGGGAGAATGGTTCAAAATGTAAGCTACAAAGGCAGAAAAGTTTCTATACTAAGAAACTAAGCAAATTCTGCTGTCTTGTGATATAAAGTAAACTATCAAGTTTGGAAGCTGTTTAGAAGATGAGACATCCGTATCTAAGCTCAGTTCAGAGCATGCTGAGTCTCAGAAAACACTGAGATATACAAGTGAACAGACTTCTCCCATTCATGTGATTATTGTCTCTACAATCTAAGCCTCTTTTTCCCTAGACTAATTTCTTTAGGGGGTCCTTATCTCCACAGACCATGAAATAAAAGGTATGTTTGTGTGTGTTGTAATATTAATACGATAATCAACATTTCCCCCTCCTCCTACTTCTGTAATCTTGACTGAATTAACTGCGTACCATAGAGCCTTGTGATTTCATAAATCCCAAAGTACAAGTGGACTGATGTCTAGTGTGCATGCCAAGCACTCTGCTAGGTGTTGAGAACAGACATGATATCTGAACAGCATGTTTAGAGAAGCCCCTGACACTCTGCTCATTTCCATCTCTGGCTGGAGCCTGTACAACTTCAACCATCTTGAGCCATTGAAGCTGGTAAGTGGATATGGTAGCCCAGGGTAATAGGACAGAGACAGGGGCACAAATAACTTGAGCCATAGCTTCCTAAAGAGCATTCTCATTATTTCTACTTGTTCCAAGTTGACAACCTGGGCTCTACCTCCTTCTGGAGATGCTGCTTAAGAAACTAACACAGTGTAGCTGCCACAGAACAACTTTTTTTTAAAAAATTATTTATTTATTTATTTGAGAGTGACAGACACAGAGAGAAAGACAGATAGAGGGAGAGAGAGAGAATGGGTGCGCCAGAGCTTCCAGCCTCTGCAAACAAACTCCAGATGCGTGCGCCCTCTTGTGCATTTGGCTAACATGGGACCTGGGGAACCGAGCCTCGAACCGGGGTCCTTAGGCTTCACAGGCAAGCGCTTAACCGCTAAGCCATCTCTCCAGCCCAACACAGAACAACTTTTTAAATTCACTTACATCTTCTAGTTTATGGCTGACAGTGTTCACAAAGGCAAAAACAAAAAATTATTTTCTCAACACATTGCACAAATCAAGTCAGAATATATGATTCAGAAAAATTGAAACTCTGTACTTTCTATAATCTTGAAGTTTGAATTCTTTATATATTAATGTCAAAATAAGAATATTAGCTGGCCATGGTGGCACATGCCTTAAATCCCAGCATTTGGGAGGCAGAAGTAGGAGTTAACCATGAGTTCAAGGCCACCCTGAGACTATATGGTGAAATCCAGGTCAGCCTTTGCTAGAGTGAGACCCTACCTCAAAAAAAAGAAAAGAAAGAAAGAAAGAAAGAATGTTAAGAGAGCAGGGCGTGGTGGCTCACACCTTTAATCACATCACTCGGGAGGCAGAGGTAGGAGGATCACTGTGAGTTCCAGGCCAGTCTGAGACTACATAGTGAATTCCAGGTCAGCCTATGCTAGAATGAGACCCTACCTTGAAAAACCAAACACTAAAATAAATTAAAAATGTTGAGAGAAAACTTCTTTTTGGAATCCTTATGAAACTTTCAGGATCTTCTCTGTAAATGAATGTCTCAGTAAATTCAACACTGGACAATTGTGGGAAATGTATGATGCAATCATTGTAAATTATTTCATTTTATTATAGAAGGTTAGATTCAACTGAATTCTCCCAAGTACAATTGAATGGCATGGATTTACATCTTGGTAAGTGTGGTTGTTGGAATGTGAATGTATGTCTCCCATAGACTCACGTGTTTTATTAAGCTTATAACTTAGGTCTCTAGTCACCTGGCTGGAGGAGATGTCACTGGGGGTGAGCCCTGGGGTCCAAAGGTGTATTGAGGGGAGGATCTCATTCCAGATAAGAAGGTGGAGAGAGGGCTGGAAAGATTACTTAGTGGTTAAAGCACTTGCCTGCAAAGCCAAAGGATCCAGGTTTGATTCCCCAGGACCCATGTAAGCCAGATACACAAGGGGCGCACACATCTGGAGTTTATTTGCAGAGGCAAAAGGCCCTGGTGTGCCCATTCTCTCTCTCTCCCTGCCTATTTATATCTCTCTCTCTCTGTCTCAAATAAATAAATAAATAAAATTGTTTTTAAAAAAGGCATAGAGAGCAGTGTGAGCTCAGGAGGGTGCATACTTACTGTTTTTTGGTGTTTGCTGACTGCTTGTTCTCTCTGCTTGGATCTGTGAAAGGGGAGCAGCTTCCTCCAGCACTGCTGGAATCTCCCTGGAGATGTAAGCTGAAATAAATTGTTTCTCCCATAAACTGTTTCTGGTTTGGATGTTCATCCCTGTAACACCACCAGAACAAGACAAAAGAGTAAAGGAGTAGATGCTCCCCACAGAAGGCAAGAAGAGCATGGAGTCATCTCAAACAATGTTCTCAAAACAACGAATGCATGTGGATTTTATTCAGGGACTCCATATATATTCATATAGACATGAGCCCATTTTTAAGGATGCTCAGTTTATGTTTTAATTTTAAAAAGACAGAAAGTAGAGACTTTTTTCTGCATGTTTATCTCAAGGTACTGGAATACATATATAGAATATTTAAATGCTGGACAAAAATGTATACCCAGCTTTTGATATAAAGCTTTAGCTAAAAATAAAGAAAGGACTATTTTGAAGGCACTAACATAGTAGTCGTCCCTAAAGATACATGCCTTGTTTAGTCGCAAACACAAGGAATTAAAATTACTTCACAAATTACATCACATTTTAACCTCAACCAAATGAAATGATCTGTAGCTTAAGTAGTTTTCAAAATAAAATTTAAGAATTGTCATTATTAGTGTTTGAAGGCCTTCCTTTTATGAGGCTAAAGTTACATAAATAATAATTTAAGCAATATTTTTAGCTAATGGATATATTGTTTGTTTGTCTACTTGTTTGTTGGTTTTGAAGTAGGACCTCCCATAGGCCAGTCTGTCCCAGTATTGTCTTGGTAGCTGAAGCTGATCTTGAACTTCTGCCCCTCTTGCCTCCACCTTCTTAGTGCTGGGATTATAAATGCATGCCACATTTCTACCCTTTTCTTATACTTCCTAATGTGATTTAACCCAGATGTCCTTCATAGACTCCTATCTATGCTTGCTCCCCAGCTGGTGGCAACTTAGGAGGTGGAACCTTGCTGAAGGAGGTAAGTTACTAGTGGTGTCTTAGGTGTGTTACAGCCAGCTGTCCCTTGCCAGAGCCCAGCTCACTCTTGTTGCTGTGGCAAAATGTATCATCCAGCTTCTTCTCTACCATCCTTCCCCTACCATCAGGAAACTTCCTCTTAAGACTAAGCCAAAATAAAATCTTTCATCCCATTGGTTACTTCTAGTCAGGTTCTAGCAACATGAAGCTAAGTACATTTGCCTAGTTTGAGAAGTAAGACAGATAAATTGAAAGGTACACAGGGAGGCACAGATGGGAAATGTCAAAGAACAGATTCAGTGGGTAGAGAGATAGATCTCTAGAAATGTATACAAAAAGTTGGAGGCCAGAGAGGAAAACAAGTGGGGTGGGGGAGATGTCAAAAGAGGAATACATTAGGATTAATATTTTCTCTAGACCTTACAAAATCCAGAAGGAAAACAGGCAATGTAAGCCAATAACTCCCACCACACTAACATGTCTGGATTAAGGTATCAGATCCTGGATTGGAGAGATGGGTCAGTGGTTCAGTGGTTAAAGCACTTGCCTTCAAAGCCTAATGGCCTGGGTTTGGTTGCCTAGAACCCACATAAAGCTGGATAAACTGGAGTTCATTTGCAGCAGATAGAGACTCTGACACAAACTCTCCCTCTCTCTCTTCTCTCTTTATGTTTGCAAATGATAAATATTTTTTTAAGATTATAAGATTTGATTTAAAACAAAAGATACCAGGTCTTGAATAACTGAATACTAGTTTTCTTTTTCTTTTTCTTTCTTTCTTTTTTTTTTTTTTTGGTTACCAACTCTCAATTTTACTCTACTAATAAGGCCAAGAAATTGCATATTGAACTTTAAATCATTAAATACCCCTAATCTTCCTACACCACATAGCCAGAGCTATTAATGAGGAACAGAATTAACTAATTTTAGTTGCATTCCTACTCTGTTAAGCCTCTTTCTGGGCCAGTTAGCTCAGTAACTCAAAGCCAGATGTGAATGCATTCTAACTGGAGATTTGTTCTTCATGGGGTAACATGTCAAGCTCAGATTTCATGGAAAGTTTCAGTTTATCCAAATAATCTTTCTTCACTGATATAGAAATGCCATTCTTTGGTCAAAGGTAAAGAAATTGCCATGTTCTCTTCCTTGGATTAGCAGATGGCTAATATTTGAAACTAACAACAAATATCCATGTTCACATACCATATATACTATGTGATTTCACCAACAGTCCCAGTCATATCACAGGGAACCAGTCATGTGAGTGGCACCCTATGATGGGGGCTGCACCAGGGGATTCCTATACTGAGTGTACGCAGCACCACTCCAAGAGACTCAAGTCATGGTGACAGTTGATTACAGATAGTGGTTATTGGTTTACAGCACCATAGACAGGGTGGCATTTACCCACTAGGAAAGCTGTCTTCTGCCTCCTCTTATTCTTGTGTATGAAGCTGTCAGAAGTTAGCAAGAAGGAGAGAGTTACAAATCATCAAATAAGTGGAACATGTCCCAGTAATTCATAAAATATATGAAGCCTAACTTCTAAGGTGAAGCATACTTTACAACTCAGAATTACATGTATTCTGGAAAGGTGTCAAGGTGAAAATATCACATATTTTATAGGCTCAAAGCAGAGTCTGACAAAAGACTGAAATCAAGTAAGTATCTTAGTGTTTCTGTAGGAAAGCATATGAATATTGCATTTTATGGGCTATATAAACAATGTGATTTCTGTCAGGATGGAATTAGCTTGGACTTCAAATGAGTTAGGAAAAAAGCTTTCAGTTTGGGGTTTGGGGATCATGGATTTGGAAAATTACCACTAAGGATCACTGACCTGTATTATTTCTTTTTGTATAAATTACTAGTTTGAAGATAATGATTTTGTACACATAACCACTGAAACTCTTACTGGAGCTTTGCTCCCAAATACACTCTGACATCCTAAAAAGAGAATCTACTCATGATATACCTTTAAAACTTTTTATTAAGAATTTTCATCCTTGTACAAAATGAATTTTGATCATATGCCACTCCCATTTTTTGTCACCACTCCCTCATCCCCTTTCACCAAAATCCCTTTTTCCAAGTACAGCTGCTTTTATTTGGGCTTTTTTTTTTTTAATTTTTCCCCTCCTCAATCATTTGTGATGGCATGCCCATGTGCCCAGAAGTGTGCATGTATTGTGCAGACAATGACAGCTGGCATGAGGCCATGAGTGCAACAGCTGCTTTGTGCCTGGAAGACAGCATTCCAATCCTCTCCTCTCCATCCTTCACCTCGTACATTTGTTCTGCCATGTTCCCTGACTTATGCTAATTTTAATCCACTTGATTCACAAATCCATTCACCTTGTAAGCATAACTGATTTATTGAACACCTGTCATAGGCCCATGTCACACTGGGACTGTACAGACTCACTGGAGCTATGGATGCAAAATTCAAGACTTCACAGTTTACCAATGCTATTAAATTAAAAGTAGGGCTGAAAAGATGGCATTAACAGTTAAAACATTTGCCTGAAAAGCCTAAGAACTCATATTTGAATCTCCAGGTCTCACATAGAAAGACACACAGAGACACAAGCATGCAATGTTGTACATGCACCACACATCTGAAGTTCGTTCACAACAGCTGAAGGCCATGGCACTCCCATTCTCTCTCCTCTCTCTCCCTCTTTCTCTCAAAATAAGTAATAAAAAAGTAGACATGTTTTTATACCTTCTACTTATGAAGCTTAATGGGCTAAATCTATTCTTAGTAGTTTTGAGATATCTAAGAAGATGTCACTATTGAAAAATGTGATATTAATTCTGAGCAATAAATAATACTTTAAAAATGTCTTTTCTGGAATATTCTGTTTTATTGTATTTATTGCTTAATTATTTTTTCATTAAGATGTTGTCTAACTGAAGCTCATTTCCTCTCTAGGAACATTTTTAGTATAAAACACCAAAGTGTTAACAAAACAATCCAGGGCTATTTGTCATTTTAGCCAGTGAAAAATATAGAAGAAACTTATTTATACCACACAAGTCAAAAACTGACTGTATTAATTTGAAAATGAAAAACAAAATCTGATTTAATGATGCTCAGATTTCTGCTGACACACTGGGATCCATGATTTTATTTAAGAACAGTTTTGCTCATTTTTATGCCAATGCAATGCATTCAACATTCCATTTTTTTTTTTTTTGTACAATGATCTTATTTCATCCTTGAGTACCACAGAATCATCCAAAGGAATTTAGGTAGTCTTCCAGATTTGAAATTTCTTCCAATTTGATAAAAGCAAGCCAGAGACAAACATAACAGAAAATATAAAAGATGGGACCATAACACAAGTTTATGTCAAAGCAGAAAAATAACACCAGTGACATAATTTGGCATTAAAATAAAGGATATGAAAATCATGGCTCTGAATTTATGGAAAATCTACTCAATATTTTTAGTTCTATGCCAATACCATGTCTGGAGCAAAGTTTTCAGCCTTGATGGAAGATGATTTACACCTTTCATAATTTTCTGTTTCTTTTTCCAGAATCCTATAGGAAAATCTAACCCATGAGTTATAGGTAAACAATTTAGATATTTCATTTGATAGGAGAGCATTTGATATGAAAAAATAGTATTTATATTGCTTACAAATGTTATTGAACCAGGAGTGAATAATAGTATAAAATTTTGAGTAAGGTATGCGATCATGTCCATTCAAAATTCCATCTGTTTATTTAATATTTGTAATATTGCTAGTCATCCAGTGCTCATCAACAATAAATGAACTCATTTTTACATTCTTCTCCTGATGGCCTTATTGAATATATTCATAAAACACATCTAAGATATTTCATAATGAGTGGCACTCTGGCAATCTTTGCTAAGAAAAGCCTAGTCAGTTCTGTTTCCCACCTGCAGAATATAAAGTCAAAATATCATACATTTTACTTTTTCCAGTTTTCAAAATAAGTATCCTTATAGAAAAACAGATTTTATATAACATAACAATAATGGAGCATATAATTATATTCCTCAGAAGAGAAAATAAAACTCCATACCTAGAACTAAACTGTAAAAGCTTTTCTTTAATTTTGCCATAAATTAATAGGAGGACAAATCCAATATAAATCAAACTTATCTTATTTCATTCCTAGGAAAAAACAGTCCTTGCTGGAAGTAAAACTTGCTTAGAAATATGATCAAATTTCACCTTAGTATTTGGGGCCTGTTTAATGTTTCTAAACTTAGTGATGTCATTCAGCATGGACCAAAGTATCCCAGGTAATTTTCTCTCCAAAGCTATCCATTTCTACCTGATCACTGCTGAAATAAGTATACTTTTGGAGAGTGTACAGAAGGCATGAAGTAAGATTGGACTGCTAATTCTAGTCAACTAAAATACTATGTATTCTATAGAAGAATTATCTAATACTTCAAGCAAAATGTGGTTTTATTTTTGCATAAGTAGCAAGTAAAGTGTGGAAGACAGTCTTTAATCTTTGGGGATTCAATACTTCTGCAGATTCTAGCAGTTTATGCTATTACTCTACCTGCTATTTGTTACAGGGTAGAACCTTATATATTTCTGTTTATGTATTTCACATTCTTTAGCTTATTTTATAACTATTTTTCCCTAACATGGAGTGTTTGTGTGCACCAAATAGAATATCTAAGCTGTTTTTCCTTGAGCAGTATTGACATCCAGTGGAGACTCACAATAATTACAGGTGTATCAAAATCCCTATGGAATATAGCCCAGAGTAGATAGGTAATTTGAAATTTCACAGGATACAGCAACAAAAAATAAATGTTCTCCATGCTCAGAACGAAGCAGAATGAAACAACAACTTAACTAATGCATGAGATGCAAATCTTCTTGTCTTGGAGTTAGAAAAAGATACCCAACTGGATATAAAATTTACATTTTCTTTCTTCAAAAGATAGTGTTAAGTGAAGGAAAAGACAATATGCAGTTGGGAAGAAAATATCTGCAACTCACATATGTGACAAAGGACTTATGTCAAAACATAAAAAAACTCTCAAAGCTCAATCACAGCTATCTGGCCCCTAGATGAAGTTAACAGGGTCTGGATTTGCCTTTGCAGCCAAAACAATCAAAATAAAACAGGCCAAATATATGGAACTGATTTTTGAGATACTAGATATCACATAATAAGGACAGCAATACTCCAGAGAGGGAAAATTAGCAAGTGACCTTGTGACTATCAGTTCACGGCCTTGAGAGAGTTTGGAGAACTCTCAAGGCAGACAGGGGTCAGGAAGAGCTCAACAAAGGAAAAGAGCCATGAGTCTGTAGAAGTAAAGCCAGCTAGATTTCACAAGACCGAGAAAAGAATCTGGCTTATTCTTATTCTTACCATATCTATGTCTACCTACTCAGAGAAGGATCAGTGCATACTAAGCACTCCAAGTACATGGATGCATTGATACATGGATGGCTGGACCAATAGATGAATGCTAGGGAAAATAGTTTCCAGTAGGAGAAAGCACTAAAGACAAGATTTATGAATGACATACCTAGTAAGCATCTTGAGGACTGGGAAATAGGGAAGGTAGGGCGGGAAGGGAGAGAGAAGGTGGGGGTGGGGAACACAAAATTTGTGAATGAAATGAAGGAAGCATTCTTCCGTGGTTTGCAAAGCTAGTTGACTACTTATACTACTTATAAAATTCCGTGACTAATTTTTGATTGGTCTCTGGCTTGCTTTTGTGTGTATTAAGCGGTTCTCTATCCCATGATATTTACTATATCTGCTGATGTGGATTTAAGACTCAGTATAAAATAGAATATAAGCAGGGCCCAATCGGATGGAGACACGCTGGTTTTAGAAAGCTTGTGTGTGAAGTCCTGGAGGCGCTGTGACTCACGGTTCTTTCTTTATTACAGGTCCCTGAGATTGACTCCTTCACTATTTGAGGGTGGAGCATATAGGTAATATTTGGCTATGTCAAGAATATTTTGTTGAAAGGTACCTTGATTTCTATCCTAATACTCCTCCTCTGATACATTAGCTACATTTAAATGATCAGTCTTCAAATGTCACCACTGTTAGAAATTTAAGATCAAAACTTTTCAGTTGTCTCCCTATGAAATTATCATCTTAAAGTTTTGGAGAGTTCTACTTGATGAAATTATTTCGTTCTACTTTCCCTTGCACAGGTTTGAATATCACATAAATTACTTGAGCAATTGATATTTTATGCAAACAGTATAGATTGATGTATTATGGATACTTAAAATTAATTCTAATTTTTTCTTGGAGTAGGTGTGAATAAATCATTTTTGTAGGTACATGGTATTGAAACCATGTTTTCTATTCATTTTTCCCCCTGTGGCTGACATACTCACATACACACACACACACACACACACACACACACACACACACACACACACACATTTTTAAATAAAATTAGAAAATGGATTTCAAAAAGTGATGGAATAAAAATTCTTTACATCTTTTCATTATAATCAAAAAATGGAAAACTCCTCAGTAACTGTCTAAACAAATGGAAGTGTGTACATTTACATGTGTAATCAGTGGGTTTGAGGCAGCATTGATAAGACAGACTGAGCTTCAAGCATTGTGTCAAGAAAACCTTCTGCCAGAATCCATGGGGCTCCATCCCAAGTCCACCAGACAAGCTTCACAATAGGCATTTTGTCCAAATTGCCCAATACATTTATTAACTTCAAGATTCAACCCTTTCTTTTCATTCCAAACCTCCTTGCTTGTTTTTGGGTTCAGTATTTTATAATAAGTCTTTCTTCATGCTGTTGGTATGTTTGCATTGATTTTAATCTTAACTCTGGTTTTACTTCCCAATATTGACTTGCAGATTTTTCTTTTTCTCTCCTCATTATTTGACTCACAAGCCAGTCCATTCAAATTTGACCCATTTTTTTCATTTTCTTAAAAGAAGTTCTCTTTCTAATATTTTATTTATTTATGTAGGTATTTATTTATTTAAGAGAGAGACAGAAAGAGGCAGATGTATATGGAGACAAAGAGAGAGACACAATATGGACATACCAGGTCCTTTAGCCACCTCAAAGAAACTCCAGGTGTGTGCACCACCTTGTGTATCTGGCTTATGTGGGTAACGGCAGAATGAAACACGGGCCCTTAGCTTTCACAGGTTTACTGTAATGTCTGCTATTTTAAGTGCTATTAAAGTGTGGCACTTTTAATGCCCACAAATTTTAATGCATAGTTAACAAAGAAAACCATGAAGCTATTAAATGAAGGACTAGACCCAGAGAATGTTGCCTTTAACATATTAACAAATATGAATTCATTCATTTATAGTACAGTCTTCTGTGCTATTTGTTCTTTTCCTACTTTTTTCCCCTACTCTACCAAGTCTATCTTGCTCCCTCCTCAGGTCAAGATTTACTGAAATCAACTTAGGTATTTCTACATTCATAACAGCAACCAGCTTTTAAAAGTCAGTGAAGAAGACAAAACTGAAAATGTTTGAAGAGAAAGAAGAAAATTTATTGATTTAAGTATTCAAATGATAAAATCATATAAAGGTGAACCCAACTTCAGGAATCACTGATTCATAGATTATTGTCAGAATCAACCCTTGATTATCTCTGAATATTGGTCTCATCTTTCAAAAGATACAAACTTTCTCCATGAGATAGTCTAGGATTACAACTTTGTAACATTAATATCAATTAAAAATATTCTAATAAGCCTACTTAGACTAATTCTAGGAAGTGAATCTAAACATTTCTCTATAACATCTTTAGTAGATATGCATATTTGGAGATGGAGAAAGGCATTTTCACCAAAGAAAGAAAATTTACCAGAAGAATTGTCGTAATAAGAAAAAAAAATCAATTATATTGAGTACAGAGTCCCATTTAATTTTATACAATATTCTGAGTGTTTGAGATTCATGTTTCATATTAGGATCTTGGAGGGCAAAAAATATTATAAGAGTATATACAAAGGTGTGTTCCTTATAATGTGTGAATTGTTATAGCCATGGAGATGGCTAAAGGATGTGCAGCAATGTGCTATGTAAATACTGCATGTTCCTCACAGTCATCCAGGACCCACAGTCTTCCTAGCCTGGGACCTTAGCATTACTTAGCACTACTTGGAAGCTTATACATTGCTTGTGTACTTACAGAGTGCTTGGCCAAGTCTAAGTGAGTCCCGTGCATAAAAATTTTGAACAGGTTCTCAGGTGACACTGATGCTATTGTTCTAGGGATCACAGTTTAAGAGCCACTGCCCTAAAATTGTACAGGGAATGCCTCTTCAACATTCTAGCAAATTCTAAAGAAGACTCTTGTGCTCTTGATTACTTAGGTCTTAAGTAGCATGCATTGCTCTACCTCATCACTTTACAGAATAGAACAGGCAGCCTATATGATATAACTCTGAGAAATGTAGTCTCGCAGAATGTCAGAGAAGAAAGCAAATCGTGTGTGAGAGAACATTACCAGTTAATGTTACAGAGAAAATAATTTAACCAAAAGCTCAAGTAAAACATAAAAGCCTTTTCCATGAGAAAACATTAAGGATTTGTTCACTGAACTACAAATCATTTTATTTTAAATATTGTTTCATAGCACTAGTCACAGGATATTTTGATATAGTTGTTCAGGTTTTTTGTTCTTATTTGAAAAAAGATACAAAGATTTTGAGTACTTCTGAGTGGACTTACTAGGTAGTTTACACAAAGAGAGCCCAAACTTTATGTTGGCTTGGATTCTGCTTTCTTTCTCTTTGCAACAGAGTTGGTTTACATCAAATCATGTTAGAAAGTAGGGAAATGGTGTTACAAAACTAAAAGTACACAGAGAGGTCAGTAAGAGTTTTCTTCCCTTGGGAAGCTCAGCAAATTAATAACCTGCATTTAAGTTTGGGGCTCGCAATTCAGCTAATGCTTTTTAAAAAATCATCCTTTCTTTTTCATTCATCTAATGATAATTGGAGAGATTAAAGCATCCTATTACTACTTATTATATGAATGTGTAACTGTATATTATGTGTACTAACACATTGACTCAACTGATGCCTAATTAATAACATGGTGGGAGTCATGTGACCATTACCTCCCAAGTTGCAAATTGCCTTCACCTTCAGTTTAATCCTTCCAGCTGTCATTGGCTGGCTGAACTGGCTTTATTTTTAGATTTAAAAGCAAATTTGTCTTTTTTAATTATGCATGCACTCCCAAGGGAAGAAAGGCATCTGATTGTTTCCATGTAGAATGGAGTACTTCATCCTCACCCTGGACTTGCCATTGCCCTGACCAGCACTGTAGCTGAATGTTCCTCTTGTATTTACTCTTCTTGGATTACAATCCCTTTGAATGGCAACCCAGAATTATAAAGTTGTGTAGGCAACATACTTTTGATGTCTGTAATTAATTCATTATCCTTTGCAGAAAGACTTTATTAGAACCCACAAATTGCAGGGCTTATGAAGTTTTATGAACTCACAATAAAAACAAACTCTGGGAAACTTGGTCAGTTTTCAAGTTCTCAAGATATATTTAACATCTACAAGTAATTTAACACTATATTAAATTAGTATATCTGATTGTTAGGAACATGCTTTTGAGGTTTAGTATTTACTTAAAAATCCAAGCTAAATAGTGGAGTGTAATAGAGATCACTTCCATAATGGATTTATAAACTAGCAATGTCAAGGGCTAGTATGGAATTCATTCATCTTGTAAATATGAAGTCCTGCATTTCTACTTCCCAATATAATCAGCAACCAGCCTTTCAGAGGCAGCCTGGTATAATGAAAGAAGGCCAGGACTCTGCTATCAAGACTCCAAACTCAAGAACTGTCTTCACAATTCACTAGTTGTGGCTTGTACTACTAATTCAAAAATAAAAATTATTTTTATCCCAGCAACAGAAAATGGGAATAAAACTATGAAAAAGGAATCATCTTTGCTACTCATGTATGAATGTGAAACCACAGGGTGCAGGTATCTTTGATAGCTATGAACCCAGTTGCTTGTTGCTATTGATTCCATGCTGAGTCAAGCAGAAAAAAAAGTAGGTAAAGTCTATATCTCATATGGGTCTTGTTTCCTTGGCCCACAGTCTCCTAATGCAATGTTTGGTTTGTTCACCAATCCATTCACTTTCTGTTCTTCACTCCATCAATGTTCTACATGAAGGTTGTTCTAGTGATTACACTGTCTTTTGCAAACAGGCTCCCAAGATAGATGTTAACAGCAACAACGACCATTGTCTACAGAATCTGTTTTGGATTGACAGTGGGTTTCAGAAATCTCATCACTTGCCAGAGAATTTTCTTTTCTGGAGATGGCTATGGATACTGGGGAATCTCAAAACAGTCTTAAATACTAAAAGTTTGATTTAGAGGCTTTGCAGAGCTATCTAGACCTTTTAGGGGAGTATAATACAAACCTTAGTGCAAAAAGAATTAGCTTAATTGCTTTGTTTTTATTATTAGAGATTTTGAACAAGACACCTGACTTGCCTAAATCCAACTTACTTATCTATTAATAAGGACAATATTTCTGTAAACATGATTTCAGAAGGACTTAATAAGGCACCATATATCATGGCTCAGAAGTACTGAGCAGCTATGGTTTTTTTAAAATATTTTATTTATCATTTATTCCCAAGGGGAGGGAGAGGGGAAAAAAAATGAGAGGAGGGGAGAGGATATCAGGGCTTCTTGCTCCTGCAAAGGGACCCCAGATGCATGTGCCACTTTGTACATTTGACTTTACATGAGTGCTGGGGAGTCAAACCAGGCTGCCAGGCTTTCTAGCAAGCACCATTGAACACTGAGCCATTTCTTCAGTCCCTGAGAAGTTATTGTATAGTACAAAATGTTCTAACACTTTGCATGTCATCATTCTCATGTCTGACATTTGAGAAAGAAAGAGTATATTTTCTTAAAAGAATCTCTGACATATCATAACTGAATAAATGTGGTGTTATGGTTTTATGTAAGGAGAATTTTGGTTGTGTTTTTGAAGACAAGTTCTTACTATGTAGTCCCTGGCTTGGAACTCACTATGTAGACCAAGCTGACCTCCACCTTGCAATTATCCTCATGCCTCTTCCTTTAGAGTGCTGGAGTTGCAGGTGTTTGCCACTATACCCTACTGGAAACATGTTATTTCTGCTTTCCAAATTTCTTTTGTTTGTGTTTGTAGCAATTGTACTCTCTCTTGCTTCACACAAGGGTACAACATATTCATGGAGGAATCAGAAACTTTCTTCTTCCCCTTCTTCCTTCTGCCCCACCTCAAAGTAGCTGGGATTACAGGTCTATGCCAACAAGCCCAACAGAAACTCTTAATAAAAAATGTGCTGTGCTTGTATTGTCATATTTCTTTATTCCTTTCCAAAAAGTGTAGAGAGATTGGTTAATTTCAAACAACTTGTTTGTAATCGTAGAGTTCTGAGTCCAGTTCTTGTGTATAAGTGAGCTATATTGAGGCCAAAGGAATGTTCTCAGTGTGTTTAAAAACGCAAACCATGCCAGGTAGGTCACCCTCAAGACAGAGGATGAATTCTTGCCCAACTAGTATTGTTTGCCAGACAGTGCTTTAAAAAACTGAAGACAGCCAAATGTTCTCCAATTAAATTAAATCCCCTTTAGACTCCTTTCATTTCTAAAGTTTTAGGAAAATTCCCAACCAAACATTGGTTAGATGAGCCACAAATGATAACACCATCTGCTGTTTTTACTCCATTCAGTTCTCTGCGAAAAGTGAAAATACCTGTGAATGTACTGTTCAAGGGAAAAATAATAAATCCTTTTAGATCTTAACCTTCAGTCAGTTTTATCCCTCCCCAAACCCCATTGAAGTGCTTAGACATGTTGTATAGCACTGATTTGCAGGGAATAATATTTACCAAGGCTTTAACCAAATAATCTACACCAGAGATGCAATATCATTGAAAAGTGCAGCAACAAGTTCTTACCCGTGAGATAACCCAGATCACTTTCATCTTCATTAAAACCTAACTGGTGTACAAACAGCTGCATAAAAATGGATCTTCACAGAAGTATTTGCTTAAACAGCTGCTTCAGAATCAGCAAATGTAAGATAAAGTTGATAGGCAGGCATTTGAGGATTAAGAACAGGATATGAACATTTCCTAAAGCCAAATGAATCTCTGGACATGAGGTAGAATTATGCTAGTTTGAAAGACAGTGTGTAAGGAAGTTGACCCGTCAGGTGTCTTCCGTGGGACCACTGCTACCTGCTGAACAAGCACCATTAGCAAAGGATTTGCTCTTGCAAATCATAAAACAGTAATAAGGTCTGAACTAGTGTGAGGCAAATTCACATATTTTGTTCTGATCTGGGTTTTCTCACTGGATATCAAGGAGGCTTTAATATAGGTGAAGAGACACAAGTGAATGCTTCGTGAAAAATAGAATGTTACTGAAGATAGCCACGCAGACTCATCCATAGAATTGGGAGGGGGCTTGGAACAAGAATACAAATAGATTCAGGTAGCAAATGTCAAATATTTAACAGAAACTAAACTAATGATCTAGTAGATAAAATGTGTTTTCCTCTCTCTTTCATCCTCCCCACTTTAAAAGATATTTATCTTTGTTACTTTGACAAATAACCCTACCATGTGATCTGGAAGGTAAGGCTCACATTTAGAATTCTTCAATTTCTCAAAGTTCTATAGTAGACCTGGCCTTCATCCTGGGTAATTTTACCTCACTTCTCTTATACATAAGAGACTAAAGATTTCACATAGCATTCTTTTATGCATGTGGATGGCCTAATAGGTATGAGAAGCTTCTACCCAATCCTAACAACAGCTACCTTTTGGCCAAGTTTAACTCAATGCCATGTACTCTGATGGTACAGGTCATCTTCAGGAGGACAGGCCATGCAAGATGTGTACTTATACCTAGACACCGGCTTTGTACTTTAAGAACAGGAAATGCTGGGTCTATCATATCTGGAATTCAGTCTAGAAAGGCTGAGGGCCACTAGCTCTGAGTGCCATATTCTCTTGATCACTATTGGATGGAGGGACATATCAAGAGGGAGCCAAAATGAATCTTCTGCTGTGGGGGAACAACTAACCAGGGCCTGGAGGTAGAGCCCCCTTTTCCCTTTTGCTTACTTCTCCCTAGGTCTAACAGGAAAGCTGAGTGTTTCTTTCATCCTTGGCACATAGGTTGAGAATCATGGGCACTGAAGAGGGCCAGAAATCTCACTAATCCAGAGAACTGACAGAAGAAGCCTATGTCATTTTAAGCTCCTCTAAAATTTTTATTTTACCTGAAATTGAAGCTACTTTTCAAGGCATCTGATTTCTATCCATAATCCTCAGCTAAGTGACAAAGGGTTATACCAACAAGTTAATGTTCTTATAGCAGGCTGCCTCAGCCCAAGCCATCAACCTTTACCCCATTTGGCCTTTACTGCATATGATAATATATGAAAATAATCTTTTTATATGCCCTTTTACAACACGTATAGGCTTTTAAGTAAAGGACAGGCAAGTATGACACAAAAGTTAAGGGAATACATAATATAGCTAAAATCCCAACACTTGGCACCCTGTTTAAAAGACACATGCAATTGTTGTGAAGTAGGAGAAATTACTGGGCAAGGATTTGATGCACAGTAAAGAATTCTGGCAGGCACATGGAAAACGTGAGCCATTAATTCTCAAGGGCTCTTGCAAATGATGTCATTCTGGCTGACAGAAGAACAAGGGAGCTGAAAACTGGAGAATCACACATTCATAAATAATAAAGTTAACGGGAACTTCTTGGATTGTAACTCAATTTTTTTTGTCTGCTCAGAGGAATGGGTCACATGAATATGGGCTTCGTTATGTAACTAGAAAAGGAATGCTCTCCTACTTCTTTCTAGTGCCATCTCCCTCCTAGTCACAAGCAACTGAACACAATTTAAAAAGAAAAAAAAAACACTAAAATGTTTTCCACTGGTTAAAGCAAAAGCAGATCCAGGATGTTTGAGGTGTGATATTCAAGGACAGGAGAGGAACAAAGGTAATGTGACTCCATGTCAGCCACTATGGACACACGACTTAGGTTAGTATGATGAAGTAAGAGTGGTAAGGAAGGTCCAGGTCAAGTGAGTGACTGATTTGAATGAGTGGTCTGAGGGTTGCATTTTCCTCCAATGTGCAATTTAGAGTCATTAGAAGTTTCAAAGCATATTTAAACAATAATTTAACAATAGTTAAATTATTTAAACAATAGTTGTTCACTTAACATTAATTGGTCTATAGAATAGTCTTTTTATGAGTCTAAAAGAGAAAGCATACAAATAAAGACTGTGCTAAGAGTTGACCACAAAGGTCCATTATGTTAGCTCTTCAATTTGTATTTTATAAATAAGCTAAGAATTCGTGCATCTAGGCCAGAGGGGCCAGAGTTTTATATTTGGTAAACAAAAAAAAAAATGAGAATAGAGTTATGTTTTTCAAAAGGATTTTCCCAAATTTAAACTGTAAAATTCTAAGTGACAAATCATTTACAAAGTAATATCTAATTTGTTTAAATTACAGAGCAGAACAAGAAACCCAGGTGAGAAGCCAGAAGCCATGTCCTTGTTAATCAGCCACCTCGGCCTTTACTCCTCACAGCAGCAATGTCTGCAGAAGAGACACAGTGAAGACAGAAACCACACCAATGGTGTTAAATGACAGGTATTATGGTCAATATTACTATCTTGACAGCATCTAAAATTGTCTGTGAGCAATTTTCTAGATTATATTAGTTGAAGTGGGAAAGCCCACCCTAAATATGGGTAGCTCCAATCCATGTTGTGGGGTACTGAACTGAATAAAAAGTAGAAAATGAGCTGAGCATAGCATTTACCTCTTGTTCCTGACTGTGGACACAGTGTGACCAGCTGCCTCATGCTCCTGCCACCACGCCTTCCCTGCCATGACAGTCGGCAGTTTCAAACTGTGAACCAAATAAGTCCTTCCTTCCTTAATACTTTTTGTCAGAAATTCTGTTACAGCAATGAGAAAAGTGATTGATTATATAACTAAGTAACATTAAGATGTCAGATGTAATCACCAGATATAAAAGAAGTGAGATGAAGGAGAAGTGAGGCAAGGGAGTAAAGAAAGAAAACTAAGGAAGCATATGGCTTCTCCTTCCTCCTTTCCAACTTCCTCCCAGTTCTTCTGCAAGGCTGCATAGTTCTATCATCCACTAGTTGTATAAAATACTTTATATGACACTGCAAAATAATAAAGAAACATTCTATTTGTCAATTTCTCATTGCTGGAACAAAATACCCGACTGAAACACCAGTTTAAGGAAGGATTTATTTCATTTGCCAGCTCCAGGTTATAGTTCACATGGTTGGGAGGACATTGCAGCCAGAACTTAAAGCAGAGCTAGTCACATTCAGCACATTGATAGGAAGCAGAGAGTGATGATTGCTGCTGCTCACACATCTTTCTCCATTTTATACAGTCCAGGACCCCAGCCCATAGAATGGTGCCAGACACACTTAAGGTGGGTCTTCCTACCTTACTTAATTTTAGCAAGATAATCCCTCACACAAGTGCCCAGAGGCTACCTTAACCCCTTAGTGGTGATTCTAGGTCCTGTCAAGTTGATGGTCAATATAAACCATAACAGACACTAGAAATACTGGTTGTAAAATACATCACTATTTCAGAGATACTAAAATATTCATCTTGGGATTAGTAAAAACCTTGGTTTCTTCTTCTATAAATGGGAATGATAGCAGTAGTGTACAAGATTCTTTTCTCTGCCCCCCCCCCAGATCCATTTTCCAACATTTTCTACCTGGTTCTGACAATGAGACAGTGATAAGAATTGATGGACAGGCAGTAAGAGAAGTTGAAGTGTTTGTTCTGTCCATTACTGTGAGGGTGAGATGGAGCAGTAGGGACTGTCCTTTCTCCCAGGCTGACTGGGAAATGCTGTATTCTATGCCCCTCTCAAGATTTATAATGCTCCCTAGTAAAGACTCCAGAAAGTGTTAAAGACCCTTTATTTCATTTAGTCCATCAAACTCTAAGGCTTATCTACCACTAGAATTCCATTTATATAAAACACCTATAACTATCTTGTGTTAAAGGCTTGGTTACAAAGATGTAGTATTATTGAGAGGTGGAGGCGACCTTAAAATGTCTACTGTGAGGAAGCATTGAGAGCACGCTTGTGATGAAGATACTGAGACCTCAAAGGCTGACTAAGTTCCTCCTCTTCTCTCCCCTCTTCTCCTCTTTTCTTTCTCTTTTTTCCTCTCTCTTGTCCCTAGAATGAAACTTGAAAAAAATATTGTAGCAAGCTATGGCTTAGACTCTATTAAAAAATTCCATGGGCCAGGGAGATGGCTTAGCAGTTATAGGCACTTGCTTATAAAACCTGTCATCTCTAGATCCATTTTCCCAGCCACCCATGTAAAGCCAAACAGTCATTGTTTATAGAAGAAAAACATCCTGGTGGGACCATATATAGGCATGTACACACACAAATAAATAAAATAATTAATTATTTAAAATTCTCATGACTTGTTTTGTTTACTTTTATTTATTTATTTGAGAGCAACAGTCACAGAGAGAAAGGAAGATAGAGAGAGAATGGGTGTGCCAGGGCTTCCAGCTGCTGCAAATGAACTCCAGGTGCATGCATACCCCTGTGCATCTGGCTAACGTGGGTCCTGGGAAATCCAGCCTCAAACTATGGTCCTTAGCTTTCACAGGGAGGCACTTAACTGCTAATCCATCTCTCCAGCCCATTTTCTCATGACTTTTAATCGTCTCACTCACAATAGACATCTGAATTATAATCTTTATAAAGACATGAATAAATTAAACCTATTAAGGCTAAGTATAACATATATAAGTTGGCAATAATAAAAACTTGTTTTAAAACGATGCTTTATCCTAAAGCTCATATAGCAGTTATCATTTCAATAGATTAAAAGTTATGTAATATTAGGTTATTCTGCTCCATATGAAGAATTGTTTCCATTTCACACAATTTTTATTTTTATTTTTATTTTTATTTTTTGAGGTAGGGTCTCACTCTAGCCCAGGCTGTCCTGGAATTCACTATGTCAGGGTTGCCTCAAATTCATGGCAATCATCCTACCTCTGCCTCCTGAGTTCTGGGATTAAAGGCATGTGCCACCACGCCTAGCTTACACAAATGACTGGCAGCTGGGCAACAATGAAAGAGAAGAGAAAGGTCTAGATTCTCAATGTCCTCATCAAAAGCATGCTTCCAATGACCTAACTTCCTTACACTATGACCCAGCTCTTAAAGGTACCAGAGGCTGGCATCAAACCCTTAACACAAAACCCTTTGGAGAAACAAACCTTTAAGATTCAAATAGCAAACTCTGAACTCCTCTGGATGGCCTATAAAGCCCTGCATATTTTAAAGTCATCCAGTGTCGCAGACTCATACTCTAACTCTTCTCTTTGACCACACATCAGCCATGCTGACTTTCATTCATTCATTCTACAAATATTTGTTGAGTACTTGCTATGGGTCACAAACTTTCCTTGGTATTAGAAAACCTTACAAAAAATAAGAATCATACCTCAATAAGATAAATGAGTATGGAATATATAGTACACAATCAAGTATAACTATGTACTATAAAGGAAAATGAAACTAGGGGATGTGAGCAGCAATGGGGTGTTCTGTCAGTTGGGGCATCCAGGATAAACCTCAGAGGGAGACCTGTGACCTGTGTGAAGTACTAAGCCATGCATGCCCATACCCAAGTAAAGAACATTAAAGGAAGAGGTTGGAGGCATAAGCTGCACATGTTAGGAAACGTCTGTTCCTAGTGATGCAGGATGACAAGATGGTATCCAGGTGAGCTGAGACTAGTGTGACAAGGTAAGAATTTAAGGAAGCCTTACAGAGATGTACTAGATAAATCTCAGGATTTGACTGAAACTTGTGTTAGTTCCTCCTCTTGTTGCTGTGACCAAGTACCTGGAAACAAGCAATGTAAGGGTTTATTTTGGTTTAAAGTTCCAGGAGATATGGTTATATCATGGTAGGATGGCATGGTCACAGGAGCCAGGAGGTGGTTAGTCACATTGAATCCATAGTTAGGAAGCAGAAAGCCAACAAGATGTTGGGCCAGACTAAAAAACCTCAAGGTCCACTCCCAGTGACTCACTTCCTCCAGCAAGACTGCTCCTCCTAAAGGTTGTACAACTTTCCCAAACAGTGCCACCATATGGGGACCACATGTTCAAACACATAGCCTCTGGGCAATTAAAACAAAAGCTACAACATTCTGCCTCTGCTCCCCCATAGGCTTATAGCTATCTCATGTTACAAAATTCATTCAGTCCACCTTCAAAAGACCTATCAGTCCTAGCAGGCAAAAGTCCAGTGTCTTTTGAGACTTAAGGCAACATCTTAACTGTGGACCTTCCCTGAAATAAATGAATATATATATATATGGACTTCCAGTAGAAAATTTCACAGAGTGAACAATTCCACTTGCAAAAATGAGGAATAGGGGCATTTCAAGGATAATATGAACAAACCAAGACTGAAATCCAACAGGGCAAATAGCAAATCCTACAGCTCCATGTCTAGCATCTGAGTCTCCAGATGGAATTATCTAGATTCCAAAGGACTTGGGTAGCCCACCTACCAGCTCTGCAGACTACAGTGCACATACACTCTCTCTATTTTGGACTGGCTCCACTCTGAGCCTACAGCTTTCCATGGTAGGTGTCCCAAGGTTCTCGCATCTCCAACATCCTGATGTTTCTGTTGCAACCTCGGTTTCATCTTCACTACTTCACACAGTGGCCTCTCAGGGACTCCTTGCAGGAAATGTGACTGCAACCCATGTTACCTGGCCTCAGCACCTCTCTGAAACAATGCAGCAAGATGCCAGGAGCCCCTCTGTCTTGTCTAACTCATGCTTCTGAAACCAGTATGTGAACCATGCTGTCAACTTCTGCTGCAATTCAGCATGAAATATGGCCTCTTTGGGCCAAAGCTATACTGTTTTGTGTGTCTTGTTTGCTGAATCTGTGAAAATACTCTTCTAGAAAGTTCCTTGTGCATTCTTCACTCATGTTAGCTTATTTCAAAATAATCTGCTTTCACATAAATTAGAACTGCTAGTGGATAGGGTCTTACCCTCAGGCAACCTTTCCTGTTGTCCCAGTGAAGAGAAGGAGGTTTCTTTTAAATAATGTTAGTGTGTTTAACAAGTATAGATGCTCTATTGGCTGTAATCTCTGTGTTGAGTACTTTAAACTTGCTCACAGACCTTTCTTCTCTAAACTTCATTTTTTTGGTCATGTTTTTTGCTCACTTTTACTACAACTTTTAGTAAGAGCAGCAGGTAGTAACCCCAGCTTGTATGCTATGCTTTCTTGAAACTTCCTTCACCAAACTAATTCAATCTCACTCAATTTCTTATGATATGGTCAGAATGCAGCAGGACTCTTTGCCAGAATATAACATGAACTGTCTCTAACAGTCTCTAGTAGAGTCCTTGCTCCCCTCCAAAACCTCATGAGCCAGGCCTCGACTCTATGTGTTTCTCTCAGCATCTTAGCCTTCCAAATTCCCATCATGTGTTGTTTTGTGCATTGTAGGGATTCTCTGCCCAAAAGTTACAAACTCCTCCATATACATCTCACATACCACTCCCAAAGGCTTACGAGTTACATAGTTTATTAGAGCCACATCTGCACTTTTGGGTACCAACTATCTTTACTGGTTGCTCCTCTCATTGCTGTGACCAAATACCTTCTGACCAAATAACTTGAAGAAATGGTTTGCTTCATCATGCAGTTCCAGGAGATACCATTCATCATGGTAGGGCACATACTGAGGCAGGAACAGAAGGCGGCCACTCACATTGCATCTGCAGTCAGAAAGCAGAGAGTAAACAGGAAGTGGGGCCAGATTATAAAACCTCAAGTCTCTCCCCTAGTAATCCACTACCTCCAGACTTCCTTTCCTAGTAGTTCCACAACCTTCCCAAAGGGCATCACCAGCTGTTTGGTACTAGGCCTTCAAACCATGAACTGATTGAGGGTTTAGTTTGCATTCAAACCATAACAATGCTTCAAAGCTACATGCTATATCCTGTTTGCAGAATAAAAGCTAAGAAGCTTCAAGTGTAGAGGTGAAGGAAATCTGAAAGTTCAGGAAAATTTTGTTAATTAATTAATTTATTTAATTATTTATTTGAAAGAGCAGAAGAGCCAGACATAAAAAGAGAGAATGGGCCCACCAGGGCCTCTAGCCACTGCAAATGAACTCCAGATGCATGTGCCACCTTGTGCATCTGGCTTATGTGGTTCCTGGGGAGTCAAACCAAGGATTTTTGGCTTTGCAGGCAAATGCCTTAACTGCCTGGTCATCTCTCCAGCCCCATACATTCAGGAAAAATTTAAATGAACATCCAACAGGATTTGCTCAAGGACTAAATATGAAGGTGAGAGCAAAAGAAGAGCCAAGCCCTTAAGGTTTATTGATCTGGGCAACTGAGTAAATTATACTGCTGGGATAGCAAATGCTAAGCAAGGAACAAGGGTTTCAGTGAAAACTGCAGACCTTTATTTTGTTTTTGAAGGATCTAGCAATCAGTGAGAATCTAAGGAAAAGCAGCAAATTGACAATGAGACACATGAAGGTGGCGGCCTGTAGATTCAAAGCTAAGCGTTTCTGCTACTGGTGAATTCCCAAGTACAGGCTCCCTTTGGCCCCTGGTACATGCTGTTTCTCTGTCTGAACTTCTCTCATGCTTTACCCCTTCTTTCATGTGTTTCCATTGATCTTTCAGGACTTTTGTTTAATCAACATTTTCTCAGCAGACCCTCCTGATTTCTCCTGACCAGATTAGATCTATCTGTTACAGAATTTTCTAACACCTAGTAACTGAGCATGGTATGCACAATGGTTAATAATATTTATCCAGAAGGTATAGTATCATACTCACTTTCAAATTATTAGCACCTAATGCTGTTTCTGTATACATCATACATCATGCATCCAATAAATGTTTGTGTAATGAGTGAATTCTAGGAAGGCCTTTTTTCTGTCATTACTGCTTCATTGCCCCTTTATCCTCTTTTATTTTCTCAAACATCTGAATAAATATGTTCTTACTGACAACCATACCTAAAGGAAGTTACCTTTTTTGTTTTTTGAAGCAAGCCCAACAGATTGTCTTTTTTAAATTGCAAGAATGAGAGAGAGAATTAATGTGCCAGGGCCTCCAGCCACTGCAATCGAACTCCAGACACATGCACCACCTTGTATCACTGTGCATCTAACTTACATGGGACCTGGAGAGTGAAACATGATTCCTTAGGCTTCATAAGCAAGCATCTTAACTGTCTAGCTTTTTTATTGTTTTATTTTTAATTCTGTGAAGATATAACTTATTGTGAGTAGAAAAAATAATCCAGATGTGTGAAATTATTTTTAGGATGGAATTACATTTAGCACTCATTTTTTTAATGACTGATAGGATTGTTTTTGAGAAAAACGAAAGTCTTGATGCCAAGAAAAAAATCAAAGAGACAAATTATTATGGTGTACCTATTTACCATAATAGTAAACTATGTAATTGAGCTGATAACAATACAAAAGCTTTCCGACTACAAAGTAGAGATTTCTTATAGCTCAACAGTTCAAAGACCTGTCAAGTAATATGCAATTTGCAATCTTGCCTTAGCTCATGCTGAGTGGGAAAAAGTATTCATTGTTGTAGAACTAAGGCATCTTACAGTTAAATTGGGTCTCAAAAAAATCATCTGATTTTTCCCCTACCATTAGATTAGGTATGGAATAAGGAAAAAAGAACCCTTCTTTGCCCATTGTATTCAAATGTAAGCCTATTTTAGCTGTGAGCATTTCAATAACTTCTCCTGTCATTCCACTCCATTGCCCTGCTCTTTCACCTGAACAGATCTTTCATTCCCTAGAAATTTCAAGTAAAGTTCTACAGATAGGAACACATTATATTGCATAAAAGCTTATGTGTATCATCTCCAGTGCTATTTCCTAGTAATAAATAATAAATGTATCCTGTCAAAGAAAGCTACTATAGATATTTGTCTCTTAGGGCAACATCACTAGCTACTATAAGCAATTGTTTCTTAGGAATGATATTACATGGGCTTAATTTTAGAATCCCAAACTGTCATCATATTTTTATAAGACTAATATTATTCTCAGATTCAGAGGCCATACACCTAAAATAATTGAAAGATGACTATGTTAAGGTGAGGAAATCATTGCCAAGTAAGATTCAATAAACATCGCAAGTAGAAATAATATTTACCAATAGAATTGTACCCAACTGGATGAAACCACAGTGAAACTAACACCCAGATACTGGAATCTCAGAGACTGTATTTTTTTAAACTTTTGTTTATTTATATTTATTTATTTGAGCATGAAAGATACAGAAAGAAAGAGGCAGACAAAGAGAAAGAATGGACATGCCAGGCCTTCCAGCCACTGCAAACAAACTCCAGATAAGTGCGCCCCCTTGTGCATCTGGCTAACGTAGGTCCTGCGGAATCAAGCCTTGAACCAGGGTTCTTAGGCATCACAGGCAAGTGCTTAACCACTAAGCCATCTCTCCAGCCCAAGGAGACTGTATTTTTAGTGTTCCAAATTTAACATGCATTTGTAATCATTTCTTCAAGAACACACATTTTATATACTGTTTACACTGCTTGCATTTTCCATAGTTGACAGATATTACTGGATGAACTAAAGCTAGGCTAAGGTCTAAAAGCCAAGAGTCCACAAATGCTATGTGCAGTGCTGTGCCTTCAAGTTCAAGGCTATCCATGTATCTTAGAAAGCAGCAATTATTCTTACAAAGAAAAGCTAAAGGAAACAAAAAAAAATAATACTTGGAGGAGATAATTACAAAATACTATGCTATTGGTATTTTTTAATAAAATTAATTATTGGTGGGACAATTACAAAACATCATGCTGTTTGGTTTTTAGATATTATATTTATTTATTTGAGAGTGAGAGATAGAAAGAGAGAGAGTGTGTGTGTGATAGAGAGAGGGAAAGAATGGGAACTCCAGATCCATGCACCACCTTGTACATCTGGCTTACATGAGTACTAGAGAATTGAACATTAATCATTAGGTTTCTTAGAAAAGCACCTTAACTTCTAATCCATCTCTACAGCCCCTATATGTATTTTTTCCTTTTTTTAATTATTAGAAATAGACATATTTTATATGTAAACATCAGACATCACATATTGGTATCATCCTTTCACTCCTTCCTGCCCCTTTTCTGAAGAGGCCTTTCTCACTG
The DNA here is from genome assembly GCF_020740685.1 of Jaculus jaculus. Classification (NCBI taxonomy): domain Eukaryota; kingdom Metazoa; phylum Chordata; class Mammalia; order Rodentia; family Dipodidae; genus Jaculus; species Jaculus jaculus. The sequence continues at coordinate 114,616,303 of NC_059107.1, forward strand.
GAGATACAGATCAACCCCATGGGTAGTGTGGGTCATGCATTATGGAGCAGCAGTCAGTTATGGGGGAGAGGCAATGTCTCTATGAAAAATGTCCCAACTTGTGGCTCTATCTTTACACCCCCTCTTCTACAAGATTCCCTGAGCAGTGCTGGGAGCATTTTGAGTCTATTTCAGTGATGAACACTTAGGAGCATCTAAGCATCTAAATGTCTGGCTGGTAGGTGTTGAGTGTCCTCAGTATCTTTCTGCATTACACTTGTGCTGATATCAGCTTTACTGAGAGAGCAACATTCTTGCTTATTTTCCCAGTTCCTCTGCGGTTTCAGCTGGGGCCAGGGTGGAGTGCGTTGAGTCATTTATCTCCTCAAGTCCATTTCACCTGAAGTCCAGATCACCTGAAGTGATCTCTCCTTTTCATTTCTGATTTTGTTAATCTGAAATTTCTCTCTCTCTCTTTTTTTTTTCCTTGATCACTTTGGCCAGTGTGTTCTTTAGTCTCCAGGAGTTGGTGGAGTTCTTAATATGTCTCTTGTTGTTAATTTCTAGCTTTAAAGCATTGTGATCTGACACGATGCAGTAAGTTACTTAAATTTTCCTGACTTTATGGAGGCACCCTTTAAGGCCTAATATGTGGTCAATTTTGGAGAAGGTTCCATTGGCTGCTGAGAAGAATGTGTATTCTACAGAGTTGGGGTGGAAAGTTCTGTAGATATCTGTTAGGTCTAGTTGATCTATGATGTTGTTGAGTTCTATTATTTCCTAGTTGATTTTCTGCTTGAATGATCTGTCTATTGATGATAGTGGAGTATTGAAGTCTCCATCTGTGATGGTGTTGGTGTTTATTTCTGTTTTATTGTTGAGTAGATTTTATTTTATAAACTGTAGTACCCCTGTGTTTGGGGCATATAGATTTATGATTGTAATGTGCTCATGTTGAATCATTCCCTTGATGAGTAAGAAATGCCCTTCTTTGTCTTTTTTGACTACTTTTGGTTCAAAGTCTATTTTATCAGATATTAATTTAGCAACACCAGCTTGTTTTTTATTTCCACTTTCTTGGAATATCACTTTCCAACCTTTCACCCTGAGGAGGTGTCTATCTTTAGTGGTGAGGTGGATTTCTTAAAGACAGCAGATACAAGGGTCCAGTTTATGATCCATCCTGACAGCCTGTGTCTTTTGATGGGTGAGTTAACAGAATTAATATTGAAGATTATTACTGTGAGGTTTGAATCAATCCCTGCCATGATGTGGTATTTTATGGGGTTGGGTGTTTTCTTGTGTTATATACTGTTTTGAGCCTGGTTTATTTTGGTTATTGTGATCTTCTTGTTGGCTCTTGAGGTTGGTTGGTTGACTATTTTGTATAGAATATTCCCTCAAGTATTCTTTGTAGATTTGCCTTTGTGCTCATATAATCCTAAATTGATTTTTTTCATGGAAAGTTTTTCTTTCACCATATCTTATGAGGGATACTTTTGCTGGGTAAAGTAGCTTGGGTTGGAAGCCATAAATTTTTTTAAACTTTGAAATGTTCCATTCTAGGCCCTTCTGGCTTTCAGGGTTTCCATTGAGAAATCTGATGTTATTCTAATGGGATTGCCTTTGTATGTTGTGAATTGCTTCTGTCTTGCTGCATTTAACACTCTATCTTTGTTTTCATTGCTAAGAGTTTTAACTATTTTAGAGAGTTTCTTCTTTGGTCCTGCCTGTTTGGTGTTCTGTGGACTTCTTGTATCTAGGATGGTCCTCTCTTGCAAAATTCAGGAAATTTTCTTCAATATTTTTGTTGAGTATCTTTTGTATGCCTCTGGTCTGAATTTCCTCTCTTTCTGGAATACCCATGATCAGATGTTTGGTCATTTTAGAGTGTCCCACAGTTCCCTTGTATTGTTCACTTGAGTTTTTGAACTTAGCAAGTTTTTGGCCTCCTGATCAATTTCTTCTGTTTTATCTTCCAGGTCAGAGGTTCTTTCCTCCACACAAGTAACACTGTTGGTGAGTGGTCCTAGAGAGGTTTTGATAAATTCTATTTGATTTTTGTTGTATGTTGTGTTACTTTGTATCATGTACATCTCTTTTTTCAGGTATGCTTTCAGTTTGAATATTGATTTTCTTGATGCTTCCTATAGTTCATTCTTGTATTTTATCAAGTTTGATTTTTTTCTTTTAATCAGGGTCTCGTTGGTTGTTGTGTTTCATTTTGGGAATGAATTTCTGTTGATTTCTCTATGATTTCATTGGAGGTTTCCGTAGTAGAGCTATGCATCCTTGGTGGCAATCTCTCAGTTTTCTGACTTTTGATGGCTTTTTTGTGTTGTTGTCTACCCATGTTAGGAAGACTCTTTATTTTATTGAGGAGGAAGTGAGTTTGTGTTCTTTGGCCCATTCACCCTCTGACTCAGGTGAACATGGATGTTGGTACTTCGTGACTAGTCAAGATACCAGAGCAAAAGGCCTGATTCCACATCTCACACAAGGAACAGGCCCCCCTGAACAAGACACAATGGGACTTACCAGGACCAGGGGACTAGGAGGAGTAAGGGAACAGGGATCAGTCCTACTTTGTGCTGTGCTCTTCAGTACATAGACCAGTGCAGGCAACCTAGGCTGGGGAGATGGGAGGAACCCAGATACAAGGATCTGGCCTGCTCACTCCAGATGGCCATGCCCACCCACACACTGACCATGCAAGGAACTCAGACCTGAGCAGTGGGAGGAGTCCAGATATGGGTCTGGCATACTCACTCCAGACCACTGTGCCCATCCATACACTGACCTCACAAGGAACTCAGCCCTATTTGTATTTTTAATCAAGTAATTTAGATTGTGATCACAGCATTTGCTTGTTTCATATGAGATTTCATCCTCTGTTTGTAGGAATGATGGCCAAGTTCTCTTTCAGATTTAAAATTCTATGCTATTAAATGCCACATTCAAATCCCTCATGACTCTAGAAAGTACTGTGGGAGCTACTGGATGACAATATTCACCAATAGCATGAATAAGCAGGAGACCTGGCAAGCCACACAATCCACCACCCAGACAAGAAATACACACTTTTGCAATAGTGGCACACAGCCTGTGTGGATAACCAACTGCTCTTTGAATGGACATGGGGCCCACTCAATGGGAGGGAATTCATAACTGGCACTAGCAACCAAGTCAGCAACTTATAGGCAGGAAGTTCAGAACTGCCAGAATGAAGCCTCTATTGTTCTGTGGACAAGTTAACTGGGTATCCTCATTAGAATGTCTCTCAAAATTATATGCATATCTTCCATAGTCAAAGCTGTTCTCACCCTTGGTTAAAGAATCTGTTTTGTTTTACAGATGTCAGAGAATACTGGGGAGACCTAAGATATATATATTTGTGTGTGTGTGTGTGTGTGTGTGTGTGTGTGTGTGTATTCATTCTTCAAATCTCTTTCCATACTCTACGAACTAACATATCACAGAAGCAGTATCACTCTTAAGGTAAGGATATCATTAAGTGGGAAAAACAAAAAGGTCACTGACCTGCCTTTCTTGGTGGCAGCATTAACACACTGATATAAATGCTGTCAGACCCAATTTGTATTATTTGCACACATTCTTCTCTCTGGATCTCTGCCTCTCTAACACACATATGGAACACATGCCCACCTCATCACCCATATCCTCTTATTTCCTAGTCTTCTCATCACTGTCTCTGTGATCCCTTCAAGAGTTTCCTACTTAAAAATGTGCCCCTTGTGATGGCCACTGATAGTTGTTCACCCAAATGTTTTTTTCTCTCTTTCTATGTGGGGTTATGGCAGCATAATTAGGGTAGCATTGGTCAGCTTTCAGCTGCAGTTAGGTATGCCCAGATGTCTAGGCTATAAAGTACAAATGAATGTCCCCCAGTCTTCATTGCCACCTCTGAAACACATCCATCCTTCAGAGTTCACAATTGTTCTGCCATAGATTCCCAAAACTATTTCATGTATCAGCAGAGCTTTGTTGCTTTTGTGAGCCCAGCATCCATGCCCTCTTGTCCTGATAATCCTAAATTTCACTGGATAGAATATTTCTTTCATATTTTGAGTCCCATATTTGGATAAACCTGACTCTTCCCTCTGGGCTTCTTCACTTAAGTGGCACATGGCCTAAGCCTCATTACTAAGTTCACCCCATTTGTCTAGCAAAAGAGTTCATGGCTTGACACTTTACCAAAGTTGCTGCTAAAGGAGGAAGCCCCGAGACTTATGATGGACATCCTTGGGAACATGCTTTCTTTTGCTGCATTTGTTACTCAGGTGGTCTTGTTTTTATATAAATCTGGAGCCACCAATAGTTTTCTGTGCCAGGATGTCAATAGAGACTGTATAAAGAGTAGCCTAAAACAGAGGAAAGCTGGCTCAGAATTATGTTCTTCTGGTAAAGTGGCTGATCAGTTGGTATTGGGTAATGCCTTCACTTTGCAGTCAAGTAAGCCAAAAATTTCCCATTTATGTTTAATCCAGTTTTAAGTAGTGTCCTGAGAATCCTAAGGGACTCCACCAATATGCTCTTAGATTACTGGTTTTGTCATATTGAGAACAGAGATCATATTCCATCTTGTTTTACCTATTTCCCAAAAACTTTAAGTTCCATGGAAGTTTAAAAAAAACATATATATTGTTTGATGTCTTTTTTGGTGTTTTAGCACAGTTCATAGTACATAATAAATTCTGAAGGATGAGATGGACAAAACAGATTCTATGTCACTCTGGGGGATGGCTGAAAGAGGTGAAGACATAGTTCCTTCCCTTAAGGAGTTTATAAATTACTATTAATTATTCCCAGATGGAGGTGTATTCATCCCAACTCACCAGGTCCAGCTAGGAACATGAAGAGCCAATAGTTATGTGCTTCTATGGGGTGATTCTGCACACTGGTCCATTTGCCGTTTGATTTTTTTTTTCTATCACTTTATCTTTGGGGGGCTAGTTTCCCTGCTTGGCTGAATTCTCTCCAGATATCCTTCCATCACAAGATATTAATCCATCAGCATGCAAGCAGCGCTTCAGTGGAAGGCAGAGTGGAAGGGCAGGGAGGAGAGAAGATGGAGAAAAGTGAAACCACATGAAATGGGCACAGTCCCAAAAACATTCTTGAAGTCTCTGGTGAAACTTTTTCTGGCATCACTACATAACAATAGCACATCATTTTCATTAACTTGAACAAACAAAACCAAACAGAGATTAAAAACCGGTACAGATGTGATATAACTTTCCACTTGTAGCCTGGACCCATATCCCTTAACAAGGCAGGGCATGTTCTTTCAGTGTGTCCCAGGACAAACAGCACATGGCACTGGGATATGGCCCCAAAATCACAGGTCTGGACAGGGTCATTTGTTCTCATTTTGTTCTTCTCTGCTGTAATGGGATCTTGGCACTCTCTTTTCTACCTCTCACCTAGTCATCCTTTTGGCTGCTAACCTTCTTGATTAACCTCATACCTAGAAATATCTTTTTCCTTGCCTCCACATACCATGCTTCCTTTCCTTTTTGATCAGCTCCTTCTTTTAGCTGAGCCATACAAAGTTGTTTTCATTTTAAACCACGTTTGCACAACCTGAGTAGCTATACTGTTATTTCATGACTTATGACTGTATGAATTCCATTGCCATCTCATTGGAGGGGAGGCTTGTCTGGTGTTCTGCATAACCCCACCCAAAGGAATGGTACTCAATAAATAATAAACTGTGATGATAACAATACCATGAGCACACACCTCAGAAATATTTCCCAAGGAATGGACGACTGTTGAGTCCATGGTCTGAAAAGAGAAGTTGTCTGACCACTCAGGCTTTGATCTGTGGGTATCTCACAAGCTCTTCATCAGTGTTTCCCCAACTATCAGAAGTATCACACAGCACCTCAAGGCACCAGGATCTAAAGGGTGAACACAGTAACACATAGTCCAAGAAACCTTAGAAATACTATTTTCCTGATGAGGGCTCTGAGATCAGAAAGACTATGTTGTTTTACACTAAAGCATCAGAATATCTGGGGGATACTCTACATGTATACATACATCATACATACATACATGCACACACACACACACACACACACACACATGAACACACCATATATATCAGGCAGGATTCATGAACTCAGGGAGTGATACTGATTTTAAAGAACTGTTCATTTCATATAAAATGAGAATAACTTGTTACTCCTCAGTTATAGGGTGGATGAGAATGAAATAACAGATGTGGCAGAGCTGTCACAGCAAAAAGCTCATACTTGATTGTGGAGTCATCACATGCCAGGTACTATTGGAAAAGCCAATTACTACAACAGCCCAGAAATCAGCTGTTGTTTTATACCCACTCACAGATGAAAAACCACTGAAGCACAGAGATGAAATTTTTTCCAGTTTTTCACAACTATGGTTCATCAGTTTATGGTAGATTAGTGAATGAAGATGGACTTTTTTTTTTTTTTTTTTTTTTTTGGTTTTTCGAGGTAGGGTCTCACTCTGGTCCAGGCTGACCTGGAATTAACTCTGTCATCTCAGAGTGGCCTTGAACTCATGGAAATCCTCCTACCTCTGCCTCCCGAGTGCTGGGATTAAAGGCGTGGGCCACCACGCCTGGCAAGATGTACATTTTTGACATGGATTCCACCCTATGATGTGTTATCTAATCCAAGAGTATGGCAGATGCAAGTGAAGCAAATGTAGACATGCACAATATTATATTAAAGTACTCTAAAATTATGAGGTATCATTATATGAAATAGTATTATAAATCATAATTCATAATAGCATAAATAGCAATCAATATTTTCACCACCCTGTTTGTAAAACATGCTTGTATTTTATACAATGCACAAATAGCTATATCTATATAAATAAACTAACTAAATAAATATATAAGATAGATAGATAGATAGATATAAAGACTCTACTCTCAACAGGTTTAGTCCTATTGGGTTGCTCTGAAGGCTAAATAAACAGTTATATATCAGACATCTTGTAAACTCTGTACCATAAATACTAGCTGTTATCTTATATCCTCATCAATGGCAAAATAATCATATGAACAATACTAATTTAAGAATTATAGTTGTCAGGTGTCAGGGCTCCTTTAGATTTTGTAAGAAACTCAACTTAAGAGATAGGAATAAACCCCTTCATTGTAGAGACAATCCTATCAGGCTGTCAGAGTAACATGAACAATTTCTATGGGATGGCTTTCCATGCACTTAGAAGACACTCTAGCTCCATTACTTTCATAAGGAAAGAAAAGGCAAGACCAATTCTAATTAACACATGTGATCCCACTAGCCTTTCACTCAGTGAGTCATACACTTGTGTAATACATACATACAGGGTCAACTAACAAACATGGCCTCTGTTCCTATCATTCACCCACCCATAGTGAAAGCATTTGCCTGCTGTGTATGACCAGAGGATTTAGTAACATAATTTTGTATGCATAGCCTTTAAATCTAAGCTGTTTCTTCTATCTGATGCCTGTCAAAAAGAGCAATGACCCAACTCTAAAATGTGTAAAAACTTAGCTATCACATGAAATACTGAGAAATATCATGTTTTTAATATGGCACATTGCTAGGGCATATTCAAGTATTTCATCTGTGTACAATGGTCACATTCCTCATTGATGACAGGTGATAACCACCAAAAAAAGGAAAGGATAAGCTCAGTGATAGATGAGAGTGTTCGTGCGGTGATTATAGGTAGCATTCAGGAGTATCTTGGAGCTGTAGAGATGGCTTATGAGTTAAGGTGCTTGCTTTCAAAGTCAAAGGACCCAGGTTCAATTCCTCAGGACCCATGTAAGGCAAATGCACAAGGTGGCATATGTATCTGAAATTTGTTTGCAGTGTCTGAGGGCCTTTGGTGCTCCCATTCTCTCTCTTAAATAAATTAAATAATAATGACTTCATTAAAGAAAAGATGTATCTTGTATTCCCAAAAGGGAGTACCTAAAACTATTTTTGAGTGGGGGATTAATTTAGAAAGAATACCCTTTTTAAATGGGTGACCTATTGGCATCAAATGAATTCTAGGTTTTTCTCAGGTCTTCCTTCATAATCTCTTTATACAATATTAGCCATTCATCCTACAACTATCCTTATTATATATATTTGCTATCTTAGATAGAAGCTGCAGGTGTGAAGGGCTCTTTGCCTTCAAGAAATTTAAGTTCTAAAATAAAAAGGTAGAAAATCAACATAAAAATAAATACCACCATTTTTACTTCTGATACATGCTAAGAAAAATATCTATCATATCATATAAAAGTCAAATGTACTTTTCAGGTTTCCAGGTTTCTAAGACCAAGCAGCATCTTACAGTGATAACAACTTTTAACAAGATTTCATGTGGTGTAAGTTCTCCCTTCTATAATGGTGCATCTTACACTGATAACAAATTCAGTTTGAAAAAAAATAATATGAAATGTGGGTGACATTAGCTATAGTATCTTTGTAGTTTCATTTCTGATATTCACCAATATGTAACAAATTAATAACAACTATTTCCAGAACTACTTAGGTAAGGTAAGCCAGATAACATAAATAGTGAAAAATCAGAGGACATATAGGCTGAAATGAAACTCATTTCAAATGTTTAAGAAATTATTTCATTTCATTGCTAAAGAGCTTCTTTACAACTTGGGTTAAATCTTTATTAATTTTATTTCTCTTTGTTGTTCATACATTACCTGTTATGCATAGATACACAACATCACTTTAGTCAGATAGTCTTTCCTTATGTTTTTGCTTCTTTATCTTTAGTTAACTCCTTTTTAAAACTTTAGTTATTTATTTGCAAACAGAGAGAGAAAGACAGGGACAGAGACAGAGATAGAATTGGCATACCAGGGTCTCCAGCCACTGCAAATGTGCTCCAAATGCAACATTTTGTGCATCTGGCTTTACATGAGTACTGGGAATTGAACTCAGGTCATTAAGTTTTATAGGCAAGCATCTTGACCACCGAGCCAGCTCTCCAGCACCTAGTTTACTCCTACCACTCTTTTTTTTTTTTTCAGTCACTTGTGAGGAGGAGCAAGTTGCCTTCTCCAGTCTTTCCTGAAGCAACACACTCTCTCCTCACAGATTTGCACACAAATCTTGCCTATCATCTCAGTTTGCCTTTAAGTTCATGCCTGGTATCTGTATTTCTGAAACCCCTCATACTGACCTTGCCTTGCAGGAGTTCTGCAGTAAACTTCCTTTTCAGTTTTAGTATTCCCTTTCTGATTGACATTCATTCAGACATGTCAGCACATGCTGCTCCTTTGCATTTTAGTCACATTTTACTTTTGGCAGCCAAAGTTAATGGTTAAAGGAACCCTTTCCCTTCATGTAACAGTTCCACATGGAAACTTCTACTGTCAGGCAGGAATAGTATTGAAGTAACCATCTTGCCTTCCACTTCTCCCTAGCTCCTTCCTCAGAGCTCAGAGAGACAATTATCTGACTAACAAACTTGGGAGCAAGAACAGAGTGTTCTCAGCTCTGTCCTTCTGTGTGGATTTCCTTGAGGAGGGCGTCTTCCCAGGGCCACCTCTGCCCTGGTTGAAGAAAATGGTTCCTGCTTCACCTGTGACTCATGGTTAAGTTATGCCCAATGGTGAACTTGGTAATCGATGCAGGCATCCAATGCAGCTTTACCAATGGACATTGTGTTTAATTCTTGCCTGACACCTGAGTCTTATTCTTCAGTTGGCTCAGAAATAGAACTAATAAATGACAAGGTTTTGTTTTGTTTTGTTATTTGTTTTTGGGTTTCACGCATTCCTTTCATTATTGCCAAGAGATAAAAGAAACAAGTGACATCATCAGAAGATCAGACTTAGAAATACAATCCAAGTGTCTAAAAGTGAAGTTGGCTGAGTGTGCAGTGGGCCTGCAGTTTTGGATACTAGCAATGAGAGGGAAGGAAAGAAAGAGATAAAATCTATTATGCCTGTGTTGCATACCACCAAATTTTATGACCCTTTTTCCTGTTTAATCCTTACAACTGGATTTTGAGTTAGATGTCATTATACATGTCATGATTGATAAAACTGAGGCTTAGAAACCTTGAAGACTTGCATTTATATAACACAGATGATAAGAGAAACTACAAAAGATGCCACAGCCTAAGCTGAGAGCAGCAACTGAAGCTTCATAAACTAAGAAAGTCCTAGAATTAGATGTATACCTTGGGACCCAGAGTTCTCAACATATCAAGGGAACTGGATTCAAGTCGGAGGCCTCATGCACACCAGGGAACCTGGGAGATCTCTATCTGCTAACTCATGGAGAACGTGAAAAAACAGGTCTTCTTCATTAAGCCATGAATGGAAGCAGAAAAGCCACACTTGTTTTTGTTGTTTTTGTTGAGGTAGGGACTCACTCTAGCCCAGGCTGACCTGCAATTCATTCTGTAGTCTCAGGGTGACCTCGAGCTCCCAGCAAACTTCCTACCTTGGCCCCCTAAAAGCTCAAATTAAAGGTGTGCACCACCATGCCTGGCTAATTTTTTTTTAAATAAAGAAATTCCTATCCTGTACTTTGCAAGAATATAGAACCAAGTATTCATTATTCCTGCACTGTTAAAAATATTAAGTTAAAGTACTACACATTAAGGAAGTCTGAAAATGTATGACACTTTAGAATTTTAACAGCATAAAATTGTTCCACATGCCAGAACTGCAGTAAAGAAGAACTGCAGACAAAATTATGGGGCAAATAAATTACATAGGATTGGAAGAAGAGTTGTTCCTTAAAAAGAAAAACAATATTATAGATAAATGTGAAAGGTACTTAGTGAGTTTACTAGAGAGTAGAGTCCACAAAAGACCCAGAAAAGGAAGAAGAATGAGGGAAAGCTGACAAAGAACAGGTGAAAGAGAGAAAATAATTTTGGAAAAATAAAAGCAGAAATCATAGAAATTTTAAAAAATACATTGTACTGGATGAGATTACAAAATATAATATCGCTCTGCTTTATTATATGAAAACCTAAAGCCAGACATCCCTGTGTTTCAAGTGAATTCACATACCCTGGTTCCGAAAAGCACAAGAAGCTCATTGTTTGAAGGGGCCATCAATATTTTCATCTTTTTGCATGATTAGTATGATCTTCCATCCACACTAAATTGATGTTGCTTATTTCCTTAATATGCCCTTTCGTTATAAAAACCTTTGAAAGCTGGCAATGCCTCTGTGCATGCAATGATCTTAGGAAACTTTGATCTGTATATGAGAAAAGTTCAGTTGCTCCTGACAGGTGAGCGCAAAGCTTTCCTTGGCTAGGATCCTCTCAGCATTCAGTGGCTATATGCATGAAGTAAGGGGCCTAATACAGGTGCTTTTCATATGTGAGTGCTTCAAACAGCCTTTTCTGATCTTTAAACTAAAGGTATTAATAAGTCAATACTGTTTCTCTCATCCCTATCCCTTGTGAATTTTTACTCTTAGGAAATTTATTTGTACATTCTTCCAACCAAAGCAGTTTTGTTTCATGTTTGCATTTTAAAATTAAGGCAAGAAGAAAGATTACTAAGGAATGCTGGAGAACTGGTTAAAACCAACTTGAAAGCTTTCAGAAATGTCTTTTTTTTTTTTTTTTTTTTTTTTTTTTTTTTGGTCCTATCAGGGAATAAACCAAGGACTGATGCAGAGATTACAGTACAGACCAAACACTCATTAACAGAACTCCATTGTGGGTATAAATAAAACAGTTTAGAACCTAGGGTGGTGGAATTCTCCAAGAGCTGAAATAATTCTGTTGCCATCTATGTCACATCCCCATAGTTCCTCCTCAGCAGATGATTGTGTGTTTGTTCATTATTGCTAGCTTCTTTCTGGTCAGGGACTCTGATTATTATACAGCCCTTTTAGAGCAATTGTATTTAAGTCTTTCTCCCTTCCTTCCTTCCTTCCTTTTTTCCTTCCCTCCTTCCTCCCTCCTTCCCTTCCTTCTTTCCTTTTTTCCTCTTTAGGTCATGTAGACATATGTAGAAACATCTAAGAAGAGTCTTAACTTTTCCCCTGGACCAGATACTAGCCTAGGTCTATACAAATCTATAAGTTCAAAAGCTCACAAAGATCTAAGCAATAGTGTTCTGAGTTAACCTAGAGATAGAATCAGGGCGCCATACACTTGAAATTCTAAAAGACCAATATTTTTGTTAATATTTTTAATACACTAGCCTTTTGGGAAAAAAAAAAGTAGAAAATGTTCCTATTTGAGAATTTTTCTGTCTTTCAATCCAAGTGTCTAGAGTTTCTTTGGCTAGAATACAATGGACAGAAATGACATCATCCATCAAGTCATCCAGCTCACATGTATGTGTCCAGAGGAGAGAGAATCAAGTTCATAAATTTCTCTGAGGTCACTCTAGCCTGGAAGCCAAGCCTACTTTATACTTGTCATGATCATCTCTATGCTCTGGGACTCAGGTATTAGCTATAACATTATTTTACAATAGTCTTTCCATTTTTATTTAGTATTATCCCCCTTATAATTAGCAGGGAAGCAAGGCTCAAAAGTAAACCATACAGAGATGCTTTCACGCAGACAGTAAGAATTGAGTTGAATATTGATCAATGAATAGAACAGAAAGTAAGCAACTTGCCAAGAGTTCCTATCATGAATCAGAATCCAAAGATAAAGACCAAGAGTGATGGGAACATTGGAGCACGACTCCTGGCACAGAAAGCTTGTCCTTCTGACAGAATCTCTGCCATTAATATCTATAAAATTAATGTGGAGAGTTCAGTTTTATTTTTAGTAAAGCACCCAGTTTCATTCTGGTATCTAAGTTCCTTAAATTAAGAAAGACTTATTAATAATAAAAGGAAAATTATGGAAATATAGATTAAGGAGGCTCTTGAATGTCAGGGTATGGAGTTTAGACTCAATCCAGGACGTGAAATGAAATTAATTTTTGAGTGGATAGCACCTCTGGGATGCTTCTGAGAGAAGACTGAATCTTTCTAAGCAGAAAGAATCTAATGTTAGCATTTTCTCAGAATTATGGTCAATTCTAGCTTCTCTACTTGTGAGTTACTTTAAAGTTTATAGAGAGTGCCTAAACTCTAATTTAAATTATCTAAATATATTTCCATGTGGTGAACCTTGTGGATAGAGGTCATGATTAAAAATATAATTTTAAAAATATTTGATTATCTATTTATTTATTTGACAGAGAGAAAGAGGGAAAGAAAGGGTGCACCAGGGCTTCCAGCCACTGCCAACTAACTCCAGACAGACCTTATGAATCTGGCTTATGTGGGCCCTGGGGAATTGAACCTGGGTCCTTTGACTTTATAGGCAAGAACCTTAACCACTAAGCCATCTCTCTAGCTCTTCAAAAGATAAATTTTAAGTCAACTATTCATTTACACTTTTTCATTTCTTATTTTCACTTTTTTTCTATTTCAAAAAGATCTTTATCAAGTGTGAAGAGAACCAGTGTTTGGGTCCATCTTCTGGTCTAGCCATTATGTTCAAAGATTAAACTTCATACCTGATATAAACATGAGGCATGAGTAGAAGTGACTATAATACTTCTGAACACTATTCACAAATACCAGTCCCATGAGAAAGTATTACCCTATCAAAATCTTGGAAAAGTATATCATAAAAATATTTATTGAACACCTAAAGAAAAAAATATATAGCATGTTATACTTCTCCATTCATAAAACTTAAAGGTGATATTCTTTCAGATCTGAAAAAGTAATCTAAAATATATGAGAATTGGTTTACTCATATCACATTTAGTCATTTTAGTCCTAGTTAAACTGCATAATCTACTGTTCTGTTCTACATATAATGCTATTTGTTCAGTTGGATCTTGCTCCTCATTTCTTGATTTATTTTTGTAATAAGCTTCAGTGCAGTGAGGGTGGGTCACGTGCCTTGATCTTAAATTAATGATGTGCATAGGTCAAAAGCCTACAGAAAACAGTGCAGTGTTTGCTGATGAAGTCTCACAGTTTGATGAAAACCGTAAAGAACAGCTGTTCAAGTCAAGTCAATCAAAAGTTCCTCCTCACTGACCTTCCCCACTACTTAGAAGAATCCAGAGATGGCTCATAAGGTGTTTCTTTATAAACTATTTAAAATTATGGATCCTTTAATCTGTCAATGCCTTTTTCACTAATCAACCTGAACACACTACAAAACTGGTTTATCAGTTTATTGGCAGATTCTGAACTGAAGTGGGATCATTCACATAATGTAAGAGTTTTCCCCTAATTCAAAACCTCCCAGCAGGGGCTAGAAGGAGGCTAGCGCATCTACTGCAATAGCCCTGCATATATCATCACTGTCTAAATAGAGATACATTTTGAAACTTGAACGTTTTAGAATATTTTTTTGCTCCTTTAGAATATTGTTTCCTTGATATTTTATTTCAAGATTGCTATACTGGAAGAGTCACACAATTATATTATTCTGTGTAAGTAAAAACGTCAAGAGAAACATTTATAGTTTTCACTTTGTTTCATGTACTATGATAGGAAAATTGTGGAAAGCATCTTTTTCAAATACTATGACAAGATAAACATATTCTGTAGAATCTAAAGTAGGCCACTTCAATTCTCATCATATAATGGATATTCTTTATATTATGTGAATTCCAGGGATTATCTTTTCTCTCAATACTCAACAGATTGAATTTTTGTGTGTTTCTCTGACATTCTGAAGAATTATTTTCAAAAAATCAATAGGAATATATAGACATCTCTTTAGGGAAATGCACAACACAATAGAAGATATTTTACAAAATGAGATTTCCAAGTAACTGATAACAATAAAAAGTATTTTTACATATTAGAAAAATTGTGAATTAAATGTGCAATGAAATACCAGTATACACTTAGCAGTGTAGCTATAGTAAACAGCTTCACATTGCTGGGATGAATATCTAGACCAGACACAGTGAGGAAGGAATATATTTCAAGCTTACAGATGCAGGGGATGTTCCATCTATGGCAGAAGAAGCTGGCTCCCATTTATAAAGCCAAGGAGAGAGAGAGAGAGAGAGAGAGAGAGAGAGAGAGAGAGAGAGAGAGAAAACACTATCCAGCAAACACCAAAAGCTGCAGAACATAAGCTGGCAGCGAGAAGGACACCCTGTGCTCAAACCTCTCTGCACAGCTTTGGGCTGGGATTCAGGTCCTCGTCCAGTGATGCCTCCTCCAGCCAGGCCGCTGGAGATCCAAGTTACAAGTTCAATTTTAACACCTGAGTCCATGGGGAACATGTATTCAAGCTAACACAATGGCTAAAATAGAAATACAGCAAATATAACAAGGCAATGATACAGGACCACCAAGATCTTCATATGGCTGGTAGGAAAGTAAATAGGTAAAATCATCTTGAAAAACAGTCTGGCAGTTTTCTTAAGTTGGATATATACATTGTGCATAAGCTGGAAACTTCCTATCTAGGAATAAAACTAACAAAAATGCCACGCATATTCACCCAAACAGAGGTGCTTCAATAGTCTTCAAAGTGCTACTTTCATAGGCAAAAACAGAAAGCTAAACTTTTGTCAATACTAGCATGCACAAGTTGTGTTACAGACTCCAGTAGAATTCCAACAGCAATGGAATGGCCAGTCCACATCTACAGTCCATGAAGCAATCAGTCTCACAAACAGTAAACACTGTGTAATTCTGCTTTTAATAAAGTAAAAAAAAAAAAATCAGCAATTTTCTATCCTATGATAATAAAAGGAGGAATGATGGTTTTATTTGGAGGGTCATAACCAAAAGGAACATGGAGTCCTAGTAATATCCTTTATCATTCTAGGTGCTATTTTAGTATGCTGCATTCTTATACCTTGTATACATTTTGTACACTACACTCCAATATAAAGTCTTAAGCAATCAGACTACTTTTCCCATCAAATGTTGTATAAGAATTTAACTTAAAAAATACAGTAAAGGTAAAATATGTATATATAGGGATGCCCATGATGGCATTAATGTTTTAATCATAGGAAAAAAACAGCAAAGACTTTTAAAATAATAATCCATTTGAAGATTAAATGCTGTTTTGTTATTTGAAAATATTTGAATTAAAGTTATTCTATGTAAAACATATTTACATATTAATAAGTGAGAATGTTAAATTCTTTTTAGAAGGTATGCTTAAGGGATCAGAAAGATTGCTCAGTGGTTAAAACCTTCTGTAAAGCCTGAAAACACAGATCCAAGTCCCAGCCATCCACATAAGCCAGATGTAAAAAAGTGGTATAAATACCTAGTGCTCATTTACAGTGGCAAGAGGCATACACACACACACACACACACACACGACAATAATTTATGTAAGTATGCTCTTTATTTCCAATTATTAAGGTCTGAACTATTACTTTGCTTACCCTAGCAGAATTGTTCCCATTGTTACTCTATAAAATGCCAAAGAACCTGGGATATACAAAACCTGCCTAATGGTCCATGACTCCCTTCCTAAACCTACTATTTTCTTTATTTCTGACTTGTGGGACTATAGATATTGATATTTTCCTCTTTGTAAATCTTCTTAACTTGAAATTTTTTTCAGAGTGAAAATGTGTTTCTTTTTAGATGAGAGAATACTCCTTCAATTGTTATACAAGAAACTAAGAACTACCATTTCATTTTCATTAGCAGAGCTGGGAGCTTGTCAAAAATCATGCAATAAATGCATCATGTACTTCCTGAAACCTATGGTCAATCAATAGGAAAAATCTACAGTAATGTTATAGACAAAAGTCAACCTCCAATAATATAATAAATTCATAGCTATGAAGTAGAAACATAGGAAAATAGACATTTAACCTAGAAAATATTTCTACCACTTTACAAATTCTTTTCTTCCTAGTGGATCCCTCCTTATTTTTTTATGCATGGTTTTACTTCCAAACACCTTTACAAAGAACTTCTGGACAATGCCAGCCAAATAAGCTGCCCTCCCTTTTCCATATCTGTCTCATTTTAATCTATACAACTTGTTCACTTCTTAAGAAGCATATTCTATCTAAACTGTTCTCCCAACGAGAGAGCAAGCAAGATTTCTGAAAGAACAAAGAGTGTACCATTTTACTTCTAAGTGCTCTATTGCCTTCCCTCACATGTCTTATCTTACATATAAAATATTTATCAGGGCTGGAGAGATGACTTAGTAGTTAAGGCATTTGCCTGCAAAGCCAAAGGATCCTGGTTCGATTCTCCAGGATCCACATAAGCCAGATGCACAAGGGGGAGCAAGCATCTGGAGTTCATTTTCAGTGGCTGGAGGCCCTGGTGTATCCATTCTCTCTCTCTTTCTCTTTCTCTCTCCCTCTTTGTCTCTCTCAAATGAGTAAATAAAATATATTTTGAAATATTTATCAACATTCAGTAAACATTAGATTGATTAATTAATCATAATGAATGCTTCTATTAATGCTGAATATTTAAGGAGGAGAATTCTAAACTGAATAGTAAGGGAAGGATGTAAAGTCTCCACCACTTTTGTATTGTTTTGTGAGGTAGGTCTCACCCAATCACAGGATGACCTGGAGTTTACTCTGCTGCCCAGGCTGGCCTTAGATTCCAAGCAATCCTCCTACCTCAACCTTGGCATTATAGGCATGAGACACAACACCTGGCTAGATCCCACCACTTCTAAAACAGTAAGCATTTAAACACAGGAAGACCAAGAATAAAGTTCATCCTATTTAATTAAACCATTTTGGGCGTCCAGATCCAAGAGACAAAGAGGGGCAGAGCTCCTAGAATGAAACAAGATGGAAAACACAGAGCAGAATCACTTCAGCAAATAATTGACAGGACAGGAGTTTCAGAAAACACCCAGGATTAGGTTTTCACTGTCAGAACAATTGTACATACAGAGAAAGATATCTTCATTTTCCAGTGCTGAAACCCAGCTGGAGGAAAAAGTGAGGTTAGAGCAAAAAGCTGAATTTTAGATGTAAAGGGTCCTGCCAAAAAAATAAAAGGCTCATATTTTGAAGGGTTAGTAGCTAGATGGTGGTCCTATTGGGACATAAACGGATATTCAGGGTGCTACTTCATTAATGGGAGTTCACACTGAATGGACTATTGTTAGGTGGGAGTTTGTGTCTGGAGGAAGTAGGTCACCAAGACATGCCTGGGAAGGGTGTATTCTATCCCTGACCCCCTCCTATTGTTTTGCTTGCTGGCTGCTTTGAGGTGAGCAGTTGTCCTCCACCACACCATGACATCCTATTTTACCACAGACCCAGAGCAATGGACTCAGGGATTGAAGCTGGGAGCCAAAGTAAATCTTTCTTCCTTTCAACAGTTTTTCTCACATATTTGTCACAGCAACAAAACGTCCAACAAATGAAGTAAAGGTGGAGTGGAGAATTTGGAAAGAACTATAGCATGAGACTACATCAACAGATCAGAAAGCCCTTTAGCCATAAACACAGGCTCTTCCAGTGCCTTTTCTAACTGATGCAGGCTCACCTGCACTTTTCATTCCAAACCCACCTATTCATATATATGAGACAAACTCAGCCACTGTGGAAAGTCGAAAAGAACAAAAAGAATTGGTTTTCTGACTTCTATGGGTTTGGATAATAACTTTGTACTTTCCTTTGATGAAAAAATAAATGAATGGACTGGGGATATGGCTTAGCAGTTAAGGTGTTTGCCTGCAAAGCCAAAGGATCCTGGCTCAATTCTCCAGGACCCACATAAGCCAGATGCACAAGGGGGCGCATGTGTCTGGAGTTTGTTTGCAGTGGCTAGAGGCCCTGGTGCACCCATTCTCTCTCTCTCTCTCTCTTTCTCTGCCTCTTTCTCTCAAATAAATAAATATGTAAATATATTTTACAAAAAAGTGAATGAATTTCAGTATGTATGATTTGGCTTCTATACCCTCACTGAATGACTTTATAAAAAAGAAACCCATGCAAGGTTTGCTCCTTTTCTTTCATGGATATTTCATTGATCAAAAAAGTTTAGCTCTTTTTTCTTTTTCTTTTTTTTTGGTTTTGTTTTTTTGAGGTAGGGTTTCACTCTGGTGCAGGCTGACTTGGAATTAACTATGTAATCTCAGGGTGGCCTCGAACTCACTCCAGTCCCCGTACCTCTGCCTCCCAAGTGCTGGGATTAAAGGCGTGCGCCACCACGCCCGGCTTCAAAGTTGAGCTCTTATTTCACTAAAAATAAAGCCAGCTGTCCTTGTAATCCATGATTTGCAGTTCTGCAAGTGACTCACAGTAGACCAGTTGGTGAGTACAGATGGGGAGCTGGAAGAGGAGAGGTGTGAGTTCATAAACAAAAGCACTTCTGAACTCACGCATACTTTAGTCAATGAGAATACATAACAAAAATCTTATAAGGACAATAACAGTTAACCACCTAAATCACCACTGATTTCTTTTTTAAATCCCTGCATCCACTATAATTGCACCTTTCCAGAGAAAGCGACTAAGATGGAAAAGATCTCTCTGGAGGAGTAAGGTTATAGGCAAACAACCAAGAGCACAGAATTCCTGAGAGGGGCTTGGGGGAGGTTTCAGTTGGTAAGGCACTGAAGGTGCAAGCATGAAGACCTGTATTCAGATTCGCAGACCCCACATGAATACTAAGAGCGGTAGTATGCATGTCTAATTTCACACATATACAAAAACACATATGCATAGACATGAGCACACACGGACACATATACAAATACAGAGTAAGTAAATTCCATAGAACAGACTGGAACACCTACTGGAAGTCAGGATTGAGGCTACTGAGAGCAAATTCCCCTGGGTTTTATCTTCAAGTCCATGTTCAAGATGCCTCCCAGACCACACAGGCTTTGAAAGCAGCTACAGTAATGCTATGCTGAAGAGGTAGAGTTAGTCCTTAGTAATTTATACCCAAGAAATAGAAGCCAATTTACTATTGCCCTATTTTTCAACAATATTCACTTCTGTGTTTATTCTCTTTCACCATGCTGAATTCAATCTGTCACATGCTGAGATTTTTTCAAACAGTCTCATCTGGACTCAAGGAGAGAAATGACAGGCTTTTGTAGTGGAGATGAGAAGGGAGAGATGATTTCTCAGTGGCTCTCCTGCCCTGCTCTGTCAGGTTCATGAGCCTTAAACTTCTCAGAATTCTTTATACAACAAAGTGACTTTTGTTTTCCTAACCGCAGGAGAAGAAATTGTAAAGACGACAAAATCTGTCCCAAGGACACAAAGTATCAGTAAAGAAACATGGCAAAATTCAGAATGAAAAAAAAAAAAAAAAAAAACCCAACATAGAAACCAGGTTAAATTTAGTGATGGATGAGCATCAAACAATTTCTAGCTGTTTCAATTTAGATACTTATTCAAAGCATGTCAAAATGACATAAACCTTGTCAGCCTACATAATTGAGCTAAAACATTTTTGTCCAGAATTTTTCCTCACAGTTTTCTTCTCTTCTCTCTCTCCCTTTTTCTCTTCCCTTCCCTTTCCCTATTTCCAAGTGCTCCTTTTATATGAAACTTGGAATGTAAAAGTCAGGACTTCCTCAAATACAAAAACAAATATAATATTTATTAATGGAGTTCTAACCATATAAAGTAAGATTTCAGCTGTGCATGGTGGCACATACCTTTAATCCCAGCACTAAAGAGGCAGAAGTAGAAGGACCGCCATGAGTTCGAGGCCACCTAGAGAATACAGAGTGAATTACAGGTCAGCCTTGGGTAGAGTGAGACTCTACCTACATAAAACGAAAAACCAGAGCCAGGCATGGTGGTGCATGCCTCTAACCTCAGCACTTGGGAGGCAGAAATAGGAGGATTGTTGTGAGTTCAAGGCCACCCTGAGACTACACAGTAAATTCCAGGTCAGCCTGAGCTAGAGTGAGACCCTACCTTGAAAAACAAACAAAACAAACAAACAACAATAAAAACAAAGATAAAAAAGAAAACCATAAATAAATAAATAAATAAAACTTCATTTTCCTTCAATAACTTTTGCTCTGTGTTACATATCTGATGTCATAGTCTGGTAGAATCATCAGCTCTGGCATCCCTAACTTCCTTGATGTTCCTTACATAAGCAATATGTCTTCACCAGAGGGTCTTGGCATTCTAGGTCCTCAGTCAGTGCCTGAAATACCCTTCCTCAAGGTACTTATATGGACAACTCCCTCATTTTCTTTGTATTCCATTAGGAACTATCTTGTTAAGGAGGACCATTATAAGAAATTTTATTTTAAATCACAGCCTCTTTCCTCTACATTTCTCATTATTGTAACCCTACAGTATTTTTACAATCTTTAATGCATTCAAATCTGCATAGTCATGGATCATGTTTATTATTACTAAGTATTGTTATATTATTTTCTGCATCCTTCTACTTAAAGGCCCCAGAAGAACAGAGACTTTAATATGTTTAGTCATGTAAAGCCATAGAGTAATGTCTGGCAAACAGTAGGTGTTCCTCATGAATATTGGATAATTTTAATAGATGAACCAATCAACAGCTCTGTGAAAGAATCAGAAGTAATGAGTAGATCCACTGCAGACCACAAGCATAGGAGATCATGAGGAGAGCTGGAGGGATAACAGAGATAAGGATGTGAATGCTAAATAGTGCAGTCTTCACCTAAGGAAGGGAGCTGAGGCCTTGTCACTTAAGAAGTACAGGTCACTTGAGACATGCAGCTGACTTGAAGACAAATTGTTAAAATGACTTTACTTAAAATCTATTAAATTATGGAATCCAGAAGATGTTCATGTCAAAGGTATAAATAACATTAAACATCCCAAAAATGTCTGTGGCCATTGCCTCATAAAAGGTGCATCAGTTAAACAGAAATGCTGTTCTATTATGTTTAAGGGATTTGAGCATCTGCAGATTTTGGCATTTATGGACAGGTGCAAATATAATAAATTCCAATGGATATGGAGGGGTAACTGCATATTTATAAAATAAATTTTATAAATACATCAATGTAAAAATTTATAGGCTTTAAGAATGTTAACACAAAATTTATCAATCTATAATTTATACAATATATGTAAGTAAAAATATTAAAGGGGCTGGAGAGATGGATTAGCAGTTAAGGCACTTGCCTGTGAAGCCTAAGGACCCAGGTTCAGTTCTCCAGTAAGGCATGTAAGGCAGATACACAAGGTGGCACATGCATTTTGAATTCGTTTGCAGTGGCCGGAGGCCCTGGCACACCTATTCTCCCTCTCTCCCTTTCTCTCTCTCATGTAAAATATTTTTAAAGGATTAAAAATAAATACCAGAATAAAATACTAAATTTATTCATATAGGAAGAACAAAACAGATGGCCTCAGTGCCAACATAAGGAAAACTCACATAGGTTCTCAGGCTTCTGCTTCCTTGTTGTCAGTCAGTTGATTGCATAGAATTATTATTTAGATAGACAATGTGAGAAGTCAATAACCAATTAATCTAAAACTAGAATATCCTGTTAGACAGTTCACCTACAATGCAGTATTTGCCACTCAAAAGAATGGAAAAGGAGAATGGAGGATATAGGGAGTATATGGCCAAAGTGCACAGTATTCTTGAATTAAAATGTCTTCAGGAAATGCATGAGGATTCACAAAGACTGTAAGTCAATAAGAATATTAGAAAAGAGTTAAAATAATATGAGTCAGACATAGAGCAACTGAGTTGAAATCCTAGCTGTCAACTAACTACAACTAAGTCAGTCAACTTAAGTAAGCCATAGCTTCCTTCTTGGATGATTAGGTATGACCATAATATCTCTGTTATCTACCTGTTAAGATTTGGAAAAGCTTAAAACAGACCATGGAAATCAAAGGTCTGGGCAAAATACACTGAACAAGGCTTTGAAATTCTTTCTGTAGTCTCTAAAGAAAGAAAAATTTTAAAGTATATGCTTGGAGGAAAATATTCCAGAGACTGATATACTATGGATTTATAGAAAGCTTTTCTACAGTAGGAATATTTAATGAACTATGAAGCCTTTCTCTTCAATAATGCCTGAAAATATTAAGTTCTCTATATTAAGTTTTAATTAAAATAGAAGAAGGCAGAGATAAGAAGAGAATTCACTTCCTGGGAGGTTATATACTCAATGCATAAGTAAGCAAAATGAAAAATAATTTTCACTTCCTCACCTGTAATGCAAAGTATCAGTAGATTAGCCTCAAAAGTCATTTCATTCAAAAGGTTTTATGAAAACTACATCCTTCCAAGAAATGGTCATTCAAGGCATGCCTTGCAATATCACAGTATCTATATGTCACTTGTAAGCATACTGGAGTTTTCAACACTTGTCACAAAAAAAAAAAAAAAAAGTCAAAAGACCATAGCTTAGAAGGGTATCAGCCATGGGAGGAGGAGCTACTTGGGCTAAATGGATATTTTTTTCCCATCAGATTTTCTTCTACATGGTTATGTTTATATCCATGCATTGGGGATGTTCTCCCATGTGGTTAGAGAAGCTTCTTCTTGCACATGGCAGTGAATCCAGGGGAGACCTAAAACTTACCAAGCAGATGAGAAGAGACACCCCAGTATACAGCATTCAACAAGACATCCCTATTATACCTGCTAGGGCACAACAAAGACTGTGGATTACTGGTAGCAGAAAGAATTTGTACCACTCTCACTGCTAGCCAGAGAAGCTTCTCTATGGAGATGGTAATAGACACTGAGGAATCCAAAAATTCATCAAAGTACTGAAAATAAGAGGTTTCTGAGAGCTCAGTGCTAAATGAGGGATCTCTTTCATGCCCCTCAAGACTGAGGGGACATCACAAAAGAGTTAGTGGTAAGAATGTAGGAGCCACAGGATCAGAAAGAATACTCTGGATTTCTGTTCTCCAGGCAAGAATCTATGAGTGCATTCTGGGTCTCATAGTAGAGGTTGTTATACACTCAGACCAGTACAATACAGAGTGAACAAAAGTAAGCATAACATGGAAGCTAAAAGGAGGCTGTGTTGGAGGTCACATGTGAAAAGGAGGCTATGTTGGAGGGCGTATGCATGAAGAAGGTGAGCAAGAAGAAGAACAGGAAAACTGAAACACTATATGGTTGAGAAACCCCATAATAAAACCTAATTCTGGACTGGAGAGATGGCTTAGCAGTTATGGAATTTTCTTGCAAAGCCAAAGGACCCAGATTTGAATCCCTAGTACCCACTTAAAGTCAGGTGTACAAGGTGGCACATGCTTCTGGAGTTCCTTTGCAGTAGCTATAGACCCTGGCATGGAGGTCTCTCTCTCTCTTACAAATAAATAAATAAATATTTTTAAAACAGCTACTTCTTTGTATGCTGAATAATAAATTCAAATTCAAAACATGACTTACAAATTTAAGCTTTGAATTTATGTAACTTGGTGGATTATGTGGGGCAGGGTATGTTTTCTTTATATTAACACCTCTGAATTAATCTGAAAATAAACCTTATTTTTTTCAGGCATACAAATGTCTTTAACTGACTCCAAATAGACAGACTCAAAGTAATCAACTCAATTTTTTCCCAACTTGACCACTTCATAGGAAAGGAACTTATTAACCCAGTCCAATAAATCTACATATCAGGCCTGAATAATTACCCAAACCCAGCTCAAACCCCAATTAATTGGCCCTCTCTGGCCAATCCTTTTCATCTGTGTGTTGTTTACATAAATCTTATCTTAATCATCACTCAAAATCTAGCTTGAGGGCTGCCAAAAAGAACAAATGTATGTTAAACTTCATTTTCACTAGTCCTGGTATGTTCAGAATTTTTTTTTTGTTGTGTTTGTTTTTTTTTTTTTTGTTTTTTTTTTTTTTTTGAGGTAGGGTCTCACTCTGGTCCAGGATGACCTGGAATTAACTTTGTAGTTTCAGGGTGGCCTTGAATTTACAGCAATCCTCCTACCTCTGCCTCCCGAATGCTAGGATTAAAGGCATGCGCCACCACGCCCAGCCAGAATAATTTTAAGTGTATAACTAGCTATCTCCTGCTTATGAATTAAGAATCATTTAAGTTGTGAAAGTCTTCCTTTCTTATGTTTTCCCTAAAGACAGCCATGGCTACTTCCACACATTTTATATAAATTAAAGAACATCATATAACAGGTCCAGTCCACCATTGCTAAGGAGTTTTTTGTTTGGCTGATTGTTTGTGGTTGGTTTGTTTTTCTTTCTTTTTTTTTTTTTTAGGTAAGGTCTTGCTCCAGCCCAGGCTGAACTGGAATTCACTATGTAGTCTCAGCCTGGCCTTGAACTCATAGCAATCCTCCTATCTCAGTCTCCCACGTTCTAGGATTAAAGGTGTACACCACCATGCCTGGCAGAAAGACAGATTGGGAATGGGTACAACAGGGCTCCCCTAGCCACTGCAAATGAACTCCAGACACATTCACCACTTTGTGCATCTGGCTTTATGTGAATACTGGAGAACTGAACTTGGGTTGTTAGGCTTTATGGGCAAGTACCTTCACTGCTGAGCCATCTCTCTAGCCCACCAAGGAGTTTTTTAATTCATGCAAATTAATAAACTTGAGTGGACATATTCCTAATCTAAATCAGATGTAGCTTGGGATTCAAACTTTTCAGATTAATATTATTGTTTTATATAATATAGGTTCATATAATATCCACAGCAATGTTTAAGGAAGTACCAATCAAGTACATGATCACAAATCCAAGGGAACATGAGCATTCACATTAACGGAGATAAAGTTTATAAATAGCCTCTATCAATTCAGGATGTTTTCCTTTCAAATAAATCTTGAAAAAAGTTACCTTCAGGAGTTTCTTGGATTTTTCAGTTAAGGTTAATGAATAATAGAACTGAAGAAGAAATATTATTTGAATATGAGAAAGGGGACAAAGAAACAATGTTCGTTTTATTTTACTGAACTTCTATAGAAGAAAAGTCATTTCTCTATTTCCAATAGTTAAAAGAATCTTTTGAAAGTTGATCTTTTCTAATTAAGACTTCAGCATCCCACTTTCAAAAGGACCCTCATAAGAAAACCCGCTTGTGTCTGTGCTTCCAACACACAATAATTTATGGCTTCCAAATTCCATCTATTTTCTTCTATAATGTCCACAGACTCAGATGACAGTCCTACTAACATCTGAAATAACCGCCCACCTGGCTCTGTTTAGCCCGCTTTCATATCAAGGACAACGTAACCCAAAACCTTTATCTTCAAGCCCTAAACATTTCACACAGGCCCATTTTGGAAATTTATTGTCATCTTAAAGAGACTTGTCTTTTTCATTCACTGTACCCTACTACAAAAACCAGTTCAGTACCTGTTGGCCATCTGGTCTCTGTATATACCAGGCCAAAATTTCCAGATTTCCTCCTTGGAATTTCCTTTGCAGAGGATGAATTCGATTAGGTGAAAAATAATGCTGGAAGAGTTGCAAGCCATTATTTTGAGCACAAATGTCATTTTCTTTAATAAGTGTTCCCAGTCTAAATACACTTTGAACTTCAGATCTGCCTGGGTGCTGGGGTTTGTTTGCAATGGTCATGTAGCCAACATGACAACACCTTTGGCCAAAACCCAGGTATTTTTAATCAACAAAGCTGTAGTGTATAAAACAGATTCAAACAGCCCTTCTACCCCCCGTGTCAGAAGTGTCTAAGAAACTAGCTTAGTGTTCCAAGCACAAAAGACATAATTAAATCAGGCTTTATTGTGTCCTAACTGCCAGTGTCTACCAAGACCTGGTAACACTAAAAGAAAAACTTACTTTTGTGAAAGCACATCAGTTGTATGATAATGAAAGCTCACGATGCTGAAAGCCTGAGAATTAGAGCATGCCACTTGAATAGTTTTAATAATAGTTGCCCTTTCCTTCAGGTCACTGTCTCAACTTTGCCTGAACATTGGAACCACATGACAGAAAAAAAAAAAAACCCTTATCCAACTATATAGGAGAAATTAAATCAGCAACTCTAAGACCATGTTTCAGATGTTTATATTTTATAGACTGTCTAAGTGCTTCAAATGTGCAGGCAGGTTTGTCACCAGCTATTCTGAGCCATTCGTTCATTCACCCATTCATTTGTTAACAGATTGAGTATAAACTAAGTGCAGGATTTCTCTAAGCACCATGGATTCATGATAAATATCTAGAATAGCTATAAGACAGTTACCCAAAGGTATACATGATATTTCATGGAGAGTAAGGGCCAGGTCATATAGAAGAGTGAAGGACTTTGGATGGATGGATGGATGGATGGATGGATGGATGGATGGATGGATGGATGGATGATGGAATGAAATGTGATTAAGAAGTGAGGAGTATAAGCCAACTAGGAATGGTATGATCTGATTTTAAAGAATATTTTAACTGTTCTTTACATAAAACACTACAAGTTTGGGACAAGACCATGGAAACTATTGGAAACTTGTTTGCATTATTGCCTTTCTCTTGGGCCAGCAGAGTTGTATGCTTGCTGTTTTACAAAGTCATTATCCCTCAGGGTTATATTTGGATGAATTTCTCCAGCGTCAGCCAGCTTGTGACCTCCCAGTGTTTGGAGAAGATGCTATATGACTTCCTCTGACACAAGAGAGAAATCACTTTCAGAGCATGGTACACATTCCTCAATTTAATCAAGCATGAATTGACTGCTTCCTCATCTAGGCATTCACTTAGAAATGGGAGTATAAAATGAATCGAAGCCATGACTCTTCCCAGCTGAGACACATATGCATTGTGTAGAAATACTAACTCTGCCATTGCTATCAAACAGGTGATAATATCCACAACCTGGGAGAAAGATATGTTTTATAGCTAAAGTCCTATTTGGGCAATAACTAAAATAAGATGGCAGGTCTTCTTCATAAATTGTAAAGCAAGCATTTTCCCTGCAGTGTAGATTTATATGTGAGTCATAACACACACAGGATAAGCCATGATCGATGAACTAAAGAACTCGTGTTGTGTTGTGTTGTGTTGTGTTGGTAACTAGACTGCAACAGAGTCATGGCAGTAGCAGTCAGGGAACAGGAAAGAAAGCAGGAACTTCAAACCCTCACAACACACACCTGCTTTGGTACATCTTTTATTTACTAATGCACTGCTTTTTTTCTTTAGCTAGTACTGTTCTGCAGATGCTATAAGCCAAATATTGAAATTAAAGCCAACTATGGTAGAAGATTCTATACAACTATACAACTGGCAGAAATACATGCAGTTAAAAGTTAATGCTGGTTTCCTCATCTTGATCAATTAATTCATTAATTTTATCCAGCAACTCTAAAGCAGATAATGATTTTTTATAAGATAAGGTCACTGGAATACGCATATGAACCATTCAATCATTATATCAGAATCACAATAGCTGCTAAACTCCCTTTCCCACTGAAAACATTCATATAACACAATTTTTGGTGGAACAAATTTTCTTGGTAAGGCAATTAATGTTTTTAAAAGCAAAATGTAAAGAAAAGTGAAAGAATTATTTGAGCTACGGCAAACATTGTTGAAAACACCTATTAAATAAAGCATATTATTTCAGAAAATTCATATGTTGTCATTACTGTCATTATTGCCAAGTAATTCACTTATAAATTTCATTTGCAGTGTCTGGAGGCCCTGGCGCTCCCATTCTTTGTCTCTCTCTCCCTCCCCGTTTTTCTGTCAATAAAATAAATAAAATGTAAAATAAAATAAAATAAAAATGATAGTCTCTCTGGCTGGAGAGATGGCTTAGCAGTTAAGCCTAAGAATCCTTGTTCTGATCTCCAGGTCCCACACATAGCCAGATGCAAAAAGAGGCAAACGTGCACTGTCACACGTGCGCACAAGGGGGAATACACATTTGGAGTTCACTCATAGGGGCTTCAAGGCCCTGGCGCACCCATTTTCTCTTCATCTCTGCCTCTTTCTCCCTCTCTCTCTCTCTGTCTCGCTCTCATAAATAAATAAATAAAGACATATGCCAGCACACCCTGTCTGTCCAAGTTAAAAAAAAATGATAGTCTCAGCCACTAATAAAAACCAGCCTATTATTCACAAAAATTCACTAGGCATATACCTTAAGCACTGGCATTTACATTACACAATGTGCTATCTGCTACTCTTTCTGTCCCCTTACCCTGTCTCATGACACTTATCAGTGCCCAGTATTATGAAGTTATTTGTTTATTGTCAATTTTCTCTACTACAGGGAAATTATTTAATGTTCTTTCAATGACTATGAATTAGTGTCTTAGCTGGCTTTCCATAAGTCTGCTGCATATATGAGTATATTCACACACCCAAGATTATAGACAATATAGACTTTTCAAATGTAAAAGTTAATTAGGCATTAACTTTTAAATTTTCTGACATTTCTATATCTTCCTTTTAGAACAAATTTATCATAACTGGCATACCATGTAAGGGTACCCTTCTTGTTCTCTTGTGTACTTTATGTATGTACAAAGTCCCTTTGTGGAGTCAGGAGGATGAAAAGTTCAAGTACATCCTTAGCTACATAGGGAGTGCAAAGTCAACCTAGGTTGTATAAATTAAGTTCAGCTCTGTGTCACTAAAAGGGTAGACATACAAGACATGTTTGTAGTAATATATAGTCCCATAAAACTATCAAACAGATTAGTCAAAATGTGTCTGTATTTTTTCCACCATAATAGGCATCTAGGGGGATTTTAAAAGTAAATACATCATTAACAGTTCTAAATAGAAATTTTAAAATCTCATGAAATTTTTGCATAATGCTTCACACTGTGAAAAAACAAACATATTATTATGCAGTAGTCTATTTAAATTATTTTTCCATAAATTTTACTATAAAAACTCATACATATTCTTCCCTATAGTTTAAATGTCAAATTCTTTTATAAAAATATTTTTTGTTCATTTTTTTATTTATTTATTTGAGAGTGACAGACACAGAGAGAAAGACAGAGGGGGAGAGAGAGAGAATGGGCGAGCCAGGGCTTCCAGCCACTGCAAACGAACTCCAGCCGCGTGCGCCCCCTTGTGCATCTGGCCAACGTGGGACCTGGGGAACCGAGCCTCGAACCTGGGTCCTTAGGCTTCATAGGCAAGCACTTAACCACTAAGCCATCTCTCCAGCCCTAAATGTCAAATTCTTGTGAGGACTACTATATTTGAATCCTGTCTGTTTTATGAGAAAGAGCATAAGTCAAACTAAAGGGAGGAAATATATATATGTATATATAATATTAGCAAAAAACGTATTTTCACTCACCTTCATAGCCCTTATCAACATCTTAATGAAACAGTAAGATAAAGGAAAAATTACTTTTTATAAGATGACTCAGTTTTTACATAAATTATATCTGAAGGGAGAAAATATTATTCCAAATTCTGTTTCTGACAAGCCATTAACCATTCACTTTGAGACTCTAAAATCTACTGAAGTCTCATATAATTTCTGCCAAGTCAACATTTGTTTTTCACTCTAGAAAGAATGTTTCAAATATACTTTATTTTCTTCCATTCATGCCCTGTACCAGGAGTTGGCAATTTCTCTGTAAAGAACCCAGAAGTGATTGTTTTAGTCTTTGAGAGCCAAATGGTCTGCATTGCAGCCACCACTCAAATCTGCCTTGTAGCACGAAAGCAGTCACAGAGACTTCATCAACAATGGGATGTGGATGTGCCAACTAAACTTTAGTCATGGGCACTGAGACGTGAATCCCATATATAACCTCACATGTCACAAAATAAGTGTTCTTCTTTGTTCTTCTGCCAGCCATTTAAAATGCACAAAGCAGTTTTAACTTGTGGACCATACAAAGATAGGTTGGCGGTAAGCCAGGCCTGACCCACAGCATGCATTGCCTACTTCCTCTTTATGGTAACATGGAGAAAGTGGATTTGCTCTCATCAACTTCTCAACAAGCATGTTGTATGACTATGAAGAAATAAGGCCTTATAGCTTCGCTGGGTCAAAGTTTATCCATTATATGTACATTAAATCATTAAACCATCATCTTTTGTCTACCTCTGAAAAATAGAGTTGAAAAATAGTCACATCAGGGCTGGAGAGATGGCTTAGCAGTTAAGGTACATTCCTGCAAAGCCTAAGGATCCAGGTATGATTCTCCAGGTCCCACTAGGCCAGATGCACATGGTGGTGCATGTGTCTGGAGTTCGTTTGCAGTGGTTAGAAGCACTGGCATGCCCGTCCGCACACACACAGTCTTCCCCCCACCCCACCCTTCTCTCTGTCTCTAATAAAAAAATTTAAAAAGTAAATCTTAAGAGCCAGGCCTGGTGGTGCATGCCTTTAATCCCAGCACTTAGGAGGCAGAAGTGGGAGGATTGCTGTGAGTTCGAAGCTACCCTGAGACTACAGAGTGAATTCCAGGCCATCCTGTTCTATAGTGAGACTCTACCTTGAAAACACAAAAGTCACATCATTACATCTTTTAAAACACGTTAAACTTTATATTTTTAAATAAATAATAAAATATATATCATTAATATTATAATAAGAAATATTTCATTCTGTCTTCATTCTATTTAATCCTACTCATATTTAATGTTTGATTATAAAGATGAATTAGATATTCATAAAATGTAATTATGTTTGCCTTTCAGTGAGTATATATTACTTGAATTTGTTTTCAATGTTTATTATCTTTCAAGTTACGATTTCATTTATGAGTTAAATTGGGAGGAAACTATCATGATTTAAGCAATGTGGGAAAAGCCCGCCTGTCCCCAATACCTTCTTATTCAAACATAGTCCCAGAATTATAGAAATAAGCCTGTTTGCATCTGAAATAATTAACTATTCATTCACATTTGTAGGACTTTATTTTTTAACACCTCAAAATATAAGGAACAGTAATCAGTTGAAATCAAAAACTGCATAGAAGGTTAAGATCCTTTGTGTAATCCCCAAGTGTGGTTATAAGGTAAGAAGAGAGTGAGAAGGAGGGCATTAGGAAAGAAGTTTTGAAAGGGAAGGTAAGATTAAAAGCAGAAGATATTTCTGACTTCACAATTATGTCTGACTATTTCCTTGTGTGAGTCAGAGCACAATGTTTCAGTTCTTAAAAATATTAGCCTTCCTTTTCATCTGACACCACCCATTGATAAGATTACTAAGGGAATAAATGGAATTATTCTTATTTCCTGAGCCTTTTATCCCCTTTCAAAGAGTCAAGTTTCTAGACAATGGCAATAAATGAACCGTGATGGAGCAGTTTGTGGAAAGTTTTACTTGACCCGTAACACAGCTTTATAATAATTCTAAACAGTCATAAAATGACTATGCTTGAAAGATAATTGTTCATTGAGGTAGCAAGTAAATTCTACTTATGAACTCAAAAAAGAAAATAATACTCACATAAAAACCTTTCTTCTAAAATTATAGCTTTTAGCTATAACTTAAATGCATACTTTTATGTCTCTTATTAATATTTTGGTTAGCAACATTTTCATACATCTATGTTATTGTATTTTTATTCACCCCCGCCTTCTCTTCCCCATATCCTTCCCTTCTTGTTGGTCTACTTCCTCCCCAAAGAACCCCTGTTTTGATTTCATGATACATGTGTTGCATTACTCTCTCTTATTCTCCCTCCCTTCTCCCTTTAGACCTCTTCCTCCTTTCAATTGATCCCTTCTTTTATGTTCTTTACAGAAGTATTCATAATTTTATATAGAAGTTTCTTATGCTGGGATAATTATATAACTATATCTCAGAAAATATTTTATGTTTTCAAAAGGAAAATGTTATATTATTGTAGAATTTTTAATTTAATTTTTAAGAAAACATGGAGAAAGCAATAGGAAAGAGACAAGTTCAGGAATGACATGACTAATGCAAATCAGGGAAAAAATATAAAAGAGAAAAACATAAATAGTACAACCCCAAAGTGGCTATATAATGTTTTTCTGTGCATTAGCAAATGGGAGGAATAAAACCACCACGGGACTTTATAACAAACACCCCCAACCCCTCCCCACTCACATCTGGTTTACAATGAGATAGTTTTCTTGCTGTCTTGAGTTCCATTCCTGCTTTTCAAAAATGTATTGAACAATAATTTGTTATATATTTTACCATATATATTTTTTGAGACTGGAGTTTTTGTTTATTTTTATTTATTTATTTGAACATGACACATACAGAAAGAGGCAGACAGAGATAGAAAGAGAGAATAGGAATGCCAGGGCCTCCATCCATTATAAACAAACTACAGATGTGTGCGCCCCCTTGTGCATCTGGCTAATGTGTGTCCTGGGGAATTGAGCCTCCAACCAGGGTCCTTAGGCTTCACAGGCAAGTGCTTAACTGCTAAGCCATCTCTCCAGTCTTATTTTACCATATATTTTAAGTACTATGATAAATAAGATAAAATATCTCTATTCCACAGGCCTGAAAATTTTATTAGTAAAGACATAGACCTATGATGAAGTTATTTTTATATATATTAGCATCCACCAAACTCTAACATAAGTCTATATAGAACTCTAGGTATTACCTATAAAAGATAAAGAGAAGTCCTGTGAGGCTTCTTTGGAGTTGACTTTCAGGTAACCTGAGGTGTTTGACCTGACTCAGACAATGCTGGGGAAAGATTGCTGGAATTGGACATGTGGAAAATGGAATAGAAGATGAAGCCTTGGAACTACTGACTAAAGACCTGGAACTTCAACTCTCACAGTAGGCCATGATCCACAATTAATACAGGCCCAACAGAAAGATAGAAGGATATTAGATGGGCTAGTTAAAATTCATCCATACAGATACATGGTAAGAGAGCACTTAGGATTTAGGAAGCAAAAATCTCCCTTGATAATCTGAGATTGAATTCAGAGAGTAAACTGTACTATTAATATCCTCTGCGATGCTCAAGCCCCAGAGTTCATATGAGAATTTGTCTAGGCCAGTACTGTCCCTGAAGGCTCTGACAATCAAAACATGTAGCATTACTCATAAAAAAAAAAAATGTATTCTTATCCCCTCCCAAAACATGACCTCAGAAAGAAGGGCAAAGTAATAGAATTGAGCTAGAATCAATAAATAGAAGCCTAAGATTTGAAGAGTCAATAACATGAAGAAAATTTAAAAATATATATTGAAGCCAGGCATGGCGGCGCATGCCTTTAATCCCAGCACTTGGGCAGAGGTAGGAGGATCGCTATGAGTTCAAAGCCACTCTGAGACAACATAGTTAATTCCAGGTCAGCATGGACCAGAGAGAGAGAGAAAAAAGGTTTAAAGACATATGACTGAAAAATGTATTAGTAAAAGATATCAATATCATAACATCAGAGAAAGACATCACCAAAAGCAATTTAAAATAAGTGACTGTGAAAAAAATGATTATTATTGTAACATAATTAATATAAAAAATTAATATAAAAACTTAAGTGAAAAAAACAAGGCACAGGATGACAAGTGATTTCACTCCTATATGGAATATAAAGACATTGATACCTCTCTCTTGCTCTTGCTCTCTTTAAAAGAAAAAGAAATTGATCTCAAAGAAGTTAGAAGTACAGCAGTCATTACTAGAGTAGGAGAAAAAGAAGGATGGAGAAATGTTGATCAATGTTTACCAAAATAAAGTTAGGAATAAAAAGTTCTGATGTGCTACCTAATATTTTTTTTTAATTGATGAGAGACAGAGGGAGAGAAAGAGAGAGAAAATTGGCTCACCAGAACCTTAGTCACTGCTAATGAACTGCAGACGCATGCCCCACCTTTTGTATATGAGCCACCTGTGCACATGCATCACCTTGTGCATTGGGCTTGCCTGGGTTCCGGGGAGTCAAACCTGAATCCTTAGGCTTCAAAAGCAAACTCCTTAACCACCAAGCCATTTCTCCATCCCTGATGTGCTATTTTGGACTATATATAACAACATTTATGTAGTGTATATATCATAAAAGAAAGAACTTTGTTGTTACCATAAAGAAGTGTTAAATGTTTCAGGACATTGATACTTTTCATTTAAACATTACAAAATTTATACATATTCGAAAATATCATATAATACCCAATTAACATGCGTGTTTTATGTTTTCTTATATCAGTTAATTTAAAAAAACTTAATGTATTAATCAGCTTTATAACATTGTGACAATATCTCAGAAAAACAATTTAAAAATAAAACTTATTTTGGCTAATGATTCCAGAGGTTTCAGCACATAGTTGCCTTGGTCCATTGCTGTGGATCTATGGTGAGGCAGAATATCATTGCAGCATATGTGTGATAGGGCAAAATCCTTAGTTCATAATGGCCAGGAAACAGAAAAGAGTAACAGGATAGGGAGGGGGATGACAAAATCAAAGACACAGCACTAGTGACACACTTCCTACAAATAGTGCCCACATCTTTAGTTTTGCTACCTCCCAATCGTCTGTTCAAACTTTAATTCATCACTAAGTTAAACTATTGATGTGAACCCTAATGATCCAATTGTCTCTGGAAATACCATCACAAATATACCTAGAGATGGGGCAGGAGGGATGGCTTAGAGGTTAAGGCTTTTGCCTGCAAAGCCAAAGGACCCAGGTTCAATTCCTCAGGAACCATGTTAGCCAGATGTGCAAGGGGACACATGCATCTGGAGTTCATTTGCAGTTGCTAGAGGACCTGGCACATCCATTCTCTTACTCCCTCTCCCTCTTTCTCTATCAAATAAATAAAAATGAAATATTTTTAAAAACCAAATAAACCTAGAGATGTAGTTTAGTCATCTCCTAAGCATCTCTCATTCCAATCAAGTTGACAGTCAAGATTTACTAATTAAGAAAATTCTAAAGAAATAATGAGACCACTGTCAAAGAAACATAGATTTAGTTAAGAAATAAATGTAGGGCTGGAGAGATGGCTTAGCAGTTAAGCACTGGGACCCAGGTTCAAGGTTCGATTCCCCAGGACCCACGTTAGCCAGATGCACAAGGGGTTGCATGCATCTGGAGTTCATTTGCAGTGGCTGGAGGCCCTGACTTGCCCATTCTCTCTCTCTCTCTCTCCCTCCCTCTCTCTCTCTCTCTCTCTTGCTCTGCCTCTTTCTTTCTTGGTCTGTCACTTTCAAATAAATGAATAAAAATAAACCAAAAAAAATTTTTAATGAAATAAATGTAATTTATGGAAATGAAAAATATCATCATTGGTACTAAAAACTATAAATGTATGATCAATACATTCCTGAATCTTCTTCAAAGTTGAATTTTAATGTTAATAAATTTGAAATTCTTATGTTCAATTAGTTTATCTCCATAATCCAAAGTATTTTTAGTTAAATATACTGGGAAATCTAAAGATATATTTGCTAAATGGGTAAATTTTTAATTCTAACATTTTTGTGTTGAAAATCATCAAAATCTCAAACCAAATATACTTTTACAGAAGTATCTTCTTGCCTCCATAAATAACAAATTAGTTCATTAAATATTTTCACAAGAAAACATTCACATATAAAACAGTCTATTATTCTTTTGAAATGTCAAAATATTTTAGTGCTAAAAAAATTACAGAAATTTTGATTCTATTCCAGTATCAAATAAAAAATTTTCAAATAAAAATAGGAATTCTATAAAAAAGATCTTTATTCCAAATTGAAAAATTCTAAAACATACTATAAGAGTTCAAAATTATATGCTATGTATTATTTTCACTGTCATCACTTAATTTCTCTTATTTCTGAATTTTACAGAGAAAAATTTCAATATTTTTCAGTTTTGAACATTTGTTTACAATCGAATTTGTTAGTATATTAAAAGCGGAAAACCTTTCACTCTACTTTATTAGCTGAACAACTAAAATCAGATACAAAGACTAAAACTATATACCACCATATTATATTTTCCTATTCAATATTAGCATCACCATAAAGATTTTATAGTTCAGTGACCTAAATTTGAAATGTTCAGCCTTTAGTCCATGATAAGATTTCATTGTTTTCATCTTTATGAATTACCAGTGAGTCACAGCAAATTTTAAGTAGTTTTGCCTCATAGGATTTCTAATTTATGAAGAACATTATTTATCTTGATGTTATGCTTCACCAGTATTTATTTCTATGTCATCACTATTACAACAATTTCTTTTGTCTTCAACAGTAAGCCCTGTATAACAATCATATTAATAAGATCAGTCACTTGCAAAGGCTTGTCAATGAATACTTTGCATCAACCGCAGTCACTGTGACATATATTACAAAATTTAGAATAAAAATGTGAGAAGTTGACTTAAAAGATATGATATAAGTTTGAAAAACCTTACTTTACAGAGTAATATACAACATACATTCTATTGTTTTCTTTATCAGATAATGTTGTCATAAAAATCACCATGGGCTGGGCGTGGTGGCGCACGCCTTTAATCCCAGCACTCAGGAGGCAGAGGTAGGAGGATCGCTGAGAGTTCGAGGCCACCCTGAGATTACATAGTGAAATCCAGGTCAGCCTGAGCCAGAGTGAGACCCTACCTTGAAAAACCAAAAAATTAAAAAAAAAAAAATCACCATGTGTTGCAGTCCGGTTCGCATTGCTGGTAGAAATCACCCAACCAAGAGTAGCTTCTGGGAAAAAGAGATTTATTTTGGCTTACAGACTCGAGGGGAAGCTTCACGAGGGCAGGGGAAAACGATGACATGAGCAGAGGGTGGACATCATCCCCTGGCCAACATAAGATGGACCATAGCAACAGGAGAGTGTGCCAAACACTGGCAAGGGGAAACTGGCTTTAATACCCATAAGCCGGCCCCCAACAATACACTCCCTCCAGGAGGCATTAATTCCCAAATATCCATCAGCTGGGAACCTAGCATTCAGAACACCTAAGTTTATGGGGGACACCTGAATCAAACCACCACACCATGATTCCTCTAGTCAATAGTAAATGTAAAAACATTCAACTTACATATATATTACGTGTTTTGATGGTTAAATTTGTTGTCAATTTGATCTGTTTAGGAATCCACAGACATTCCTCTTGAGTGGGTTTCTGAGGAATGAATAATGAAGGAGGAAGTCCTTTCCCCAGGGTGAGCCCTTCAACCAGGGTGGACGGGCCTCTCTCAGAGGGGGGCTTTATGTAAGGAAGCTCTGGTGAAAAGAATCCCCTTCCTCCCACCTGGCTGTTGGTGCTGCTTGCTGACTTCCAGCATGAACTGAAGAAAGACAGGAAGCCTTCAGGCCTTCAGCGCTGGATTGAAACTGCTGAGGCATCCAGTTGGGCCTGCAAACTGCTATTGTTGGACTGCCTTCAGCTAATTCAATAAATTGCCTTTTAATACAATTCATTGTATCGGTTCTGTTTCTCGAGGGAACCCTAACTAAAACACATGCGCCTACTGACTTCTCTGTGAAATAGAAATTCAGTACCTATGATTTTGTTTTTGTTAAACATTCTATCTTAAAGTCCCTGTGCATGCCAGTCTCTCATTTCCCTCCCTTGGTGCCATTCCCCTCAGAATCATTCTCAGCCACCTTTAAAATGGGCATTGGGAAACTTGTTCTGTTCCAAGGTTGAACAATTTCCTGTTTTGCTTCCCCCCACCCCCAAACAGACATCATTCTCAAACATTAAGAAATATTTAGGGCAGGGGAAATGGCTTAGCGGTTAAGGCCCTTGCCTGCAAAGCCAAAGGACCTAGGTTCAATTCCCCAGGACCCACATAAGCCAGATGCACAAGGTGGCGCAAGCATCTGGAGTTCACTTGCAGTGGCTGGAGGCCCTGAAATGGCCATTATTGCTCTCTCACTCTCTCTCTATCTCTGCTTTTCTCTCTCTCTCTCTCCCTCTGCTTCTCTATCTCAAATAAATAAATATTTTTTAAAAAGAAATATTTAGAAATTACCACATCTAGGGCTATAAAGATGGCTTAGTGCCAAAGAACTCAGGTTCAATTCCCCAGGACCCACATAAGCCAGATGTACAAGGAGGTGCACACATCTGGAGTTTGAATTCCTTTTCAGCTGCTGGAGGCCTTGGAGTGCCCTTTCTCTCCCTGTCTCTCTCTCTCTCCCTATCTATTTCTCTCTCTCTCAAATAAATAAATGAAAATAAAATAATTTGCATAAAACAAATTAACCCATCTAGCATTTTTTTAGTCTAGCCCAACTGACTGGTTTCACAGTTTTGTTTAGTAGAAAATTTAGAAACTGAAGTCTTCTTGCTTTCAAACCCTAAGATCTACATTTCTATTGATTTAGTTGGATTTGCAATTACTGTGTGCTTATTAAATTAATGGTAAAGCCACTCTATTGTCCAGAGATATGTTTTGAACTAATATGTGACTTACCCCACCCATATTTGGATCTTAATGTTGAAAAAATACATCTGATTTATAAGTTTTAGGAATGGGTATAAAAGCCATAAAGTATTTGTGTTAATCAGATTTCTGTTCAATTTGACAAATACCCAAGATAAATCTACTTAAATGCTGGGTGCAGTGACTCATGCCTTTAATCCCATGCTGAGGGGGATCACCATAAAGGCCAACCTGGACTAAATAGTGAGTTCCAGGTCAGTCTGGGCTAAAGTGAGACCCTGCCTCAAAAAATAAATACATAAAAAAATAAACTAACTAACTATCTTACAAAGAGGAAAAGTTCATTTTGGCTCACAGTTACAGAGAGTTTGGTTTACGGTTGCTTGGATTGGTTTTCCATCAGGAAGGTGGGGTTAAATATCCTCTTGCAGTGCTCATCTGCAGTGATCTAACTTCCTTGATCAGGGTGCCACCTCCTAAAAGTTTCTCCCACTTTCCAAAAGGGCTGCAGGCTACACAACCAAGCTTCCAACTTTGGTTTCAGAGAATATTCATGATCCACTCAGTAACATTCTGCCTCAGCCTCCTGATTTAGGCTCACATTCTCCTCATAATACGAAACTGGATTTTCCTCATCTCCATGAGTCCCAGTGCAAGTAATTCTCAAAAGTCCCATTCCAAAGT
Organism: Jaculus jaculus; assembly: GCF_020740685.1. Taxonomy (NCBI): domain Eukaryota; kingdom Metazoa; phylum Chordata; class Mammalia; order Rodentia; family Dipodidae; genus Jaculus; species Jaculus jaculus. The sequence goes on from NC_059107.1 coordinate 114,656,172, forward strand.
CTTCTCTGAGACTCAAGGCAAACTAAGGTGTGAGGCTCTATAAAATCAAGACAAAACATTATAAACTTCCCACATACAATGCAACAGAGAAAGCATTCATATTCCAAGCTGGGATAAAGGGAAAATAGCTAGAAGGAATCATACTAAAGAAATACTGACATTTGGCATGGCAAACATTAAATCTTAGGTCTATGCCTAACTACTGGAGCAAATGGTGGCAGGATGTGGGCCCCAAAGGGAAAGGGCAGCCTGCCTCCATGACTGTGGTGACTGCAGCCTAGTTGCCGCTCTTGATGATTCTGCTGCTTGCCTCTGGCTTCTTTGGGTAGGTGGTATGCATCCCTGGCATTTTAGAAAACATTTTTTTCTTAAAATATTTTATTTTTAATATATATTAGAAGGAAAAAGGGAGAGGGGGCACCAAGGCCTTCACCAGCAAAAAAGAAAAAGAAAAAGAAAAAGAAAAACTCCAGAAGCATGCGCCATCTTGTGCATCTGGCTTACATGGGTCCTGGAATCAAGCCTGGATCCTTTAGCTTTGCAGACTAGTGCCTTAACCTCTAAGCAATCCCTCCATCCCAGCTTTTAATTTATTTATTTACTTGAAAGAGAGACAGTGACAGAAAAAGGCAGAGAGAGAGAAACCGAGACAGTGAGTATGGGCATGCCATGGCCTCCTGCCACTGCATGGGAGCTCCAGATGCATGCACCACTTTGTATATCTGGCTTTACATGGGTACTGGGGAATTGAACCCAGACTGTCAAAATTTGCAAACAAGCATTTTTATAACTGCTGAGCCATCTCTCCAGCCCTCCTGGCCTTTTTTTTTTTTTTTTTTTTTTTTTAGTGCCTGTGATATCCGTTGCAGCTTCACTTTTATAACTTCATGTACTGTTTTGCCCTGAGGCTGACTTTAGGGACTCAACCTTCAGCACACATGGCTTTATCTCCCACAGATCTCCATGTATGTTTCCATGACTCTACAACTCATATACTGAATCTTTGCAAAAACAGTGTCACCTGGACAATAGCAAGGCTTGCCGCACCCCCCCACCCCGGTTTGAATAATAGATAAGCCTTCTGGTACCAGAGATGTAGTAGCCCCTGCATTCAAGAACACCAGCAAGAGATGGCTTAGCGGTTAAGCGATTGCCGGTGAAGCCGAAGGACCCCGGTTCGAGGCTCAATTCTCCAGGACCCACGTTAGCCAGATGCACAAGGGGGCGCACGCGTCTGGAGTTCGTTTGCAGTGGCTGGAAGCCCTGGCGCGCCCATTCTCTGTCTCTCTCTCTCTTTACCTATCTGCCTCTTTCTCTCTGTGTCACTTTCAAATAAATAAATAAAAATGAACAAAAAAAAATTTAAAAAAAAATTAAAAAAAGAACACCAGCAAAGAAATTCTGAGAAACAATTTGCTATGTAGTACTGAGAGGCCTGGGGCTCCAAACTCAAAAAGTGTGATGGATATGGTCTTGCTGATTCATACAATGCCTTTAAGACATCTTTCCTATGATCCCAGCAAAAAGTACTTGATTCTTTTAATGCCATTAATCTGTATAGCAACTGTGTCTTCTGGCCCTAACTTCAAAGCACTTGTTTACTGGTCAAATTACAAGTTTTTCAAATCTTTTCACACTGCTTTTTTTTCCCTCCAAGCCAATCCCAACAGACTGACCTTTTTTTTTTTTTTTTATAATGAGAGAAAGAGGTGCTGTGCCAGGGCCTCCAGCCACTGTAATTGAACACCAGACATGTATGCCCCCTTGTGTGCATGTTTGACATTGCATCACTGTACATCTGGCCTACTTGGGACCTGAGGAGTCAAACATGAGTCTTTAGGCTTTGCAAGCAAGCACCTTAACTGCTAAGCCATCTCTCCAGCCCTTACACTGCTTTTTACTTCCATTTCTCACTATAAATGTGGCTAAACACAGTCACCAATATATATGCCATTGGCTGAATGTCTTGCTGCTTTAGAATTTCATCTTCCAGATCCATGAGTCCATTGCAGTTAAAAATCATCCTCCTACAAACTCTCAGGCCATAGACAAGATAGAGACAAATGCTTTGTCAGCATCTACCATTGCCTATAGTCTAATTCCCAATGGAAGTTTCTTTTTCCCTGAAACCTCAGGAGCCTGACTTGGATTCTCTGGATGCCTACCACATTCTGGTCTTTTGAGCCCTCACAAGAATTGCCAGTTATGGTAATTTCAATGGATGTCACCCAATAGTTCCAGGAGTTTTATTCAAGCTTGTAACTTGGTGACACTGTGGGTGGATCCTAGAGTCCAGCCCTAAGGTGTGGGGGTACATCTAGAATTCCTGTCTAAAGGTCTATGAAGGGCTTGAGTTCTGCCTGGGGTTCCTAGTGTGCTTGCTTATGGTGCAGGTGGTGGTTTTTCTCTCTGTGAGGAGCTGTGAAAGGTCTTTATATACACTAAATTTAAATCTTCTGAGTAGGGACCTAATCACAGACTTTCCCCATTTCTAAAACTGTAGGCCTTGACAAAATCCATGTAGTAAATGTTTACAAACCAATGGCTACTTTTTTTTTAATTTTTTTTTAAATTTTTATTTATTTATTTATTTGAGAGCAACAGACACAGAGAGAAAGACAGATAGAGGGAGAGAGAGAGAATGGGCGCGCCAGGGCTTCCAGCCTCTGCAAACGAACTCCAGACGCGTGCGCCCCCTTGTGCATCTGGCTAACGTGGGACCTGGGGAACTGAGCCTCGAACTGGGGTCCTTAGGCTTCACAGGCAAGCGCTTAACCGCTAAGCCATCTCTCCAGCCCCCAATGGCTACTTTTATATCTCTTATTCTGTACTTCTTATATTAAGTTGCTTTTGCTCCATAATTTATATGAATTTCAAATATTTTCCCAGTCTAACAGCTTACCTTTATGCTACTTTGACATAGCATTTAACATAGCATTGTAATTTTAGCAAAGTATATCAGATACTTCCTTAAAAAATAATGTTCTTGTTGATATGGAAGATTTATGTCAGCATTATTAAGATAGCCTGTTGTCTTCGAGATCTGTAATTCCTTTTGTCTTTTGTGTGTGTGTGTGTGTGTGTGTGTGTGTGTGTGTATGGGTGTGTGTGTGCATGTTCATATGTGTGTGCAGGTAAATGTGCTGCATGTGTGTAGAGGTCAGAGGACAAACTTGTGTAAGCCTCAAAACCACCATCTACCTTTTAATTAAAAAAACAAACAAACAATATTTAAGATGGGAGTGGTGGCACATGCCTTTAATCCCAGCGCTCAGGAGGCAGAGGTAGGAGGATCGCCATGAGTATGAGGCCATCTTGAAACTATATAGTGAATTCCAGGGTCAACCTGGGCTAGAATGAAACCCTACCTCAAAAAAAACAAAAAAAAAAGTATTTAAGAAAGAAAGAGAGATATTGGGCATGCCAGGGCCTCTAGCACCACAGACGAACTCCAGACACATGTGCCACCTTGTGTATATGGTTTATGTGGGTCCTGGGGACTCAAACCTGGGTCCTTTTGCTTTGCAGGCAATTGCCTTAACTGATAAGCATCTCTCCAGCCCCTCTTTTGTTTTTGATACAGCATCTCTCATTGGCCCTGAGCGCACCAATTAAGCAGGCAACCCTAGTGGATGATCAGCAAGCCCCAGGAATCCTTCTTTCCCTGCCTACCTACTACTGGGATTGGAGGTACAGACCACTGTGCCCGGTGATATGTTTATGTGAGTACTGCAGGTCAAGCTCAAGTCTTCATGCTTGGGAGGGAGTCACTTTACCCATGGAAATTTCTCTGAAGCTCTCTCACTTAGTTCTATAGGCCATCTTGAATTAATTTTTACATATGATTAGAAATAGTCGTTAAGGCGCTTGTTTAATAATTTGAGAGTACATTGTTGTTTCAGCATTGTTGGAAAGACAATATGTTCCAGTTACTAGATGCCAGGCTTTTGTCTTCAAAGCCTCCAAGGTATGTGCTGCCCTGCCTGGGAGTACCTTTCTGTTGTGCTGGCTGCCGTCCTCAGAGATTCTATGCATAGGAGTTCCTAGAATGAAGCCTCAATGCTGGAGGAAAAGGTTAGGAAAGGTTTCTTCCTGCTTATTTGCTAGGTTGATTTTTTTTTCCCACAAAGCATCTGTGCCAGCCCGTTTCTGAGAGTGGGACTTCCGCTGTGTTTCATCCCCAGAGGCAGAGGTCCCACAGCTCCTCCTCCAAGACCAGAACCACAAGCACCAGCTCAGCATTGGCCCTGGAAGCCCCTTCTCACACTTTCCCAGCTTCTCCCTTTGATCCTTCAGCCAGACTGGTGGTAACTGCTTTCTGCACTTGCTACACCCTATAATTCTCTATTTCCCCTTTTTAGTAACTAATAACATTTTATGCTGTGAACAGTGATTTATGTTAAGTTCTCTTTGTTCATTTTACTAGTGTGGTTTTTATCTCCTGACGGATATACCATCTGTTCACCCACTGGATTGTGGTTGGAGTATTACTGTAAGTAAGATGACTTCATATAGATGGACATGTTTCTGGCTTCTCTTCTGTCAAGGGTCTATTTGTCTATCCTCATGCTAGTAACACGCTGTCTTAATTATTATTTCTAAGTCTATGTATCTAGTATCTTACGTCATATAGCCTTATTTGCCTTCAACTATCTAGGAAATTAATTATCTAGAAACTCTGTAAAAATGCTTCATTTTCACAGAAACTTTAGAATCAACTCATCAATTTTCATTACAAAATATACTGAGAATTTGATTGGATGGCTATAAATCCACAGAACAATTTAGAATATTCAGACATTACAATATATTTTTCATGAAAAACAAAAGGACATATCCATGAACATAATCTATCTCTTCACTTAACTTAGAACATCTATAATTTATTCCAGAGGTGTTTCACAGCTACTATCATAGTATTTAATACATATTCTGTTTACTTCATCCTAGATATTTGATGATATTTTAATCTTACTGTAAAAGGTAGGTTTTTCCACTTCTTTGTCTATTGTTAGTTGGGGATGGACATAAAGAAAGATTATTTTTATTTATATATCTATTAGCCTTATTAAAATCACTCTTATTAGTTCTAATAGTTGATAGTTTATGTTTCTTTTTGTAGTTTTGATACTTATCATTTCAAATGAATTCATTCTTTTAAATTGAATTGTCAAATTTATCCTGTAAAGTTCCATGTTTTCTTATTATCCTTTCAATAGCTAAAGGGTCAGTAATGTTGCCTTCATTTTTATGTTTCATGTTGGAATATCACATTTTTTTCTTCCCTTTAACTTGGTTGGAACTTCCAGAGGTTGACTATTGCATTCATTTTTTTCAAAAAAAATCAAATATTCTGGGTTTTCCTACTACCTACCTATTTTATTGTTGTTTCTTTTATCTTTGATGTTTTTCCATTTTCACTCTTTTAAAATAAATATTTGATTTTTCTCTTTTTGCAACTTATTAAAAATGGAAGCTCCCTCAAAACATTCACATAACTACATGCAATTAATGTTGATTGTTATGCTCTCATTTTCATCTACTCAAAGTACATCCAAATGTTATATTAATACTATGAATTAAGACTGATTTCAATTATGTTGGTTACTTTTGAGATATTTGAGGATTTTCTAGGATTTTTGTTATGGTTGATATTGATGTGTAGTTGAGTTTCATTGTGACAAAACTTACCCAATATAATTTCATTATTTAAAATGCATTAATCTTACTATCCAAAGGTTCAATAAGTTGGATGACTTATAATTAATAGAAATTGGGCTGAGAAGATGGTTCCATGAGTAAGCATGAGAACCTGGGTTTAATCCCAGTACCCATGTAAAAAGCCAACCTGGCCATACATGGCTATAAAGCCAGCACTGAGGGAAGTAGAGACAGGAAGATCACTGGAGTGCCCTGGTCAGCCAGTCCAACTGAAAATGTCAGCTTCAGGTTCAATAAAGGGCCCTAACTCTGGGGAATCATGCAGAAGAGCCATAGAGGAGGACACCAGACACCTTCCTCTGGTCTCTACACTTGGGACACACTGCATCTGCACACAAATGTGCATAGATTACACCTTCCAAAAAAATTAAAAATCTAAAATAAATATAAATTAATTCATCATTGCCTAAAATCTGAAAAATCCAAATTTAAGTGCCAGTAAATTAAATGTCTAATATTTATTGATTCTTCCCTTAGAAAATATAGCCTTGAGATCATTTCACAGCAGTTGGACTGAAGATATCCTTTTTTAATTTTCTTTACCTTTTTTTTTTTATTTGCCATCTGTGTGTTATCCCCATGAGTGCAGTTAGTTTTATTCAGCTAGTCCTTTGTAGACATTTAACTCAATCCAAGTTTTTTGTTGTCACAATCACACTGGAATGTGCAAGGTCTGTGTGTGTTGCTTTGTGTTGGTGGAGATGCATCTGGAAGTAGCTTCTTTAGAATTTGAGATTACAGAGTAAAAGGGGAATTGGATGTGCAGTTTTCTTCAATGTCCCCAATTCTCTTTCATAGAGGTTGATCCATTCTGTAACTCCTCCTGAATTCTATGAAAGAAGTTAGATTCTACGCACCTTGCCAACAAAATACATACTTAAGCTTTTAGATGCATACTGACCTGAGATGTAAGAAATGGTTTCTCAGCAGGTCTAACTTAATCTCATAGTTATTTTATTTCAAAAGTTATTTGCATTTATTTTCCAAACACTGTCTTTTCTGTTTTACCAGTTTTCATTTGGGTTTTTTATCCTTTTTGTGTTTTAGATAGTCCTTTGCATATAAGGGGAAATAGTACACTCAGTTGCAAATATTTCTTTTACCAGCTTGTCCTTAATGTTTAGCTTTGCTAACTACAGTTTGATTTCTATGCTGTTGCTTAGGGCTTCTGGATTTTATGAAATAATTCATAAGAATTTCTTCACTTACAGATTATAAAAGAATTAAGCTATCCTGTATGATTTGTGTGATTTCTTTTTTAATTTTTTTATTTGAGAGAGACAGAAGAATTGGCACACCAGGGCCTCAGCCACTGAAATTGAACTCCAGAAACTTGTGCCACCTAGTGGACATGTGAGACCTTGCACTTGCTTCACCCTTGTGCATCTGGCTAACATGGGATCTGGAGCGTCAAACATGAGTCCTTAGGCTTCTCAGGCAAGCGCCTTAACCACTAATCCATCTCTCCAGCCTATGATTTCTTTTCTAGGATGGTCCTAGTGTGTATTCATGATAAAAAGTAAAGTATGGATCCAATTTTTTTCATATGCTATTTGCTCTAGTGTTGTCTTCTAAAACTCTGTAATGTCTATCACAAGGACTAGCAGCTCTTTTAGATATAAAATATACTATAAAATCTCTGTAATTGAATGTCATAAATAATATGCAGATTCAATAAGCAAATGCAAATTCACTTGGAAATTTAGTTGACAGTAAAGTGAACTTCAGGAAGTTTCATGGGAGCAGGAAACTAATCACACACACACACACACACACACACACACACACACGGATGATGAAGAGCTTCAGTTCAAACCTTAGGGAAGTTATGTGTCACTATGACATTCTAAACCAAATGTTACAAACTTTTACAATGTAGGCTGCCATGTCTGATTCCACAGACACATATGACACAAATTTTCAAGCTTAAAAAAAGATTTTCACCTACCTTAGACACAACAGAAGATAGAGCAGTGTTGCTTTAAATGAATGGCTACTGAGGCCTACACACTACAGAACACTGAAAAAAATAATAGCTATGCACTGTTAGAGCTTGAGTATAGGAAAGTCACTTAAACAGCTGTCCGGAATTCTACCATGAAGTTAGTACAAAAAGGCAGCCATGGAATTTGTACTTCTTGTAAACAGGTTTGAGAGTAAGAAAATATGCAACAATTGCAGGGTGTGTTCTAAGGTCATTGTGTTATTGAAGGTGGAATGCAGGTACTTTTAATAAATGACCCTGAGAAAATTTATGGAATTTAACAGCACAAATAAACACAGGTACTAGTGAGCAGGAAACTAGTTTTCATGGAGTTCCCCTTATGTGAGCAGTAATCAATCTCAGCCAAACAATATAATCACCAATCACTTCAAAATCTTTATGGGAAAATTGCTGATATCTGCTACATGAATGTTCATTCTTGCCCTTATCCTCCCTCCAAAGGTCTTTCATTTTTTTATGATTGTATAAGTTACATAGTAATTTTAGTTATCTTACCAACATTTTTCCCTTCAGTTACAGATCAGCCAAAATTGCAAGTTTAATTCATGAATTTGAGAAAAAATATTTGAACAGCCATTTTCTTTCTGACATTTAGTGGTCTCATGATCCTAAACATTTTTACTTTGTTTTCCCCTTCTGGATATTACATGTTCTTTAACCCAGATCCACATTATTATTATCTGACCATATAAAGGATGTGTATCCTTTATATACACATATATAATTACATATGAGACAAAACTAGGTAGTATGGACATTGGAAGTTCTAGTTCATATTTCCCCTCTACTATTATTTCCAAGATATTTTTTATTTTTTATTTATGGCTGGATGTCTCCCAGGAAGGAAAGTTGGCTCTTCTCTCAGAAACTTTTTCCTTCTGTTGAAGGATTTTTAGATCTTTGGGACTTTTGAAAGTACTGTCCAAAGTAGAGAGATTTGAGCCACTAAGGGACAATTAGTAAGGATAAAGATGTATTGGAGAGTTAGCCAGCATCACACAGAACAAACACCATTTATAAGCCATAGTTCCAGCTTCTAGACCCAAGAGACTCACCCTTTCTATTCAACTAGCATAGGCCACATTCTAATGCTCATTATACACTCCTAATAGTTGTACTTTTGAGTATGAATTGGGCTTAATGGACTGACTTTTCTGCCTCTACATTAAGCATGTTTGTTATTTAAAAAATTCACTACTACTTATGAACTTACTAATAATTTCTTCATTATAACATCCCTGATAATTTTCATTTCCAATGTTGCCATGAACCCTAACCTGTTTTCCAAAGATCACAATTTCTGCCAAGAACCTCATGTTCTATTGGAATCACTTGAAACAGTGTCATGAATTATTCTTGGAGATCTTGTAAGCCAGGTTCAATGCCATGTTTGCCTTCACTAGCTATTGCTCTTGGCTTTGCCACAATAGATGCTCAGATTATTTTAAACAGACATGACTTATTTGGGTCTCATCTTGCCAACAAAGCTAACCACTCTGTACCTCTGTTTGTCTTAATGTGTGCTATTTAATATAATTATGATGGCCTGTTACATCCCTTCTCATTATTGCCTGTCACCCTCTGAGATTTCATTTCTGGCCCATTGTTTCAAAACTGTCTTTTAGGTTCCACTTCTAACACAATAGCTGAAGAAAAGATGTGGAAAAGGGTTCGTAGCAAAAGCTTTATTATTTTCTGGAAGAGTTATCAAACTCCATTTTTTAAAATTTTTTTTCATTCATTTTTATTTACTTATTTGTAAGTAACAGAAAGAGAAAGAGGTAGGTGGAGAGAGAGAGAGAGAATGGGCATGCCAGGGCTTCAAGCCACTGCAAATGAACTCCAGATGCATGCACCCCTTGTGCATCTGGCTAACGTGGGTCCTGGAGAATTGAGCCTCGAACCAGGGTCCTTAGGCTTCACAGGCAAGCACTTAACTGCTAAGCCATCTCTCCAGCCCTGTCAAATCCATTTTTAAGTGACAGGACTTTGAAAATGAAGTTGTGGATACCTGGAACATTCTTTGACATATAAAGCTTCATAATAAAAATAAGAGTATGGGCCGTTAAGTGTTAATTATAATAATTATGATGCTACATGTACTGATATGTACTGAGTAGTAGCTATACTGTTTGTTCTGAACAGTTTGTGTGTTGTCTTATTTAATCTTTTCCTTGGTTTTTGGGTGAGGCACAGAGAAATTAATATGTCCAAGATTTCTTAGCCACTTGATTATGAAGTCATGACTATAATCCTAATAAATCTGATTCCAGATTCTATATATAGGTCTTAACAGAAAGAGTAGGTAAAAGACGTTACTAAACAAACTTATCTCATGTAAAAGAACAGTGTATTCTCATCTCCTCTCTTGGAGTCAAGTTACTTGTATATAAGTGGTGTGCGTTAATAAACTTTCATTTATGGGTGTAGCCATTCTAATGTCCTTAAAAATGCAAGAACCATCTTTTTCTTTTTCATTTAATACATATTGGTTTAGCATATATCTTGCACTTACCAGGCTACAAATGGGTAGAACACAAAGTAATAAAATACACATTTGTTTTTGTGAAAAAAGAGATGTGGACAGGGAAACAAATGCGTGTGATAAATGTTATGATGGGAGGGTACACACAGTGGGAAGGTGAGGGAGATGAAAATAGCATTTTATGGAAAAATGTCAACGTTGTCAGATGTTCACATACTATTCTCTGCAATTCAGCTACTTTGAAAGAATCTGATCAAATTAGCTCTTTCACAAGAGATGTAGAAAGATATGGTTTAATATTGTAATATGTAGAACCAGGATAATTGTGTTACATTTTACTTACCCAAAAACTAAGGATAACTTTAAGAAGAGAATTGTGAAATGGAATAAATATATGAATTCATTAAAAGAGTAACTGATATATAATAGGAACTACATGTTTTTGCTATTATTATTATTGTTATTATTATTATTACATTGATAGTCAATGAAATGTCTTCACAGGACAAATCCTTCACATGTACCAGATTATAGAAATGATCATTTAGGGGGGCTGGAGAGATGGCTTCCTAGTGGTTAAGGCACTTGCCTGTGAAGCCCAAGTAACCAGATTTGATGCCCATGACCCATGTAAAGCCAAATGCACAAGGTGGCTCATGCATCTGGAGTTCGTTTGCAGTGGCTGAAGGCTGCAGTGTGACTATTTTCTCTATATATATCTGTTTCACTCTCTCTCTCCAACAATCAAATAAATAAATAGAAATGATATATTCTTAATAAAATGATAATATTTTAGGTGTAATATGCTATGAGAAAATACAAGTAAATGGAATAATTAATTTTGTCATGATTGGTTCCAGTAAAGAATCATAGAGCAAGTGACAATCTAGCTAGATCTGGAAGAAATATTAAAATCATTAGTGTGGCAGGGAAGAACATAGAAAAGACTTGAAGGAATAACAGAAGAGAAGAAAGTTGAAGGCTTGTAGGGTGTGTATAAAAAGGTGTCTGGAGATAAGTAGGAAAAATGGACTGTGTTTTGATGAAGGATCTTGTAGTCAATGGATGGAGAATCATAAAAGCATCTCCAAATACAAGGAGTAATTTCAACTTGAGGAACATTTTCCTTGACATTGAATGACTTCTTTGAGGGTGTTGCATGAAATTCTTCCTAGAGATAGATAACAGACATCTATTCACACGACATAGAGCACAGATGATAGAACAGAATAATGACTATACTGAAATCCAACTTGGTGAACCAGTAAGCTTATTGGGATTACTTAAAGAACACAGGTAAGGGGTTGTTACAGGACTCAAAGGCAGCTGCATCACCACAAAGCCCTCCCCAACTTATCAGACTACTCAGAAAAGCTACATTACTAGAGTTCACTGCACAACTTGTAGGCAGCTGGCAGGAGACTCTCTTCTCCAGCAATTATTAACAGCTTCTGCAACCTTGAGGAGTGTGAAGTGGGTACGTTTCAGAAGCTTCCCAAAACCTGCGAGTTATTTACTTCCTAAGAGTTATTAGCATCCCTCCTCCTCCAGGAGGGAGTGTTCATAGGTAACTTGCTATGTAATGGGAAGAAGGAGGAAGTTGTTTTTGTTTTGTTCTTAAAGTTCTTAGCAAATTCTTCAAAAGATAATATACTTTGTAGCATCCTGATTTCATCTTGGAAGCTTCAAGGTAAAGAATGAACTTATTTTTAAATCTCAAGTTAATATCCTTCAAGTAGTCAAAGCTTCCCTAAAACAAAATTAAGAAGCAAATGAACTACTAAATAAGTAGTCTCATTATCCTACCACAGAAATCTACACACATTTCAGCAGTTAGTACTTGGAGATCTTTGAGTAGTACTTGAGGATTTGAAAATCTTGATAAAATTGATTACTTAAAAATGAGGAAGCAAAATGATTTGCAATGGTCGCAAAAGGAAGTATCAGAGCTAGTATATGACAGCTTCTAACCCAAGCCTAGTCTCTCTCTCTCTCTCTCTCTCTCTCTCTCTCTCTCTCTCTCTCTCTCTCTGTGTGTGTGTGTGTGTGTGTGTGTGTGTGTGTGTGTGTGTGTGTCTGTATATGTATAGGCACACACTTATGTGTGCAAGTGAACATGTGTACACATGCATTAGGAGGCCAGATTTCAACATTGGATGTCTCTTTAAATACCTCTCAAACATTTTTAGAGAAAGAATTGGCCTCAGCCAGAAACCAAACTCCAGATGCTTGTGCCACCTTGTGGGCATGTGTTACCTTGCACTTGCCTCACCTTTGTACACCTGGATTAAGTGGGATCAGCTAGCAAGTAAGCCATGGGGATCCTCAACTCTCTTCCTCCCTGGCACATCATTGGTGCTGGATCCAAACATTGGTCTTCATGTGTGTGCAGTACACATTTTACAAAATTGTGAATTTCTTTCTACAGACATATGCATGCTACTGTTTCTGGTAAGGAATTAACAATTTTGTTATTGTTATTATTATTATTCATAGTTGATTCTCAGTATAGGGTCACTTAACCCTGTACACTATGGACTTTTGGATTGGATAATTCCTTCAGTTTGACATGTTCCTGTGTAGAACAGAATGCACGGCAGCTTTCCTAGCCTCTGCCCACCAGATGCCAGTAGCCCCTCCTCTTTACACAGATGTGATCACCAAAAATGTCTCCAGATATTGACAAATATTCTCTGACAGGCAAAATGCCCTCTAATTTAAAACATCTGCTCTGAAGTCTTTCGTCTCCCTAAAATGCTATGACCTTTAGCCAATAGAAGAAAAAGAATGTAGAAAGTGCACATTTTCCCATGAAAATTCTAAACTTTTCTTCATTATGCTTTCCACCATGTTGATAACCTTTCTCAAAAGTTGAGCACCTGTGTGCCTTTCTCTCTAATTCTCACAGTTGTTATGATGTTTTTTTCTTCCCTTTCTGCTCTCAGGCAAGGCTTTTCCCACTCCCAGCTGTGCTTTGCATCAGTAGAAACTATATTCCCAGGCTCTCTTATTTTCAGGCTTGTCAGTGAGTTCAAGCAATGAATGTCTCCTGAAAGACTGAAGTGAGCTGAAGGGAAGAAGCAAGGGCATGCCTCTCTTCTTCTGGTAATAACTGCTAAGTCACTTTTATTTCTCGAATTCCTGTCAGTCAAATCCTTCCTCTGGGTTCTTCGTCATGGTTCCATCTTGTACTATATGACCTTGGATCCAAGTGTTTATTACCATCCTTCTACTCCTAATTGTTAGCAAATTCCTACTGTTGCTAATCTCTAGTTGGCTTCACATTCACATTGGCTATTTGCCTTGTCTGTCTTCTGTGTAACTAATTATTATGGAGTGAGTTGTGTCCACTTAAAATCTACATATTGTAGCTCCAATTCCCACTGTGGAGGTATTTGAAATAAGAAAGCACTATTAAATAAGATCATGCAGTGAGACTTTGGGCTGATAGGATTATTGTCCTCCTAGGAGTACATATAGATCATATGCCTTACCCCAAATGAGGACCCACAAGAAGGAGTTGTCTGCAAGCCAGAAAAGAATCCTCAGTAGGAATTAAATATACCAGCACCTTGTTCATGAAATTCTGGGCCTCCAGAACTTGATTACTTAAGCAATTCAGTCAGCTGTTTTGAAAGTTCAAGCTACCAGCATATTGCTTCCGTGTACTATATGGGTAATGTATGAAAGGGCTAGAGGGTTTCCATTTTCCTGCCAACCCTGACTGGCAGATTTCTTGGCATCACTGATGCCATATAATATTTATTGAGTCCTTAATATTTTTCTGACATACAAAAGACATTTTAATATTCATTTTACTACTGTTCCTTTAACAACACTGCAAAGATGAATGAAATAGGAAGCATTCTGTGCCACTGAAAGCAAATCACATTTTCTTCACCTACTAACTGTATGCCTTAAATCAGTCTCTCTAGGGAGAGGTTGTCTTGTATATAAATGGGTCTAACAGTAATAGCCTAAGAGGCTTGCTTTAAGTTAAATGAGTTACTCTATGAAAAGTGCTTAGAATATGTTTAGACACACAGTAAGTGCTCAGTAAATCTGTTGTTTTTAGCCACGATTCACTGTGTGCTAATTATGTGCTAATCACAGTGTGCTGGGTATATAAACACAAATTTAAAAACCAATGTTTTAAAGGGGTTTCAATATACTAACAGAGATAATGGCAACAAAATATGGCAATTTCATCGATGGATTTATTATGAGAAAGCCAGGCTGATTATCAGTCAGGATTTGAGAGGCATTGGTCATGGTCAGAATTCCAGTCCTGTCAGTTAAGTGTTTGGGTCTAAACAAGTTGCATACCTTCTCTAAGCTTCTGTTTTCTCACATACAACATGGAATACTGACAGTTCCTATTTCATAAATATATGGTGAAAAGAAACGAGATAATGAAAAAATACTTGGCACTATAGTTCTTGGTAGATGAAGTGTGCTCACAGAAGGACATTTATTTTTATCACTGACAGAATAGCTCCGGAAAGGTGTGCCCAACCCACCAGATATTCCCCAAGTTTCCCATTCCATGCCCATCACTTACACATTTAACAAAAACTGCCTTCTGTACTTGTACTTATCTCAGAAGACAGACTTGAATCTGTCATACTTTTTGGGTATGGATATAATTTATTAAAAATATTTAGAAAATTTCTTGAACAATTTATTATACCTTAACACATATATACATAAAAAAAATCCACCCACATACACACATGCATATAAGTATGTATCTGGAAATACATATATCTACCACAGAACATGTAAAAAGATGTTTATGGAAGCTTTATTATAACTGTGAAACCAAATATCCACCAACAGAGAAATGAATAAACACATTGCAATATATTTATGTGGAATATTATACAGCCATGAGAATGAAAAGAAGCTGCATGCAACAACATAGATAAAATTTAGACAAAAATCTGTGTAAAATAATCCAGAGTGCAAACTTTATTCCAGTGAGAGGAGGTTTAAGACCAGACAAAATGTACCTGCGGGAGTAGGAGTCAGTTTTAATAGACTGATACACACACTCCAAAAACGTCCTGACTACAGCATTTACCATTTTCCATAGTGCAAATTCTCCCTCAGTGGTGGGTTTCAAGCTACCAACTGATGAGATTGAACAGAGTTGTGAGGAGATACAATCTCCTCTGATGAGTGGGCTTGAGCCAATTCCAGCATGCCCCGGGAGGTGGCATGAGGAGCATTCAGCTTGCTGAGAATATTTTCATCAGGATAGTGTATACATGAGTAAATGCCTGTCCACAGAGCTACATGCTTAATATTTATTCACTTGGCTCATGTATGTTAGATTTTGGTAGAAAGTAAAATCCAGAATAGTTTTTCAAGAACTAGAAAGAAAATACTGTTATAACTATTGTATCCCCAGAGGAAAGGCCAGAGAAGAACCAGATATTCTGTGACTGATAGTGGCTACTCTTTACTTTTTTCCCTCAGTACCTATGCAGAAAAAGAGAGGCACTATTATCAGTCACTGGCACTATGAGAGAAAGGAGATGTGACTCTTGCATCGGGACCATTCTCAATTATTTCAGCTTCAAATTTAACTCAACCTCATCAGCAATGGTTGCCACACCTCACCTCTCAAGAAGAGTGTCTTGGTTTTGAAAAAATTCCAGATTCACTGCCTTAGCTATCTATAGTCCTGTCACTTGAAAATGAAGTTCATTCCACTGGGTGGCTCCAAATGAACATTTCAAGCACAGAAACACCTGAACACAATGGTCAGACATGAAAGCACCAATGTAAACAATGTCATCTTTATTTTGAGCAAAATTACACATTCATTTTCCTTATGCCCCTCATATCTTAAATATGTTTAATATGTAGACAATATCTGCAATCCAGCTAGGTGTAATATTTTAATAGGACAATTGTTCCTGATATATACATACTCATGTATTTAAATTTACAAAGCCAAAACAAAATTTAAGGGGGTCCACTGATAAGGTGTCAGGTCCACGGGTTTATTTGCTTCCAATCTGGCAGTAGAGCACCATGGAAAACACCAAACCAAGTACCTAGAGAATGCAATACAGGATTAACATGGGATTTAAAGAATAAAACAAGGATGTGGCAATAGCCTGTCTATTGAATCTCTCATGGAAAGTTAAGCGCTGATGGAACAGAAGAGCACTGAAAAGACTCTGAGAGAAGAGAGAGAAAAAGAGTATTGTGGGGGGGGAGGTGGTGCATGTGCATCTTAATAGGGGTTTTCAGCAGACCAGTTAGCCTTCAGTGGCCCTGCCTAACTGATCAGTAAAAGCTGCTACCTGAGGAGCTGCTCCCTTTCCCCACTATGTACATCTGCCTGTAGGGCATATTTCCTGGTGCTCTGGGGACCTCAGGCTTCTGGGAGCTAAATATACCTATTGCTTCCATTAAAAGACTATGGCCATCTGGTCTAGATCATCTACATAAAAACCAAGGAGTCTAAAATTTCTCTTACTATAGTTTTTAAGCAATGCTAGGAATGTAAAAATATGAAGTAACTTTTTCAAAGAAAATGCTTCTAAACTATGGGGAATAGCTAAATTTAGGGATTTCTTTTGAAGTAACAATGACAAACAAAAGATCTAGGTCATAATTTCCATCTCACTAGCTTTTCTGAAAGCAAGGGATCTCCAACTTGTTCTGATTGGCTCTATAGTTGGTGACTGTCATGTTCTGTCTTTGAAGCAGAAATGTCAGAAAGGACCTGTGCATTACAGATGGAGTATCCTCACCACCTGCCTGTCCACCAGCCCCCTCTGAAGGGAGGCAGGAGAAGAGTAAGGTACCATTTTGCTGAATCACCTCTAGCACTCCTATTGTGCTGACATTTTGCTCACTAATACCTTGCTGGAAATGCAATTCGTATGGGCACTCTTGACAAATATTCCTTCCTTCTTAAAAAAAAAAGAAAAAAGAGAAGACGAATTGACATAATCTATTTGGCCATCCCAACACAATGGCTTTCATTCAGAATATTCTAAAATTCAGAGCTAAAATTTAATTTTTGGCCTTGATCCCAGACTTAAAGTTTGAAGGATAAGTGTTAGCAAGGAATGATGAAATGGCCAAATTAGCAAGATAAGGCACCTGACATATATCCTTGGAACAAAAGCCACCAACTCATCAACTGACCATAAAGTGAGGCACTAATATCACACGCTTTTGCACTTTTGTCTCTGTGAAGAGCATTTGTGATTGTTCAGAAAAACAGTAAAAAATGTATACCAAGAGTTACAACAAATGTGGTAAGTGATTTGCATAGGTTTCCATTCTCTGAAACAGTCCAAAAAGTGTGGTAAAATGATCATTTCTCTTTGAATTGCTTTGCTTCCAAGAGTTCCTGTGAGGATGACTTTCATCCTATTAATTAATGACGATTTCCTCTAGTTGATCTTTTCTTTCTTATTTAATTAAGGTGAAGAGACATGGTGCTGACCATTTTTTGTGCATATGTTTATATAATCAAATAAAGATAATAAGCTGGTTGTTTAAATCTAAATAATGAAAATTCCAAAGACATCCATGAACAAATTTTTCTGGCAGGACCAAGAATCTTATAAGATTTCTAGCGTGTAGTTTGAGAAGAATCCCTTAGGTGCACATCTTGAAAATAACCCAGCAAAACCTATTCTTAAGATCTAAATGTGAAGGGGGTTCTTTTCCACATGATTTTTTTTCCTGGGAAGATGGTCTGCATATATTTTCTGCAAGGAGGTAATTGCTTCTGTTTCCTTAGAATTATTTATGAGAAGCTATTTTCTCTCTATATATATCCTCATGTTTTCTTGAATTTGAACTTAGGACGCAAGAAAGCTAGGTTAAATGTCAAGATGGCTATGAGGCTAAAATGCATGTGTAGGTATATTTTTGTATATTAGAAAACAGATGACTATTTTCAAAGCTCTATTTTGAATAAAGGAAGATGGGATATAAAATGCTTTTCTTTTCCTTCAAACTCTAGAGGAAATGCAGGATTTAGCTAAGGAACTTAATAAAAATATTTAAATAATTCTTTGGGCCAACCATTTGCCATATCTACACATAATCTAGAAATCACAATTTAACTGGACTCATTAAAAAGTTGTTAGATTTGGGCTGGAGAGCTGGCTTAGTGGTTAAGGCACTTGCCTGCAAAACCAAAGGACCTCAGTTTGATTCCCCAATACACACATGAACCAGATGCACAAGGTACTGCATGCATCTGGAGTTCATTTGCAGAGGCTGGAAGCCCTGGCGTGCCCATTCTCTCTCTCTCTCTCTCTCTCTCTCTCTCTCTCTCTCTCTTTCTCTCTCTCTTTCTCTCTCTCTCTCTGCCTCTTTCCCTCTCTGCCTCTTTCCCTCTCTGCCTCTTTCCCTCTCTCAAATAAATAAAATATTTTTTAAAGTTGTTACATTTGATGGCAACAGTACCACATGAACTCCATACCTATAAATTGTATGGAAAAATTTTAGTCAGGTATTTCCCTGGAGAGATACTTAGGAGAATCAATAAAGCATCTAAACAGGTAATAAGTACATGAAAGACACCAATTTCATAAAATATTGACATGCACTCTTCCTCTTGCAATCTTATAGTCAACTGAGTAAGTTTAGATTCTTGGCAATACATTTGGCTACGATATGAAAGCTTTCAGCCTCACTAATCAATTGTTTCCTTATATTTTGGCCTTTGACTCAAGAAACTTCTTAAAAGCATCCATAAGTGTCCCAAGCTTAGACAACTATCTAAATTTAGGTATAACATGTAATTTAATAGGTAATCTCATTTAAAGACCTTATTTATTTATCATGTTGACAAATTGAACTCAATTCTCTGAACATAATAAGCACATATTCTATCATCAAGTTACAATTCTAGCCCCAATTATGTGCTTAAAGTCTACTTTATCAGAATACAAGCATATGTGTGTTATGTGTTTCTATGACTATGACTATATATGTGATTCTGTGTTAATTTCTATGTCATTAGCTCTTATTTCTGAGTTAGCATGAACTCATACGTGAAGTGAAGAAACAAAGGGCATTTTCAAATGGCAGAACCAAAAGAAAAGGTCTCATGCAAAGTATCATTTGGTTTTTATCCTATATCAGACATCAAGGCAGTCAAATCCTGCCAACAGAAAATCTTTTACATTTAGACCTATTAATATGGGCTGTAAGAAAGTAATATTCAATAGCACAATTTGCTGCTAATAATTCTAACCCTTTATAGTACTTAGTTAGGAAATTCCACAGTAACCTAAATGAGCACTTGGAATATTAAATTGCTTTAATCTCAATTACAATTCCTACCAAGCAGTAATGTGACATGAGTAAGAGGTAGAAAAATCTACTAAACAGACCAAGGGGAAATGAAACAAGCATTCCATTAGGATGAAGCCAATGTCATTCAGCTAAGTTCACCAGCCCAAGGTATCATGAACCAGGGAGCTACCTCACATCGTGTGAGTTCTTGCTAATGGACTGAAATATGCTTGTGAGTGAATCTGACTGACTTGGTCTCTACATTATTCAAGACTTGGGATAATTCCAAAAATGCTTCTTTGAAACAGCTTTATTTCATCTTCTTGGCAAAGATCTTTGGGCCATACAAAATTATTCTTCAGTTGAGAGAAACCTATGCCAAGAAAGTCTATCAAGGTATATATCATGTGGTATATTTTTTTCTCAGCATCAATAATGAAATTGAGAGTAATATATAAGCCTCAATTAGAATGTTCTTAAAAATTTATCCAGCTCAGTACAAGCTGAGTAAATCAGAACATCTTAGATTCCTATGGAATAAACTAAGAGAAAAACTTTTCCCCACACTCTTTGTGTTCCATTTTCATTTCCTGTTTCAAAATCATGATGAGAAACAGGAAGATGTAAGGGTTGGTTCTTTGCTTTTCTATGGTGCTTTTGCTTCTCACTTCAGGAAAAGTTAACCCCTGTGCTACTTTTCTATAGGAAAGAGATACCTAGGTGTTGTGTGACACAGTCCTCACAAAAAAGCAATTATCACCATTTTTATCAGAAGCAGCTATGCCATATGATAGACTCCAACCTGTTGATATTCCCTCATAGGAGGAAATGGGTGGGAAAGGGTCATGAGACCCTCATCTAAGATCTCAGCCACACCTGTGACAGTTCTATGTAATGATACATAAAGTCTAGTGGCCTCAAAGAGAGACAGAGTATATAGAGGGTGAATGATCAATGGGGTGGTGAGAACACCCACCAGCTATGAGGAGATTGTAACCAATGTGGGGGTGAAATTTTTCAATGTGGCTGCTTCAGAATATACACACCATTATAAGTAACCTTTCATCCATGTTGTGTCAGAAACCCCAGTAACCTCATTGGATCACCAAAATAAATTCTGGTAGAATAGGTCTTTAGTTTGCCAAGGTGCCCTACATGGGGTTACAGAGCTCATCAACTCCTCCCAGAAACCATTAAGACTAAGAACAGTGTAGAAATTTATTCTACTCTTTCTCAATAAAAAGGTCATTCAGAAACATCAGCCTGAATCCTTCTTGCCTCATAGGACTATAATCCTACCCCTGCCAATTTAAGGCTAATTTAGGGCAATGCTGCACTTTTGGCTTTTCTAAAGCAAATGGATTTCTTATTTGGCTCATATAAACATTTATCAGAAGAACTAATAAACAATAGAGTGAATGAAGACTCAATCATGTCACATCATACTGTACCTCAATAATGGCCAGTCCAAATGCTATTCCAATAACTATGATGATATTTTTCTGAACAAGTTCTTGTATAAAAGAAACACATGTCTGTTTTGAAAAAAAAAAAAGAACAAAACATTAGTTTTATTAAAGTTTCAACCTCATATTAAGTCCTTTTAGGATTTTTAAAATTACTTTATACTGGCTATTAAGTTTCATTATAGTAGTTTCACGCATTTTTTTGTTTCTCTTCTCCTCCCTTTAGTCCCCCTGCTTTGTGTTCTTCCCTCAACTTAACCTCTTTCTGCCTTCATATTACATGTTTTCCTTTTGTCGTTTCTCCTCTTCTTTTTGATTTTAGTTAATTTTTTTACACTCCCACCAAGGTTCTCATTGAACAGAAAATAATTAGATTATTTTTCTCCTCCCTACCGCACTCTTGCTGCATTCTTCGTTGTTCATATACTAAAAAGCAAGGGAGGAGATATTTCTACTTTCAGCTACATAGTTCCTGAATCTAAGGGCTGATAGACATGAATAAATCTTGGTCAAAACATCCAGAAATTAGACTGCTTACAATTTTTAAAATTATAAGAAATTTTATTCTCTCTTCAGATTATGCTTGTTTTTTTTTTTTTTTAGAATAGATATCACCTTAACTGTGGATATTTTTAGGTCTGTGAGCAGCAGAAAGGTACATGGTTGAGATCTTAAATAATTGCAAGCTCATTTTCAGAACAAAGGATTTTCAAAACACTTGAATAATAAGTATAAGAGTTATTTTATATTAAGTCATTACATGTGTCATCATGTTAATACTTTGATAAAAAGAAAAGGAATCTAGAATTCTGCCTCTCTGCACTCTCTACACTTCTTTTGAAGTGTACTCAAGCCAGTGTGGAATTCCAATTTTAAAATATGTCTTATAAATACCATTTACTAAAATTCTCACATTTGTAAGTTATAAGGACAATTTTAGGAATGGAAAAATACTACCCAAGCTTATAACTGTACCATCAGCCTGGCTATAAATTAGTATCATCTGTTTGATACTCACGTGTATACAAGGGGCTAACAAAATCTTGCTACTTGCTAAATAAAATAGAAGCTATCCTCAAGGCTAAATCTTTTCCCTCCTCATTCTTGAACATAAAGGGTTATTTTTTTTCCATTCACATCTGATCCAAAGCAGTAAACGTCTGAGAAGATTATCATGTCATTTAGGGTTGACTAGGAGATTAATGGTTGTATCTATTGAGTCATATTCATTATATTTGAAGGTTATATCTTTTCCTTTTCCCAAGTTAACAAGGTTATCTTGTCATAAGACAAGGAGCTAAATAAAGAGAAATGTGAATTATGGCCATTCCAGGTTGCTTGTTTTTCCAGACTTCTTGAAAATTACACACAACAGATGGAAGTATTTTATGAATTTATGACCTTCCTTTTAGGAAACTAAGGCAGTTATTATCCTGTGTTCATCTGAATGATGTGCAAACTTTCAAGAAATATCTTCTTAGGAGCTTTTTGAGACCTATCATGTGAGCAAGCATCTTTTGGTTGTCTTTAGTAAGAAATACATGTCAATATGCAACCTAGTTTACTAATTTCTTTATCAACCTAAGTGGAAATGATATTCATTGGCACCATATATCTGTTTCCACTCTACTTTGTAAATCATACATTGCTAAAATTAAGTAGACAAGGGGATCAAGGAGAAGTAGTAAAGGCAAGAATAAAACTTTTTACTGATGTTACTTTGACAATAAAATGATACAATACTGTAAGTAGCTTCTTCATAATAAGTTCTACTTTAAACATCTATGACACCAGCTCTCCTTACCTCAGTAGCAGTTACTGAACAAGATAATGCTAGGTTGAAAATAATATTCAGGTATTATAGAAATTAATTCAATGCAAATTAAAGTATGTTTGCATGTCTTGCTCCTGAATAGATTATAATCTTCTAAAGGATACAGAATCTTTTCTGATTCTAGCAAGTGTATAACTGACACAGAGTAGGCAACAAATTAATGAAACACTAATATCAATCAGCATTTTTATACAAATCCCTTCTTGGTAGAAGGAACAGCTTGTAAAAGTCTTGTGGTGAGTCATGTCTGCTGTGAAGCCACATTCTGAAACTTCAAAGATAAGTTAGATGGAGACCATGCCATGTGTGTTAATGTCTGTCCAAACAACCCACTGGATGGAAGCCTCCTAATTACTTGGCTTTCTCCCCTATTAAATCTGTGAGTACAGACATTGTACCTTATTCTAGAGTGGATCTCCAAGGGATGACAGACATGAGAATTTCTCAAATGTTTACTGCTTTGCATCCAGTGTAAATGAAGAAGGGTTTTCTAGAAGGTCTAGAATTGGTCAATAACTATTTGATTGACTGTTTAATTGAGACCTACAAATCACATACTTAGGTGGCATATAACACATGAAAGATTGAAACTCACTTTTCTTGACCCAAAGTCTCATGAAGCTCCAGATTGGTTCACAAATCCCTACATGACTGACAATGACCTTGAACTTCTGATTCTCCTGACTTTACCACCCAAGTATGTACCACCATGCCTAGTTTTATCAAGCTCAGGGCTTTGTGTGTAATAGGCAGGCACTCTACTCATTGAGTCACTTGTCCAATTCTAAAACTCACCCTTTAAGTTGGCTTTAAACATCCAAGGCAACGTTTTAGCTGCAACCAGATAAATTGGTAGGTGTATTTAACATCTAGAAACCAAACCCCTAAACACCAAGTCATTTTTTACACATATGTTATATATTGAGAAAAGGAATCTATAATTAGGAAAAAGTATACCTTGATTTTGAAAATTAAATAAAAGTATTTATTTCTAGAACATTTAAAATACAAAATAATATGGTGACTAAAGACAGGACAAAATAAACTTTTAATTTGTATTCAGACTTCCCTTGTAAAATGTTAACTTTGAACTATGAAAGTTGAATTTAAATTATGCCAAACCCATAAAAAATGAAATATTTTCATTTTTTAATACCTTTTTCTTCTCAGTACTTGTTACTATTTTGATATCATGATCCCCAATTGTACTTGCTGCATTTTAATTCCTACACAACTTCATTTTGAAAAGAAAATAACCAAGCCACTTATACCAAATTTGATTTGGTTCTCACCTGTTTGTAAACATTTTTTCCCTGATAACTTATACAAGATGATTTTGATGTGTTTGGAGTACATTCACAGGACTCAGAAGCTTGTTGAAAATTATTCCCCCAGTCAGAAGGTCCATTGATCAAACCACAGCATTCAAACTGTTCAGTGAGGCAGAATAAAGAATGGTCAACAACAACAACAAAACCTAGAAACATTGTCAATACATCACATTTTATTCTTCTCAATGTCATTATAAAGATGTTTGTTGTGCTAAAACAAGTTACCTCACCCACTTCTCTGGACATAGCACAAAAAAGAAGGAATGTTTTATTTTTAAAACATGGGCAAACATGCAAAAGTCTAAGGGAATTGGAAGGGGATTTAAAAACAAAACTCTAGTTCAACGAATGAAGGGTAGAATCAGATCCATGCATTCTAGATTTTAGCTTAGATGTTTCCAAGGAGTTGACAAGAAAGTCAAGTTCACATTAAAATGCTAATGCTCAAACTTCCAGCGAGGTGTGCCAGGGCATGATAGGCCTCTGGCCTCTGTCTTTTCTGGAGAGCTCCTCCTGCTGGCCCTCTCTCACCTTCATGCCCGCCCCTCCCCCTCCTCCAGCTCACTGGTGGACACAAGCCTTAGGTGGCCAGAGGGGAAGAGGCCCAGCTCTGATCTCTGCCTGTGCCTTGTGTCCCCACTAACGCCATGCGCCTCAGTGTGACATCCCTGTTTTGAAGATGTATGATCATTGTAAGAAATGTTTTCCAAAAAGTTGTCTTAAGAAGGTGACAGAAAAAAGTGACTTAGAACAGTTACAAGTAACAAGCATGTAGGTACCTGACATGAATGTCTAAGTTCACTAGCCACGTTGTTTAAACATACTTCATTACATCAAGTGCAGCATGTTTTAGAAGTTAAAAAAAAGTCAAGAATTGAGTCACGAAAACAGAAAAAGCAAGTGAAAGTAATTTTTATTTGATGTTCATAAACAATAAATTATGTAGAAAAACTGCTAATGCTCAAAAGAGATGTGGAGATTTAAAAATAAAATTTCCACCTCATGATCTCTGATAACTTTTGGCAGAAAGAAGGAAAGAAAAAGTTGAAAGTGATTTCAAAAACTAGAGATGTTCTAGGAGCTGTCCTGAGACCAAATGTTCATGAAGCTCTTTAAACTATGGGAGTGAATACAAATGAAGGATGGACCTTTTAAGAAAAATGTCAGGAAGGCAAAGGCCTAGAATGAACTTACTAAAGCATGGAAGGTTATGGCAAGAGGATGGAAAATTAGGGAGTCATGAACCAGATGACTGGGTGACGTTAACACATAATATTAGATGACAAACAGAAAGTATTATACCTACCTTGCTCCTAACTGTTCTATTAGGGAAAAGACTCTTCATGCAGAAATGGTTGGGAAAGAAATGCTAAAGAAAATGGAATATGAGCTGGAGAGATAGCTTAACAGTTAAGGTGCTTGCCTGTGAAGCCTAAGGACCTATGTCTGATTGCCCAGTACCCACATAAGCCAGATGCACAAGGTGACACATGCATCTGGAGTTGGTTTACAATGGCTAGAGACCCTGGCTTGCCTATTCTCTCCTCTCTCTGTCTCTGCCTCTCTCTTTCTCTCTCTTTCTCTCTCTCTCTCTCTCTCTCTCTCTCTCTCTCTCTCTCTCTCTCTCTCTTCTCCTTCTTTCTTTCTCTCTCCTTAATAAACAAAATATTTCTTTTTACAAAGAAAGATGTAATTAACACTGGGTATTATAGTTTCAATATGGAATGTCCCCCTGGTCTCATGTGTTCAGAATACTTGATTCTCAGCTGGTGGCAATTTGGGAAATGAAGCCTTGCTAGAGAAGGTGTGTTAGTGTGAGCAGGCTTTGGGATGTTAAAAGCCTAAGAGCAATCTCTTGCCAGAGTTATGCCACTCTTGCTGTTTCCTGCCAGCTGCTAAGGAAAGAAGTAGTGTCCAGCTTATGGTCTAACATCCTTTCCCTGATGAAACTTCCCTCAAGACTATAAGTAAAAGTAAACCCTTTCCTCCCACAGGCTGTTTTTGGTCAGGTCTTTTGTCCTAGCAACTCAGAGGTAACTATGACACTGTAAATCCCTCAGGTCAGGATACATTAAAATGGTAGAATATGGCTGGAGAGATGGTTAACCAGTTAAGGTATTTGCCTGGGAAGCCTAGGGACCCAGCTTCAATTCCCAGGACCCACATAAACCAGATGCACAAGATGGTGCATGCATATGGAGTTTGTTTGCAGTGGCTGAAGGCCCTGGTATGCCCATTCTCTCTATCTGCCTGTCTCTCACTCTATTAAATAATAAATACATAAGTACATGCCAGAATAGTGAAAGAACCTTTGCTTTATGGTTGAGTAGCCATACTTCTCATGCTATTTAAATCCAACTGCACCATAGTTTCTTTATCTATAAAATATAGACAATGACAGGTGTTAATACCATCTAATCCCCAGGTTTCTTATAGAGATAAAAATGAGAAAATCTTGTACAGAATATGAAGTGTTGTGTCCAGTGCAGCTTCCATAAATCACTTTATGAAATATATTAGCACCTGCTGTGCTTTTTGTCTTCCACTGTTGTTTCTGTTAGATTGTCATATGAATGCAATCGGTGCTACATTGTTATCAGTGATTCTTACTGGAAACACATAGAAACTGTCTGTTCAACTTGATAGTGCAACAAAATCTCAAAGAGAGTTCAAATAACCTGTTCAATTACAAACTCAACAAGGCAAGCATAATGTTGGCTTTGTCCAAAACAGACTGAATTGTACAAATATATGACTCAAGAGATATTTTTATGGTAAAGACGTGGAATTCCAGGTACTTCCAAGTCAATGTGAGAAAAGAGAATTTTTTTAATTGCCTTCCTCTTCTCATGGCAGACATGATTAATTGATTATTCTTTTGGATTGTGGAAATTTAGTAGTATAAGTTAATATAGACATGGTATATAAAATAAGATTTAAATTCTCTATGCATATGGATCAGTCCATATAAAGAATACAACATATCTCAGGATTTTTAAAGAGGCATAGAAACATGAAGGAGACACAAGGATAAAACTTAGGATATCTCCTCTTGAGATGAGCAATAGGGGAAGTTAGGAAAGAAATTTGTCTGAACTAATTGAAAGTTGAATAACAGATGGATGAAAAAAGCATGCAATGAATGATAATAAAACACCGTTGTGCAGATAGTCATCACCAAGAATCCAAGAGGGACACAGTCCACCATAGCTTAAAAGAAGGAATTTAGGTGAAAATTCTGAGATCCATAGGGAAAGACATTCAATATATGCAACCTCTGTCAATGTGTATTGTAATCCTAGATCAATCAGATTTTAAGGTAGGACCCTTTCTCCAAAGAAATATAACTAATACAAAGCAAACCAAGGTGGATGAGAAGATAAATAAAAACAGGCAGAGAATAGGTAGTAAAAAATATATAATCATATATTAACTTAAGGGGTTTCAAGTATGGGATTTTTATATAGGAATGAGAGCATCTCATGAGAGCATGCTACAACAAACAACGTTTAGAAATTCGCACTTAGCACCATGACCTTAAATCCCCAAAATACTGTAGAACCAAGATGACTCGGGTATCACTCAAAAGCCCAGTGTTTACTTCTATGCCCTTCCCACCTCCCCCAAATCAGTTTACTAGGGAAGCCCAAGGATGCTTAGCCCACCAGTGAACGTACTGAGCTGCCCGAATCCTTCCTGCAGTATAGCTATGGGGGGAGCAAGCAGAGGATGCAGCTACATAGAAGCCAGGAGAAGAGCACACCCAAAGGAAGTCAGACAGGAATTGACCCAGATCAGATTCCACCTCTTGGAAACAGCACTTGAAGCAGAATTTTTATCAGCTGGAGTCTGTCCAGATAGGAATTGATGAATGCTCTGATGTCATCTGATAAATAACTCAAGAAATCAAGGATGTTTCGGTTTGAGAAGCAAAGTTTGAGGAGAAAAATAACAGATATTTTCAAAGAATGGGTGCCATGTTGTAGAGACATCTATAGACTTTCTTTTTGTCCTGAAATTCTAGAATTAGGACTAAATGATGTAAAGTCTAAGGAGGTCAAATTTGTTTTCAACTGAGAAGAAGCACACATTAATTGTTACATTTATATGTGTGTGGGATGGACAAAAATTGTGAAAGCTTTCAACTCTTCATTACTTAATGGTTAGATGGACAGAAACATAAAACACTTCAATCAATGATGTCAGATCAAATGACCTATAAAATACAGCCCTGGAAAAATGTTACATGTGGTTCAGACAAGGAGAATTCTGAATAAAATGGTATATCTAGAAGTCATGTCACAAAACAACTAATATTTCAAGTTTTATGGTACATGTAGTCACAAAGATAGAAGTGCATTCCATGAATGAGGAATGATGAAGGCAGGAAGACAGAATTGCTCAAGGGACCACAGCTCAGAAATCTGGCTGGATATAGTCTTCCTTAGGAAGCAGTACTTAATAAACACTGGGCTAGGAACTAGACAGTAGAATGCCTTTAAGTGCTTCTCCAAGTTTTGTTTCTATACTGAAAGCAAGAAAAAGAAAAACAAAAAGAGAGAGAGAGAGAGAGAGAGAGAGAGAGAGAAGGACTTCTATCTGTAGTCAAAAATAAGACTTGTCCTCTAGACTTAAATTCAATTCTAACCACAGTGTTTAGTTACCAGACCTGAGGTCCAATCTCCTCATCTGTAAAATAGGGTCTATGAGGAGGAAACTACCATCTGCTGTGGTTTGGGGATGGTTTGAGTCATATGCTCTCAAGTGTTTCATGTGCTAGATTCTTGGTCCCCTTAATACCCTTGGTATTAAGGATTATTTAAAATGTGGGTCCTAGGCTGGAAAGATGGCTCAGGGGTTAAAAGCACTTGTTTGCAAAACCTGACAGCCCTGGTTCAATTCCCCATTATCCATGTAGAGCCAGATACACAAAGTGGTGCATGCATCTGAAGTTCATTTGCAGTGTCAGAAGGCCCTAATATGCTCCCCCTCTCCCTCCCTCCCTCCCTCCCTCCCGCTCTCTCTCTCTCTCTCTCTCTCTCTCTCTCTCTCTCTCTCTCTCTCTCTCTCTCGTGTGAGTTATTGTTTGTCTCAAAGACTGGGTGGGTCTTACAGAAGTGAGTTAGTTTTTAAAACTATGGGTACCTATAAAAACACCAGGTCTGTCTGCTCCCCAGACTCTTGCTTCTTGTCTAACAAGTACTCTCTTCTGAACCTCCTCCCACAATTGTGATACCCTCCTTGATGAGGCCCTCATAGAGCTGAGCAGGTGAGAGTGCCATGCTCTTCAATGCCCAGAAATGTGAGCTCAGTAAATCCCTTTGTTAAGAAGGTTCTCAGTCTTGGGCATACTGGAGGCAATACAGATCTGACAAGCATATCAGGAACTACAGAGCAAACTAAAACACCACCTAATGGGGCGTTGTGATACTAAATGAACTGTGAATGTAAAACCTTTTGTAAAATAAGTAGCGGTAAATGTTAGTTATAATCATTTAACCAAGAACCCAGGAGGAATGGACGGAAGAAGCAAAATTATTATTTTTTCCCAATTGAGGCTTAATCCATTATAAACATATCTTTTTACATATGTGTCCTAAGCTCTGAAAATCATAAGAAGCTAGAAAAATATTGTAAATTTATTCTTGCTTTTTTTTCTTATTTCATTGTAAAAGCACAGTCAAATTCTGTGAAGTAGAGATATTTTAAAAATTTATAGAGCACACTAATTTAATAAACTAAGCATTGAATAACTATGTTCAACTTCCCAACTAACCAAAAATTCCAGTTACCTCTTTCTGAAATGAAATCATGGCTTCCTGGAATTCTTTTGCTGTATTACTTGTTTCACTCAAAAGATTTGCATTTTCATAGAGTGTTTCATTCAAAACACGGTTTATCTGAAAGTAGAAAAAATATTGTTGCATTATTCATGACAGCAGGTAGTATTTCAATGTTTTAAGCTTTTCCAAAAGCTGTCAAACATCATCTTCATACATACCCCAGGTTTGACAGTAGCTCCAAGAATTCCTGCTGCCAGTTGCAAAAGCAGGATCAGAAGCAAGCCAATAAAAAACTAGAAAAAAAGGGGGAAAGCAGGTATTTATTCCTTTCCATTGAGTAACAGCCAAGGTATTTCAGTATTGTACTTTTCTTGACAGTTCTGATGGCCTCACTGGCAGGGTATTCACTATGGTCTTTACGTAGTGCATCCTTTGTGATCCAGCTACAGATCTTGAGTCTACTGTTACTCAGAAATATTTGTCTCAAAAATTGATCAGGAAAAGTGGTTAAATCAAAGAGTATTGGTAAGACTATTGACAATCATTTAATATTAAAGGGAAGAAAATTTCAAAACTTAGAAGAATCTATTTGAATATTATCTCCTCTTTCCTTGTTTCATACATATGAACATATGGAACTCAGAACTGGCTTCAAAACAGTATTTCCACCACTATCAAACTCACATGCAACTTGCTTTAAATATAAATTGCTGAAATCAGCCTCAGGTCTACTGAGTCATAAGTTTGGAGTATGCAGCCCACATATCAGTGTTGTTTAACAAGCTCTTCAAGTAATTGCACTTCCCAAATTGAAAATAAGGTTTTATTGTTCAAAAATCTATCCCCTAAAGATGTTGTAAGAGAACTGTTAAACTCCGCACTTATCTCCCCTCAAAATAAACAAGCAGTCAAGAGAACTTTTAGAGTCAACACAATGCTTATTCTATCATAGAAACAAGTTTAGATTACCTCTGACAAATTCTTGCAGCAGTTTATATATAGTAAGCTTTCCTAATTTTAAAAAATAATATTTTTTAATTTTAAAAATTTTTTTCTAATTTTAAAAAATAATATTCATTCACTATTTTCTAGTGTATATGTTTGAAATAAATCCTTTTCCCTAGGTTTCTGAGCAACAGATCTGATATCTCACTCCCTTACAATTTTTCTCAGCATAGCACAGAATAGAATTTACGACTTGACCACAGTCCACACAGATTTATCTCCCATCATCAGTAAAAATGGCCTCTGCCCTCTCCAGCCACACTCAAGGACTTCCAATTTCCCAGACAGACACACACACCACAACTTGATTACTGGCTGGCTCTCTCCCTGGAGACCATATCAGCAGCCTAGCCCATAGGAACCTCATTCAGTTCTGGCCCTGGGTGAAAAGTTTCCTCTTCTATCCATGCCATTCTCTTCCGGGCACTCCCACTGGAGCTATTTGTTGAGGTCTAATTGTCCTAAGAGCTTCTGTATCATTTAGCACAGTGTCTGGTACCTGGAGATATGCAACCATGTTGCATGAATGAAAGAGAGAATGAGTGAATGTATGACTGATTAAAATGTGCCTTCCTTCAGAGTATTGTCAAACCTAAGCCAAAGTAAACCAAAATTTAAGCCATGTTCAATTCCATACTCAAACTCTCTAAGCAGAAGTTACAGTTTCACCAGTCTTGGCTATTCTTCTGACCAGCAATGGAGACAGGCGATCACCCTCAGGAATCACAGAATGGGCACGGGCATTTGTCTGGAGAACCTACCAAGAGAAGCATGCAGCGGCTCTCTTTCACAGCCCCACAGCATCCCAGGAAACCCAGGACCATGATGATGGCACCCACTGCGATCAGTAGGTTCACTGCCAGCAAGGGGTCTGAGCCGGAGGGTCCAGAAGTAATAATCTGGAAATGAAGAAGAGATGAATGCCAGAAATTCCTTTCCATGATTTTCATGCTGCTTATCCATCCAACGTACTTTGAGTACCCACTGTACACCAGGCCCTGTCTGGGACCTTGAGACACTGTGCAATCTAACTGACAAAAGCCCCTTGCCCTCAAACTGTTTTGCTGTTTGCAATGCCACTTGGCTGACTAATGTTTTGAACCTTGGATTGTTCTAAAATGATATGGTAAACATTATATGGAAGATACGTAATGAATTTTTCAAAGGCATTGTTTTCAAAAGCTTAAAAGGACAAGGGCTTTGACTTCTTAATAGGAATTTGCTTCACATATCTTATATTTCATACATGAAGTAGCAATTTCAGAATATTTTCTATATGGTAGCTTAATTATTTCAACTTAAGCCAAGTTCTTCAAATAACTGATATATACAATATGAATGAATATCTGAATCATGTTGTTCCAAGGAAGATATAAAGAGAAAATGTCATATGATTCCATTTACATGAAGCTTGAGAATAGGCAAAGCTATAGTGATGAAATTCAAAGCACTTTCCTTTGAGCAAAATGGAAAGTAAGGCAAACATGGACTGGAAAGGGACACAGGAAGTTTCATGTGGTCATTCAAATGCTTTGCATATTAGTTAAAAACAAACTAAGTCAGCTTCCTAATATTCCATATCAAGTCAATCTTCCCATTCCCAGAGGGAACAGTCCTTAATTTTATCTAACTGTAAAATAATGGAAGAATGAGATATTGGAAGATTGAGGAAAATACTCTAGTCCTTTTAAGGTAGTTTGGCTACATATTTGATACAATCCAGTTCTCCAAGAAAAACAAGTATAGTCATTAACCTCATCACACTCAGCCTCCATATGCACCTATCCTCTATGAATGTGCAAATTATAAGTAAAGATCAAGAGCTTGTGCCCATGTGACACATGTGTTCTATACACAGTCCATCTGCCTTCAATGCCGTCTAGCTACTGAGCTGTCTGGGTAGATGCTGCATTCCAGGATATGACAGTTCATAGGTCACCTCCCTTAAATATCAATGCAAGAATAACTGCTGCCACTAGTAATAATCTTTCTTTTAAAGGTTGTTTATTAATCTACTCATAGCTTATAGGAGACCTTTACTCAATAGTCAGTAGGTTGAAATGGACTAAAGTTATGAATGTCATTACAAGTACCTACAAACAGGGCTGAAGGGAGATGGCTCAGCTATTAAAGGTGCAGCTTACAAATACCTGTAAATGACATATTTGTAACTTAGGACAGTCATCCAGCCCTAACCTTTGGGCCCATTTTCCGGTTATAAAAGGATATCTAAAGCCTCCTATGTCTCTAAAAATACATGCTTACAGAAAATGTTTCAATTTACATATATCCTAAAGATTTTTTCTTTCTTTTATTTTTTTGTTTCAGTGGTCTTTGTTTATTTTGTTGTCCAAATTGGGAGCTAGAAAACCATTACAATTCGTAAATATAAATGATGTCTGGGTCAAAATGGATGTGAGAAGAAAATATCCTGAGGAATCCAGTTCTGTTCACCAGCAACTAGTGCTTCCTAGAGCTGAGGGTCTAAGGCATCCCAGAGGGTTGAAGTCTCTCTGGTAGGGCTATCAGATCACAGGTCAGGGCTTGGGAGACGCCTCAGTGGCTAAAGGCACTTGCTGCTCTAGGTCCAATTCTCCAGCACCCATGTAAAGTCAGACCCCAAAACGTGGCATGTGTCTAGTGTTGTCTGCAGTGGCAAGAGAGCCTGGCAAAGCTATACATGTACATATACAAATAAAGAAAAAATATATAAAGAAAAAGATCTCAGGTCAGCTAGCACAGATAGAACTCTTACATGTAATAGTAAGAAGTTCTGTGGGGGCTGACCCAAGCATGATCACCCACTGCCAGAGACTAGCCAGAAAGCAGGAACTTAACCTCTTGGCAGTCACAAATCCACATTTATCCCAACAAATGACTATTCCTTTTTTTAAATGTATAATTTTTTATTGACAATTTCAATACTTACAGACAATAAACCATAATTCTCTACCCCACTTTCCCCTTCACAACCCCACTCTCCATTATATCCCCTCCTTCTCTCCATTAGTCTCTCTTTTATTTTGATATCATCATCTTTTTCTCCAATTATTATGAGAGTCTTATGAAGGTATTGTTATTCTTATTGAAGAATTAAGTAGAAATCTGAGTTCAGATGTTTGCTCCAGCAGAAACCCCAAAGGGGGTCAAAAGCTCTCCTGGGTGAAAATTAAGACTGCGTACTTCTTTTAAAAAAAAGTATTCTTTTTCTTTTTATTTATTTATTAGAGTTGGAGAGAGGAGGGAAGAGAGAGAGAGGGAGAATGGGTACACCAGGGCTTCCAGCCACTACAAACGAACTCCAGACACTTGTGCCCCCATGTGCATCTGGCTAATGTGGGTCCTGGGGAATCAAACCTGGGTCCTCTGGCTTTTCAGGCAAGAGCCTTAACCGCTAAGCCATCCCTCCTGCCCAAGACCGTGCACTTCTTAAGACAAGGGACAGATTTCTAAAGCACTGGGGCTGGTATGCCTGCTGGATAGAGTTGCAGGAATCCTCTTTGGATTAGGGGAGATCAGATCACCTGGCACAAGGGCAGTTTTGCATATGGTGTGCCTTGCCATACTGCTGAGTTTATCCTAAAATGTTTCCCTATGAGTTAGCAAGGCAAGGTATGTGACTTCTCTGTGATCCTTGTTTCTGTGTTTATGCTCAAGTTTTCTCCTGTACAGCTGCTTCTTCTGTCTTCTCAGTAATAAAATTCAGTTCTCCTCTCAGTCTCTTTATTCTTTAGCACTGACTTTGGGTAAGTGAAAATCAAGCCAGCTTGATGTAAGTCAGGCTGGTCAGTGTTGGCCTGGGAGGGCCTGGCCTTTAATCTGCTTGAGAAGCTGACAGTGCAAGAATCCACAGACTTTTGTAAAGTTGCTGTCTGGTTCCATTAGTCCATTTTCATCCGCAGACATGGAGTTACACTCTCTCAAGGACAACAGTTCTCCTCTAATGTGTTCAATGTGTACCATCTCCTAACAGACTAAACATCAAATTTGTTTACAAGAAACACTAGAGAGAAAGAAAACATTATCCATAAAAAGAATGATGAAATAAAACCGGGGCTAAAACATATCTTTAGAAGTCCAAAATACTCTGAGAGGAGCTGGTTGTTAACTTGTGTGCTTAATTCAGACACATTCTACACACCTTCAAATACCCTCCTCCTTAAACTCAAGCACCCATCCCCAAGCCACAAGGAGGTTACAGCTATATTTATCAGTAGAAATAATAAATGAAACTCGGAGGAACAGAATTTGCCACACCTGTCCCCACCCAATTTATTCATCATGGTGATGCACAGAATGAGGAAGTAGCTAAGTGTGCTATGATTGATTCACTGGGTTCTCTAGGGGTAGAAAGAAAGTCATAAAGGAGGAAGGGAGATAAGCAAAGAACACAGGGGAAGGGAGAAAGAGGGAGCAAAGAAGAGAGAGAAAGAGAAATTTCCAGAAAAGCTAGCAACTTTAGGAAAGAAAACAAAACAGATGTTAATTTGCTTTTCATTTTTTCTTTCTACCAAGTTGTGACCAAAGGCATTTAAGTGCCCCATAGTATAATAAAATACAATAAATTTCATGTGTTGTCTTTGTTATTGGCTTAATAATATTTTTGTGATGTTTAAATAGGAATCAGAATTCATCTTAAGAGAAGCAAGTTATTTGAACAAAATCTTTGCAAAGGCTCTAACAATAGATGTGACCCTTAATAGTGACAAGAGCCTACACAACCAAGAAGAAATAACCAAAATTTCTACATGAGGTAAGATGAATAATTGTAGGGAGAAAAGGAAAGAGAAGGAAAGAATGAAAAGCAAGGGAAGCAGGGCATGAAGGCAAAGTGGTATTATATTGGATGACTCTGACAATCTGCCCCTTTTATTACTCTCCCCATCCTTCATGTCTGTGTCACTACAGTTTGGAAGATAGCTCATGTTGAATCCAAAGGCCGTAGCCAGAATTAACCCTATGAACTAAACTTCCTCTAATGCTATGGATGTGTTTGTAAGAGTTTTGGCCTTGAAGAAGAAAAAGTGAATGGTGTATTTGGCATGGGGCAGGTTAGTCATATGTATGTAACAGGCTAGACCTCCCTACCAACCACTGATTACTTTAGCATGACCAGACTCTTGTCAGAAGAGATTGCCTTCTGTTCCAATGGTAACAGGTAAATATCAATTATCCTTGTATTTTTGAGATAGTTTAGGGGTAACAGGGTATCATTCCCCAGACACACACACACACATACACACACACACACAAAGTAGAAGTAATAAATGTCTTTGAGCTTGTAAGGAAAGAATCTACATCATTTCATTTTGCTATAGGTCAGAAATATCTCACTCTAGCCCAGGCTGACCTGCAACTGACTCAGTAGTTCCGAGCTGATCTCAAACTCATGGCAATCCTCCTACCTCTGCCTCCCGAGTACAGGACTAAAGGGATGCACCACCAGGCCTGGCATTAAATCTTTCTAAATCTAATCCTTTGGTCTGTGGATTTTAATTCTCTGAATTCATATGCCAAGAATCTAAAGGCCATTGACTCAGTGCCTTCCTGGACCTTAGCTCCTGAGTTCTTGCCTGCCCAAGAGCCAAGATAAGGCTTTGACACTCTCAAAGACAACACAAATTCCCATAATATTTTGCTGACCACAATACATAGATTCACATTCTTCCCAAGAAAACTATTCACCCTCTTTGTTTTTAATTCAACCAAATTATGGGCAATGTGTTATACTATGAACATCATTCTTAGTGGAGAATAGAGATTGTCTGTATCTTCAAGCTGTATATCAGGCTGGCCTTAATTATGAAAGGAGGAATATTTCTATCATGGACACTTCATAACTCCACTTTCATTGAAATCTTCCCAGTCTGGGGATAACATCTTCTCTGTTCCCAGAAATAGTTGTTCCATACTTAACACAGTGCCACTGGGCATATAATAAGGAATTTTGATTGCTTGACTTATAAACCCACATATCAACACAAATGGTTACATGTGATATTTAAGAAAAAAATGAAAATATTTCCTTTTATCATTCCATTAATCTCATTATTTTAAGGGAAAGGAACTACTTTGGAGATGGAGTAGCTTGTGTTTATCTATACATTTACCTCTTTTCCATGTTTGCTTACTCGCAACCATATTGCTATTCCCAGGATCACAGTACCGCATATCTACAGATTAAAAAATAAATAAAGAATGTTAGAGAACAACAAAGATAAGGTGGAACAATAATTCTATACTCACCACCTATCTGGTTGTAATGGTGCATAATTAACATGACATTGCAGCCTGAAATGTTCCACTACAGTTCTTAAGTGTGATCTATAGAGAAGAACTTGAGTCTGCTCAGTGAGAAAATATTATTTTCCATGATTTAATTCCAATCATGTGTTTGTTAGATAAGTCACAATTGTTTAAATAAACAATATCCTTAGTGTACCCCTGGTTTTGACCCTGAGAAGCTATCATGCACCAAAGAAAGGCATAATGTAATTGATTAAACTCCAAATATTCAAGAGGAAGAATGAAGTTGGGAAAGGCAGGGAGAAGTAGAGCATTTGACAAAATGTGCAGTTAAACAATGATGGTATATACATTAACCAATGCTTTTTAAACCCAAGTAAATTCTTTTCAAAGTAAATTCTTGTAGGTAGTAAAGCTTACCCTGAAAGAAGGAACAATGGAGAGTAGTATTTAAGTCTTAAATTTCTCTAATGACTTTACCAGATTATTTAATTTGGACCAAGGCCAACACATAAAATGTGAAGCACATTTTATTTTAGTGTAGGGAAAACTCTTGTCTGTTAAGGTGAAACAAAAAGACATATGTATACTTCAGAAATCAAAGATGTAGTTTTAGATGGATAAGTTGAGAGCAGCCCTGTAACATATCAGACATAGCAGTCTTTGGAGGACTTTCTATATGTTTCTGACTTTTCTAACTTTGACAAAGAAATGTCTGAGTATGCCTAAACCCAATGACTTTGGAATGTCATTTCTTTCCCTCATGTTGAACCATATGCTTGAAACCCCTAAGCAGCATTTTTAATAGTCTCTCATTAAATTTGCAGCATAAATTAGGTCAAAGGTCTTGTTAGGGAGCAGTACAGTGAGTAGCTAGTGAGCCATAGAATAAATGCTACCTAAAAGATCTTAAAAGTCATGTAGGTCCAAACTGTGTTTTTAAGATTAAAAATAAAATAAAGCTTCAAATATTACAGTTCCATAATTGAAAACCATGGAAATTTCAAAACAAATCTACCCCTACTGTGTGCCTAACTCCTACAAAATCATTGTGATTGTTACAATGCAACTAAAAACCTAAGCACTCAATAACTTGTATAATTTAGCTATCTTCCATGTGCACAATGCAACACAACTTGAACAAAAAAGTTTAAAGTTGCAAACCTCCTTCCCAAATTTTCTTTTCTTAGATGATAATTTCATTTGCAAATGGAGACAAATGCTCATTTTAGCATGTCTTTTTCAATAAGTCAATGATTGAGAGTTAGAGTCAAATGATAATAAGACACACTAGGACTTTCAGGGATTTTATACCAATTGGACCTTTTCTTCTCTGTTACTTAATTTGACTACCAATATTTTTTCTTTTT
The DNA here is from genome assembly GCF_020740685.1 of Jaculus jaculus. Taxonomy (NCBI): domain Eukaryota; kingdom Metazoa; phylum Chordata; class Mammalia; order Rodentia; family Dipodidae; genus Jaculus; species Jaculus jaculus. The sequence continues at coordinate 114,694,700 of NC_059107.1, forward strand.
CATTTACATTTATAAGTAGATTTATGCTGATTATCTTAATAGTCACTCTGGCCTTTAGTTTTAATTAAAAATCAAAGTCAATTATCCTAATAGTTATTATTTGGCATGGTTAAACTGTCAAAGAAAAAACTTTAGTAACTCTTCAATAGTAAGAATGTGATAGACAAATTTTTAACTCATTTTGTTCTTATGTTATTATTTTCTTCATGTTTTCAAGGTATTTAAAAATTAAAACATGTATCTATCTTATGAAGTCAGCCATATCTGCTCCTGAAATGACAACTTTCAGTGTCTTCAGCCACTGGCAATTATAGTAAACTTAGCATTGAAAAGAAAAAGCAATCATTTCAGAAGTCAAGAATAGTTTGCTTAGCTTCAATCTTCACAATTAGGCAAAATTCTTTTACAAATTTTGAAACTGACTGTACACTCTTCCATTTCCATCTCACTTTTCCCAAACCTGATCTTAAAAATAAAAGAAACTATTTTTAGAATATATTATTCTTGGGCTGCAGAGATGGCTCAGCAGATAAGGTGCTTGCTTGCAAAGCTTAAAGACCTGATTTTGATTCTGTAACACCTACCTTAAAGCCAGATGCATAAAGGAGTGCATGCATCTGGAGTTCCTTTGCAGTGGCTGGAGACCCTAGTGTGCCCATTCGTTCTCTCTCTCTTGCTCCTCTCTCAAAATATTAAAATAATAGAAATGAAATAAAAAATAAAGCTAAAATAATATAGCATTCTTGGACTAGAGGGATTGCTCAGTGGTTAAAGACACTTGCTTGCAAAGCCTTATGGCCTGGGTTCAATTCCACGGTACCCACATAAAGCCAGATGTGAAGTGGCACATGTGACCAAAGTTCAGTTGCAGTAGCAGGAGGCCCTGCCATGCCCATACTCATGCTCTCTGTATCTCTCTCTCCTAAATAAATAAATTAAATTACACACAGAGTTAGATGATAGATAGATAGATAGATAGATAGATAGATAGATAGATAGATGATAGATAGATAGATAGATAGATAGACAGACATATTAGCAGATAGATTATAGATAGTAGATAGATGGTAGATCATTCTCATATCATTCATTTAGGAGAAATTCATTTATAAGGATTACAGTTTTAATATCATGACACTCTTCATAAATGCTTTGGCTGACCTCAAAATCAAATGTAGCTCTATCAAAATGATCATTCTTGAGTCATAAACAAATATTCCACTATATAATCCCAGTGTTTAAAGCCTGACCATCAGAATGATTCTTAGTCTTTTCCACTCTTTTGGTTTTTAAATTTGCTCCTACCTCAATATATTTTTTTTCTCTTTTTCCTACCCCAATATTCTATGCTGCTTTAAACAAACAAATAAACAAATAAAAACAAATTAAGAAGTGCCCAGCTATATCTATTTTTTGTTGTAAGACTAGAAAATGAAAAGGAATAGTGTTGGTCCAAGTCAGGCCTGCTCTCAGTGGAAACCGCATAACTAGTTTGCCTACCTTTGCACTGCTTCTCATTTATCTTTAAAAGAAACATTGTGGTTTTTATTCACTTCTATCAGGGCATCTTTATCTTACAGTTAGGATGCAGTTTGTCTGAGTCGGTATTCTGGGAATATAGGCAGTTTTGATATTTCTTATAGGTATGTAATGGTCTGATTTGTAAACCTAATCCCAATTCTTATGTTAAAGCCCTAAACTTCAATAACTCAATTTGGGGGAAAAAAAAAAAAAAAAGGCTTAGGAGATAATTAAGGTTAAGCCAGGTCATTAGAGTAGGTTTGTAATCCAGTAGGATCTTTGGTCTTGCGAGATATTTTGATATGAGTGTCTATCACAGCATGTTAGGAGAGTTGTGCCATGTTAGAAGGACCCATAGATAAGCTTAAAATACTTTCTGCACTGTTTCTTAGAAGATGTGACAAGATAAGAAAATATTCAATGACTAACAAAAACATTTGGGAGTCTGACAACCCCCAAACATGAGAAGGGACTGACTGTAGGAAGGAAGGATCCTGACAGCTCTACCACATTGGAAGAGCACTGCAGTTTTTACTGTCATTACTACTAAATTTTCAAGTTTCTTCTTTATTGAACAGTTTTTTGAAAGTCTAGTTCAATTGCCTGTAGTAAGAAAGTTCAAATTGCTGCCTGTAAGAATATTTTTAATTTCCTTCACTAATTTCCAAAATTCCAGACCTGCTAGAAAAGATAATAAAGACTCAAGAGGGTATAAACTTTATTAGAAACCTATTATACATACTTCATTATAACATTTGGCTACTGTGTAGCTCTGTTTTTTTTTTTCTCTTCTTTGAGATGTTAATAACTGAGAAATTTGAAAAGCTGAGATGATAGTATCTTTACTCACTCATTTTATTTCTCACAGAGTTTATTGCTTATTTTCCAGTAAATACTGTCCAGGGTATTACGTCTTAGATTTCAGCATGGAGTAATTGTTACATAATTGTTATTTTTACAATTATATGTCTTCCCTTTCAAAAATATTTTCTAGATTGATGCATTATCTCATAATCAAGATACAAATATAATTTCCTATACTTAAATGGTTCACTTTACTTCATACTTTAATGATTTGGAATATGTTTAAGTATGTTTATAATATATGTATTTGATGACATCTAACTCTTTCACTTATAAAAGGCTCTGCATACTCAGCAGGCAATATTCTCTGACATTTTGTTTGTAATAGTGGAGTCCAGGGTAAGCTTTACTTGTTTTTATCTAGAAAATTTAAAGAGGTTTATCATTTAAATAATAGTTTTCCTAATTCACTTAAAGATACAGTCTAGCAATTTAGTCCAGGTTGGTCTCCAACTTATGACCCTCCTTTCCCTATGCCACCAGGCTGGTCTTATTTTCCTAATTCTTATTTAGACATAGATATTTTCTCTTTTAAAAAAATGATTTTTATTTATTATTTGAGAGAGAAAGAGAAACAGAGAGGAGAAAAGGCAAGTAGAGAAAAATAATGTATCAAGGCTTCTAGCCACTACAAATGAAATCCAGAAGCATGCACCACCATGTGTATCTGGTTTATGTGGGTATTGGGGAATCAAACTTTGGTCCTTAGGCTTTGCAGGTAAGAACCTTAATTGCTAAGCCATTAGAATTTTTCCTTAATTGGGGTAGAAAGCACTTCTTCATGCTATATATGAGGTATATTTTTAGCTCTATAGCCATGTAATTTTGGATTATTGTTTTTTTCTCTCCTATTTATTTTACCTTCTTATGCAGGAAAACAAGGTATTTGGGATTCTATTTTCTGTACTCTGTATATATTATCTCTTCTATAATTTTTATATCATTTTTATTTTCCTCTGAAAGAGCTTCTCTTTCTGATTTTTAAAAATTTATTAATTTTTTTTGTTGTTTTTTTCAAGGTAGGGTCTCACTCTAGCCCAGGATAACCTGGAGTTCACTATGTAGTCTCAGGATGGCCTGAACTCATGGTAATTCTTCCTACCTCTGCCTCTTGAGGGCTGGGATGAAAGGCATGCACCACCATGCCTGGCTCAAGGAAGAGCTTCTTTAAAAGAAAAAAAAAATTATTTATCTGAGGTAGAAAAGACAAAGAGAAAGAAGCAGAAAAGAAAGAGGTGGGAGACACAGAGGGAGAGGGAATTTATGGGTATGGCAGGGACTTCTTCCACTGCAAACAAACTCCAGACTCATGAGCCACTTTGTGCGTCTGGCTTTATGTGAGTGGTTTTATGTGGGTAGCAGAGACTCAAACCTGTGCCAGTGCCTCTAACCATTCAGCCATCTTTCCAGCCCCTGAAAGAACCTCTTAAAATATTTTCTTTTATTTATTCATTTATTTGAGAGAGACAGAGGGGAAGAGAGGGAGAGAAAGAAGGCATGGGTGAGCCAGGGCATCCAGCCACTGCAAACAAACTCAAGACACATGCACCACTTCATGCATCTGGCTTACATGGGTCCTGGGAAATAAAACCTGTGTTCTTTGGCTTGGCAGGCAAGCACCTTAACCACTAAACCATCTCTCCAGCCCTGAAAGAGCTTCTGAACTTGAGATCTATATCACTGCTTCATCTCATGTGCTATCTGCAGTGAATGTTAATTCTGCTATTAAATTTCTAGATATATTGAATTCTTTGTTTATTTTATCCATTCCTTTTCCCATTCATCCTATGGCTTTCTGATTAACTTTATTTTTTCTTATGGGGAGGGATGGGAAGCATTTTCTGGTATCATATTGTGGTTGCCAACTTCCAGACATTGTTTTCCAGGACACTGGAGAATTTATTTCAAAGATGTGTGTCCATGTTCTAAATCTTCAAGATGATGTTTTTACTTGTTTAATAATATTTTACTAGGCCTTATACTGAATTTTACTTTACTCACATGGACTGGAGATGAAATATATTCTGATTTATTATTTATTAAGAGCAAGAGGAGTGCTTTCCAGTTGTCTCTCTCTAATGATATGGATTCTCATCATTCCCTGATCTCCTGTGCCTACTCTCTATGGTGTGACATAATGCAGTTCTGTTCCTAAAATAGTCTCTAATTTTTTTTGCTGCTAAACCTATGAAGTAAATTAAAACTCTTCAATATTGTATCAATCTTCAATAAGCTGACATACCTAATAAGCATCTCGAGGACCAGACAATAGGAAGGGTGGAGTGGGAGGGGAGGGCAAAGGGGGTGACACAAACTGAGCCCAAATGGAAATAGTATCATAAAATTCTATATCCTAAAAGACAATTGTTGAGCCTTCATCAGGTCCTTAGAGGGAACACCTGCATCATGGGGCCCTGGAGAGAGTATGATGAAGACTAACCTCAATCTTCTCCTGTTTATCTCTCGCTCGCTCTCTCTCTCCCTCACTTTTCTCCCTCTTCTCTCTTTCTCTTTTATATAATCTATCTTTTTCTTCCTTCTTTTCCTTGCTGCTGCCCTGTAACCCCCAGTACCAGCATGTGGTTAATATCCACAATGAGCTATTGATCAGAAAGACCTACAAAGTTTCCCAAAAGAAGACAGATTTCTGTGAGAATACTTGATGACCCACCAAAGATTAGTGGTAAGACCCTACTGCCAAAGAGACCTTATGTTGTTGGTACAGAACATGGAATGACATGGTTGGAATCTGGAAGACAGTCAGGCCCCAGACAGTTAGCTCGCCTAGTGCCAGAAGGTGCTACATGAGTGACTGGGGGAAAATGGCCAACATCTGTATAAGCAACTCATGGTCTAAGCTACTCAACAGCAAACAAACAACCTGATGTGATGCTCACACAAATGCAATAGTTGCACAGAGCCATGGTAAGTCACCAACTGCCCTTGATTTGGCTAATAAATCCACTCAGTGGAACAGAACCCATGGCTGGATCTGGGAAACAAGTCAGAACCATATCCAAAAAAATGAGCATGCTCTCCATTATCAAGTTCCCACCAACTGTGGGCTACAAGAGGGCCTACACCTGTTAACTTCTCTCTAAAATAATAATGGTTATCCTGTTTATCTGGTGCTGACTTCACTCTCCATTGAAGAATTTACTTCTCTTTTTTAGATGGACACAGATCCTGAGGACAGAATCAGCCCATCACTCCTCACCAGGGCCCCCACTGAAAACATAGAGTAACTGGAGAAATGAGCAAGAGTACTGCTTTTTGGTAAACCTGGTATCAGCACAAGGGTGAAGGAGATGAACACAGAGAACACTCAACTCTTACCAAACCAGACATCCAGAGACACAGAGGCTCCCAAGATCTTATCACTAACTTAGACCTAAAACGAACTCAACATGGCTCAAGGAAATTCGTGGAAGAGGGGGTGGAAAGATTGTTAGAGCTACATGTTGGGACATTATGCACAGAGACATTGCCTCTTACCCATAACTGATGGCTAACCCCACAATGCAAGACCCACATTCCCCAAAAAGGAGGGACCTTGTGGAGGGTGGAGTACAGGGAGGAGGACAATGATGGTACCAACATGGCTGTATTCACACTGTGTACATAACTAATAAAAATGTTTTAAAAATCTTCAATATTTAGTAGACAAAATCTGGTGTCATTTTTTTAACCTGTAGGCCCAAGTTGGTAGTATTTATTGTATTAATGAGTATTATATAGTGTGTGTATATGTTCTATAGCTGCATTCATCAGCACTTTCTAAATCTGTTAAATAACTAAATATCCAGTACAACTGCTGCTAATTTTACTTATTACTTTAAGTTTAGGAAATAAAAGCAACACTCCTTCTTTCTGAAACAAATATGCCTTTGGTAAGAAATGCAGCACTAACATTCACGTAGCTACAAAATATGTAATAAGATTGATGCTTAGCATTATGTTCATATCCTAATGTTTAATAAGTCATACATGTGATACAAATTCAGAAGTATTTTTGTGGCCATGCTTCATGAGTAAAAATTCCATGTAACACATGGAGACCTGTACATATATGTGAAAATCCCAGGGATAAATATAACTAACAGCTCACAGACCACAGCTCTCTATACTGACAAGGTATTACTCAAGATAGTAAGCACAGAAAGAAGATGTGTTCTATCTTCTCGCCTCAACAAATAATTCATGACCTAGAAGACATGGCTTGATATAAAACTCCCAGGTGCTTTGGGCTTGCCTGCCAGAAGAAAATGATAAGGGGAAAGTCTTGCATCACACACTCCTGCTTCTATTTAGAACTTTGGGGCACCTAATAGGAATTGAGGTGGATTCTTACAAAGCAAAGATCAGCTTACAACCTGTTTCTACTCCTGCAAACAGCTCTCAAGATCACCCCTGCAAGTTTGAGGCCATTTGAGAAGGAAATTTCAGGTCCTCACAGATTCAAAGTGGACACAAGCATATTCCATTCATTCTTATAACACCCTTACCTTGTGATTTAAAAAAGTAGGGTCAGGGACTGGAGAGATGGCTTAGCAGTTAAGGTGCTCATCCACAAAGGCTAAGGACCCATGTTCAACTCCCCAGATCCCACATAAGCCAAACATACAAAGTGATGCAAGCACACAAGTTCGCACATGTGCACAAAGTGGTAATGCATCTGGAATTCAATTACCCTGACTAAAGCCCCTATTGCACCAATTCTCTCTCTCTCTCATAGAAAAGGGTGACCGGAGTAGGGCTAAAACTGTACTTAATTTTTAAAACATGAAATATGATCACACCAGATTATAATACTTTCAAATTGAACAAAGTATGATCACTGGAATAATAAAAGGTATTAATTAAACTATTGTATTCCAGACTTTGGTTCTAAGCTTTCATAAAGTATCCTAGTCTTGGGCTGAAGAGACGCCTTACAAGTTAAGGAGCTTTTCTCCAAAGCCTAAGGACCCAGGTTCAATTCCCCAGGTCCCAAGTAAGCCAGGTGCATATAGTGTCACATGTTTCTGGAGTTCATTTGCAATAGCTGGAGGCCCTGGCATGCCCATTCTTTCTCTCACTCTCTCTCTGTCTTCCTCCCTTCACCCTTCCCTCTGTCTCCCTCTTTCTGATTTAATAAATGAATAAATACAAATAAAAAAAAACTTTTTTAAAGTATCTCAGTCTTTATTTATAAATAGTTTACAAAATTTATAAATAATCTTAGTCTTAATTAATTATAAATAATTAATCTTTGCTGATAAAATTATCACCCTCATTTTACAAATGCAGAAAGAGGGGCACTGAAAATCAATAAACATATTTCAGGTCTCAAAGCAATGAAGTCTAGATTCAGGATGAGAATCTCAGCTGATTCCATTCCTTTAATTCATGAGGGAAGAACTCCTGCCTTATCCTAATTGTTTGCTTTCTTATTTCCTCCTCTGTTTCAAAATACAGCATAGAAATTACTCATCACAATGTGGACTTGTTTTGTACTTGTGGCTCATAAAAACGCCTATTAAATATTGGTTAAGAGTCACTTTCTTACACAGTATGAATGTTATCCTGAGTTATTTATGTGTATTAACTCATTTAATCACCACAGCATCTCCTGAGATACATACAACTACTGCTTTCATTTCACAGATGATGAACAATAAGGTACAGAGAAGCTATTTTCCCCCAAGGAAGTATAGCTGGTAATGAAACAGCCAATGTTCACCCTGCCCTCTCTACTACTGGGCTATAATGTCTTTTGTTATTGTGATAATTCTAACAGCATTAATTACATAATGGCAAGCATCCACTGTATTTACAGAGTTCATACATTCCAACTATTGTTAAGTGCTTACCTTGGGGCATTTCATGAGCTGACAGAATAAAATATAATTATCCCTATTATTTTAATGTACCCCATCTCAGAGTTATGTCTGCTTTTCCTCTGATCTCTTAATTAAGCCAAACACAACTAATATAGTGTCCCAGCCATTGGTTCCTGGGATTCTTCCATGTTTTGACTACTTTCTGCTCTCTTCAAACCATGGAGTGGCCTCCCTCAGGTGCTCATCCTTCTGGCCTTAGAGTTTGGCTCCTTTTCCTCACCTTGCCTCATTTATGATTGGTAATGTTGCCTCACTTAGATCTAGGCTCTCATGGCTCTCTGTTTTATTACAATGTCTCACCCAGCTGAAGGCCTTGTGCTATATGGGAATCCAAATGACTAGGAAACTCTAACCATGTATGACATTCTCAATCCTAACCTATAAAAGAAACATGAAAATTTGGGGCATTTCATCTGTTTTTAACATAAGACTCAGATGAACAGGTTTTGTACCTGTAACTCCATTATTGATAGCATCTTAAATTCTCTAATTTACACCAAACTAATGTGAATGACTAGAAATGATTTTCAGATCTCATGCTTTTATTCAATTAGTAATGCAAACACATGGAAACCACTGCATATTTGTGTGTCATATCTCAGTTTCTTTCTACAAAGAAACCAGTATGTTTAGATTAAACGACCATATGCATATCTCAGAGATATTTCAACATCTGGCTCTACTTTACAAAAGCTTAGTTTTGCAAGTTACAACAGAAAGAATATACTTGAAAACATAAGGCTATGGACATCTACAAGAAAACCACATCAGTGGGACTGTTAAAATTTTTTACTTAAGTAAACATTAGGAATGTGACAAATTGCTAATTTCCTATGAAGGATCATAAAATACCAACTGAGAGCTCTGGGCTGGAGGTATATGGGAGAGCAGAAGCAGGAACATTCCCTAACCTCAGAAACTCCTCCATATGCCTAGATTTTATTTTCAAATACTGATGTGATGTGTTGGCTAAGAAGTTATCAGTGACCTTTACAACTTACTCTCACTGAGATTCCATCTCAAATTCTCTTATATAGGGCTGGAGGGATGGACCAGCAGTTAAGGTGCTTGCCTACAAACCTAAGGACCCTGGTTTGATTACCCGGTATCTCATAATGTCAAATGAACAAGAAAATAAATAAATAAATAAATCTCTTATTTAGAGATTATAGGTCTCACCATACATGGGATGGCAATAACCTGAAAAGGCAGTAAGAGCTATCTAACTGAAATCTATAGCATCAGAAAGACTTGGTCTATATTATCAGAGAAATAATAGGTAATGGTAACCATGAGTTAATCAGAGGTGCCCAGTAAAGTAGTGATAGTATTTAGGTATAATGGTAGATATATTAACAACCTACTATGGACTTTAATCTTAATTATATAATCCTGAATCCATGGAATGCCCCTTTCCTAGACTGTCTTTGCCATTTTGATTTAAAATGTGAATATATTCTAAATTTGTTTGCAAATTAAACAATGTGAGGAAACTTCACAATAACACTTTGCTTTCTATTTTTATATACTAAAGATCTATTTAACTGTTTTCTGATCTGAAAATCATTACTAGTCTGGGTATTTTCAGACATCTTCTGGATGTCTTAGGAACCATGCATTCATTAACATATTGATGTCATGATTTGTTTAAAACAAGCCATATATATTTTTATCACATGATACTTTTTTAGATAATGGCATACTAAGAAGCCATAGACTGTTACTAGAAAAAATTTCAGTGCCAGGGATGGGATACCTTCCTGTGAGTTGTTGGCCATGGAGGTCCCTGATGCCCCCAAAACATTATAGGCTATTGCCAATACTCTTGATTTCCCACCAAGAATAGATGATAAGACCCTATTGCTGATCCACATGCCTGGGCTGCAAGGTCACTGAGAAATCAAACTGGAGCTGAGCTGAAAACTTTGTCCCAGAAGACCAGATGACAGAAAGCTGGAAAAAGCTGTACTGCATGCGGCCTTACGGGAGACAGAAGCCATCAGTGGTGAAAACAGTGGACACTGCAAGACTCAAGTTTGGCCAAGACTGAACAGATACAATAGTGGCATGTCTGTTATGGAGGAAACCAACTGCTCTCTAATTGGACTTAAGGATTGCTCTAAGTGTGGGAATACATGCCTAGTACTGAAAACCTAATTAAAAGCCTATGGTGGGGGTAGTCATGAGCATTATGAGTGTAATGCCCACTCTTGTTTGGCTAAATGAATATATTATGCTCAACAAATTGCCCTGTCAGCATTTTACTTAATGTTCATACCCATATATTATTGCTACTCTCACTTTTGGTTAGAAAACTTCTCTTTTCAGATGGCGATGACCACTGGGATGACCCAAAAGGTACCATATTGCTGAGAAGATGTAATGGGGGCATGTTCAGCACTGAAACATCTCTATCATCTTCCAAGGCTCAGGGTCCATTGCAGGAGAAGTAATGGAAAGAATGTAAAAGCCAAAGGAAAGGTAGGACTGCTTAAAATGCAATCAAACAGACAGAAATTGGCCTTAATATCCATGACTTCACAGTGCCTAGCACTATCTTCACAAGACCCTCATAATAGGAGGAAAAGATGATGACATAAAAATAAAAGAGAGACTAATGGAGAGAAGGAGAAGGTATGATGGAGAGTAAATTTGAGAAGGGGAAAGAGGGGGAGGGGAGGGAATTATCATGGTTTATTGTCTGTAAGTATGGAAGCTGTCAAAAAAAGAAAAACAACAAAACAAAAACCTCAGAAAGCAACCTGAAGAAATGCCTGTTAACCAAAGATTAAATAAAGTATACATCAGTAAGGATATGAACTATAATGGGGTATGTTTATTAGTACATTGGGAAGAATTATCATTGTTTACCAACATGAAAGGTTAACTCATAATTTTGAAATCTGGTAATTAAATAACAAAAAATAAGTACTTGTGCTTATGGATATATACCTTTCTCTCCCCCTCTCTCTCTCTTTCTCTCCACATTTTATTACACACATATGCATAAAAATGTACAAACATACACTGAATACCACTGGTAACCAAACAATAAATCAGTAAATGAGAAATTTCTCCTCAGCTACTATATAAAGAAGGATTGTAGAACCACAGTATCACCCATTTGAATTTTTCAATAAACTAAAAGTGGATTTCAAACTTGAATATCATTCACAAAAATGGGACATTTCATGCACTTCCTAATCAAAGAACATAGTATCACTTATGAAGCAGTTACAACCCCTCCAAACCTAAACCTTTTCAAACTGCCTGATGGTGCTGCTAACAAATAGAAATACAGAGGTCAGGAAAACATGGCAAGTGACACTTTGAGTAAGCAAATAGCTATAGAAAATGTTAACACAAACAACAAAAAACAATCACACAAAATTTCAATGAGTTTTTTAAAAAGATAAAATTATTGTGAGAATCTACAGAGTAAAATTGATATCGAAGCAATTGGTCACAGTATGTGGACCTTATTTGGATTCCAGTTCAAATAAGAATATCATTTATGAGGCAATTTGTTGGGTGGGGCCAAGTACATGAGAATATGGTGGAATAAGACAGGCCATTATGGCTCTGCAGGCTGGGTAATGGGATTAACTACCCAACTTTGTCTTATTTTGTGGATGTGGAAAGCTTTGAATAAAAAAGATGAAAAATGTACACATTCCTTTCTTTATATTCTACTCTCAATGTTTTAAATATCTCAAAGTAAGAAATGCATCAAAATTAACTTTTGAAAAAAGTACTATTTATGTTTAAGCTTCATTTAATGTTTTGAAAAGGAGCCCATTTTGGGGGAAAAGAGAAGGTACAATGAACAAATATTTATTTATATATGTAAGTAAATGCACATTTAATTCGTCAATATTCCATCTGTATTACTAGGGCTACTGACCATCAAGAGAAAAATCATTCTGAATAATAAAACTGTATTTGTGTGAGTTTATTTAACTTCCATGATTATGATAATAGAACAGAAATTTAATAACAAATCGATACCAGCTGCCTCTCTACTATAAGCACAAGGATCTTCAACAACAAAAAACATAGTCCTTTCCTCTTTTTAGTGCATAAGTGCTCCCTTTCCATATGTTTCCTTTTTCCATTTCCCAAGTTAAATGCTATTTTCAGCGTATTTGCTCTGTTTAGGCTGATGGACTTGCAAGAGAAGTATAATTTGCTAAAGACAATCCCTGCTGATTGAAAGGTGGGTTGATGACACATCTAAATACTGTTTTTCAATACCAGTCCATAGCCACTGGTTGAGATGAACTTTATTATTTAATAATCTTATTCTTTCTCATGTAGTTTTTCATGACCCACTTCCCCCTCTCTTGGGCTTCTGAAAATGGTCCTTTCATGACTTTTTTGTCTTATGATCTACTAGCTTGTCACCTGTTTTAAACCCAGATATAAAGAGAGGGAACCAGGAGCTAGGCTATGGGTGACATGAGTCAAACTGTTTTCCTTAGAGTTCTTAAACAAAGTAGTCCTGACTGACATATAACTAAAAAGAATTATCCTTTAATTAAGGGATATTTTTCTCTGTGATTGCTTTTGCCACAATATCAAAACATTTAAGAAATGTTTATCCTCAGAGTTCCTGAGTACATTGTTTTTGGTAGTCATTGGCTTATTTTTAATTACCCAAACAACCAACTATAGAACAAACAAACCCCAACAGTTCAATGGGAAATGCATTTTCCTTCTCATCCGATTTTAGAGTCTGCTCTTGGTTACAATATTTATATCAAGATCCTCTTTCTTACATAAACTGATCATTAAAAGAAAAATACTCACCCAGAACAAGAAGTTAAAGATAAACATAGAATATTTTATACAGCTATTCACACCTGCCATTTCGGAGAAGGGGTAGCCACCCAGATGCCGCTGATAGAACTGTCTTACAGGACTGCTCTGCAATACGCTCTGGAGTAATTTGCCAGCAGAGATGCCTGTGTCCGCAGCCTCAGAACAGAAATAGAAAACGAAGAAGTAGATGGAACGAAAAAAATGCCAGTTATTAAAGTGGATAAAAAATTAACTCAGTCATTTAAATATCACCAAGGCTATCATCGTCAAGCGAGTATGTTTTTTTCGCTTGTCATGACTCCTAGGGCACGGGGCCAGGGTATTTGCTATCTTGAAAACTGCCTCTCTAAAGTAAACAGATATCAAGTTAAGGGAGTGGCTCTGGATCAGAGGGAGAGTGGCACAACGACATAGCAGGCTTCAGAAACCACAGCCTGGCATTCCTGCCCTTTGTTTCGACCACCAGGAAATAGGTTATTTTGTTCTTAAGTAAAGGGACATTATGTCTCAACTTTCTTTTTGCATTGCATTTTATCAAAAATTTAAAATATCTTTCAAATTCAACAGTATACGCTTAGAAATCTGCAATATCTCTAGACTGAGTCACAGCAGTCCCTCACTATCAACCTGCAGAACAGTAAAACAACCCTCACATGTGCCTGCTGGCCAAAGCTCCTAAGTTGTTGTTTCCCCCCCACATCCCAAAGAAATCACAAGGAGCTGCCTTAAATGCATCACAGTTTCAGGAAGTGAATAAGGTGAGGTCAATCACAATAAGACCATTCAGGTTTTATCTTTATTTCTTTACAGTGCCTCCATTGTGTTCCTTTTGTAATTGTGGGGCTATTTTGATAGCGTGGTTTGTTTTTAAGATAGACTTTCTATTTTTTTTCTCATGTAAATGACATGTGGCCGAGTTCCTATCCATCAGCTTGGTTTCTGTATGAAGAGTAGCATTAGACAAAGAAGTTTAAAGTGGGAAAGGGGTAATGAGTCTGTGAACTGTTTGTCATCCTGATGGAAGGCAGCTGGCCCCAGGTAATGGCAAAATTCTCTGATCTAACAGGCAGGCCCCAGCAGCTAGGAGGAAATACGCTGGCTGTCTTCCTAAGAACTTCCTCTACTCCTAAGTAAAAGGGGGTGGGGGTACTAATTCAGATGATTTTGGGAAAACAATTCCTTGAAATATTTATTAATTTCTTTTTAACAACTGACCATGGGCTTCTCCCAAAAGAATATTTTTCTAATTTTCTCTAACATACTGATGCAAGAGAAAGTACTGAATGGAATTAGAACTCACATGCCGGTCGCTCTGACTCTTGAGTTCTTGTCCACATTAGCAAAGAATTGAAAATATGAGCTCAGAGAAAGGTAAATTATGCTGGGCACGGTGGTGCACACCTTTAATCCTAGCACTCGGGAGGCAGAGGTAGGAGGATCACTGTGAGTTCGAGGCCACTCTGAGACTACATAGTTAATTCCAGGTCAGCCTGAGCCAGAGTGAGACCCTACCTTGAAAAAAAAAAAAGAAAGGTAAATTATGAGACTTATTTTAGGAAGAATTAGGATGTGAGGGTAAAAAGCATCCAAGAAAAAAGAAGTCCTTTCACTTCTCAGCCTGGCTGGAGGGTGAGATAGAGAGGAAACTGGGAAAGTCTCCCTTAAATAGAAAAAAGTCTCAAGGATGAAGCCTCAGGGGAAGAGAAGGGAAGAGGAGAAGGGGAAAGAGGCTTACACATGCATTTAAGGTCAATTTATATGAACCAGATATCAAATTAGAATAAGCCTCTTCAGCAGAATCAGGTGTGTAGAGAGGGAACTGATTGGCTGGTGGGCTCAGGAGGAACACTGATTAAGAAAGGCCCACCCACAGGTGCCAAGCCCTCAAAATTGGGGCAGAAACAGGAAGCTGTTGTTGAAGAAGGATTAGGAGGTTGTTCCTTTAAGCCATCTTGGATGACATTCAAAGTCTGGAGTTCAAGTTCTGCCAGGGCAGGCTAGGTGGCATCCATGTTTCTGTGGGTCAGTCCCTAGCTAACTATGTATTAGGAAAAAGCTACCTTCTTCCTAATCCTTACCAATTCAACCTCACTCCTTAACTAAAAAAAAAATGTATTTTAATATATTATTGACAATAATATTTAGTTCCTAAAAGCCAAATTTAGAATTAGGTCCAAAACTAACACCTTAATATTTAAGTCAGCTCTAGGTATTATATGCTGTGATAATTTTCCAAGCTTCTGCTGAGATGATAATGTACATGGGATATGCCACACTGGAAGAAAAGTTTTGAACAAAACAGCAAATTATTAATTATAATAGAAGTAAATTAAAAACAAATACATAGATTTAATTGTTTTGTTGATAAAGATATATACTTAATTCCATTTGGGAATAGATTTTCAGGTAGATGCCAAGTTTTCTTTTTTAAATAATGAATCATCTTTAAATTGTTCTTGAACTCAAATACAATCAATGGATGTGTTTTCACAGGAAAATGATCCTGTAATAGATCTCTCAGTCCAATTTAACTTCAATATAATAGTTCATTTCTATGCACACCCCAATAAATGTTAAAGTCACACAATACTGGCCTCAGCAAAATACTATAGTGCCATTCTCTTATTCTTGTTTCTTGCTTACTCTCCATGGTCTATCTAACTCCTAAATTTCCTTCATATTTCTTTCCTCCTTTTTATTCCTTGGCAATGATCATTATCCAATCCCTTATTGCCTGACTTGAGCCCTTTTAATACGATCATCATATATATAGTTGCCAATCTTTCTCCATCTAGCACTGTAGAATTCCTTTCTGAAGCATTTATTGATCATGCTTCATTTATTTGACCATGCTTCATTTATTGATCATTTATTGATCCTTATGAAACCCAGCCCAAGTTGAGCTTCCTGTTGCCTATGAGATAAATTTCAGATGACTTAATACTCAACGTACACACACTCTCTTTCTCTCATCCTCTCTTCCCTTTCTTTCATTCTTCTCCCTCCCTCTCTCTGCCTTCCCTCCACAGCCTCTACTTCCAGGTTTCCACAACCATAGAACAGAATGAGTACACAGCTCCAGAGCTCCCCTGGGTGTTGTTTGCCTCCCTCTCACGAGATTCTTTCTCCTGGCTTCCTTTTCTGTCTTTGCTCCCTGGTGAAACACTGCAAGCATCCCTCACCACTCAGCTCAGGTGACACTTGGTGTGTGGAGACTTCTGTCCTCAACTACTACCTGTATTCATGCTTCTCACTACTCAAGACTTGAACAAATCTTACTTACCCTACCATCTTAGATGCATTTACTGGTGTGTCTCCCCTGGGTGACCCTTCATGCCTGAAAGACAGAGCCCCTGCCCTACTCTTCTTTGTACCCATAGTGTCTAGCACTGGAGATAAAGGGGTATGCAGTTTTAGCTCAGCTACCCTGAGAAAAAACTAGTGATTCCTTCACTGGGGTCCCTACGGAACTGTAGATATACTAGCTTTCTTTCCTAAAACATCCATCAGGTAAAGAAAAACTAGTTTATTTAAGGCCTTTTCAGAACATTTACCTTTCTAATATTCAAGCAGGTTACATTTAGCAATTTACAAATGAATGTGACCTTGAACATGTTCTACAAATATATCTATGGCCAGTGTCACAGAGCATATATTTTTAGGAGCATAGGTTTAGGAAAATGTTATAGTAGAGGAAAGTGTAGTCCAGGGATATTAAGAAGTCCAAGTTCACAAAACTGGCTTGAGACAGAGCCCTTCTAGAAAAGAGGTCTCAGGAATATCAGGTCAGTGTTCTGCCCAGTGGCCTCAATTATCAGTTGAGTTATGAGGTTTGATACTTTAGCAGTGGTGTGGTGGGGTGTGCTGGGGTTGAAAGTGTCAGTAATAAATCTTAGACTCTGTCAAAGAGCAGGTCAAAACTCAGAGGCAAAAGAGAGTGGGACATTATAATGACAAATGATACCCAGGGAAAAAGCAGAAGGAATGTCTCATTAAATTAGATAAACTTTCCCTAATGTACTCATTATGCAATTATGATTACTCATAGTGAATGTGCAGGGTAAATAAGGCAGAAGGATTTCGATTTGATTAATCATAAAAATTCTCCACAAAGCAGTCACCACAGAATGAGGTTCTGATAGCAGCATGGGAGCCCTGGCAGGCAAAAATGACAGAGATTCTCAGGCTCCAAACAATGAAAGATCATGAGTAGGGTTGCCAGCTGCCCTATATTTAACATAGCATTCGCTATGCCATCAAGCAAATAAGACCTTCTTTCAGGACCTACTGTGGTTTCACTGTGTCCCCAAAATTCATATATTTGAAACTTAACCCCTGATGAAATAGTGTTGAGAGGTGGAGCCTGTGAGAGCTGATCAGATTATGGGAGACTTATCATCACTCTGGTTGGAATGGGTTTACATCTTGAGAGTGAATTTGTTGCAAAAGCAAGTTCAGTCCTATGTCATGCTTTCTTCTGCATAATTCTCTCTCAATCTCTCCCTCTCCCTCTCCCTCTCCCTCTCCCTCTCCCTCTCCCTCTCCCTCTCCCTCTCCCCCTCCCTCCCTCCCTCCCTCCCCCCCCCTCTCTCTTTCTCTCTCTCCCTTTCTATTTTCCCCATACAATTGTGTTTCTACCTTCTGCCATAGAATGATGTAGCAAGAAGGACCTCATCAAATGTAGTCCTCTTAGTTTTGGATATCCTAACATTCTAAACTGCAAAAAGGGCTGGAGAGATGGCTTAGTTGTTAAGCGCTTGCCTGTGAAGGCTAAGGACTCTGGTTCGAGGCTCGATTCCCCTGGACCCACGCTAGCCAGATGCACAAGGGGGCACGTGCGTCTGGAGTTTGTTTGCAGTGGCTGGAAGCCCTGGTGCCCCCATTCTCTCTCTCTCTCTCTCTCTCTCTCTCTCTCTCTCTCTCTCTGTCACTCTCTAATAAATAAATAAATAAATAAATAAATAAATAAAAATGAACCAAAAAATGAACTAAACTGCAAGAAATTACTTTCTGTTCTTTATGAATTACTCACTCTGTGATATTCTGTTAAACAGTACAAAAAGGAACAGATATTATATGTGACCCAGAAGGTAGGTATATACAAGTAATATAATCCCCTATAGGATATACTAAAAATTTCATTTCAAAACCCATATTCCAGGCACTTTACTAGCTGCCACAGACACACTGGTTTAAAAATGAAATTTTAAAAAATCCTTGCTTTCATAGAATATGTGGTAAGAAGATAACGTTCTTTTTGTATTTTTGTTTCTAAAACCCAATAACCCAAAGAATCTATAGTAAAAAAGCTTATCTATGATTTAAGGAAAAGACTTTTTTATCTTATACATTTTCACATTATTACCGTCACTCTAATATATACCTAAAACACACACATATATATATTTATTAGTCACATGGGGAATAATAATTCATTTTATCAAAGGCTGATAATAGGAATAAAATGATGTTGAAATTTTTTAATGGCTGTATTTAAAGATGGGTGTGTAAGAATATCAGGTTACATACCTTAAATAATTATTAAGGTGAGGAGAAACCTCACATGTAGTCCTTCTTTTAAGTTTTGGGAAGTTGGAGTTGCTCACTTTAGGGTTCTATGGTCCTTTCCACAAGGCACAGCCTTGGTTTTTGTTGTCCTCTAATCCAATTACAGCCTTCGGGAGACCAACATTGCACTTCTGTAAAGACCTACCCTGTGTGCTGACAGAGCTGGCTCATAAAAGCCCTTCCTGGATTCCCACTGGGGGTGGGAAGCCTCTGATATGAGACAGACTCTCTTCATTATTTGTGAGACATTTTTAAACAATAATCTGGACTTGTGCTATTAATTTCAACTCAAAACTAAGTATGGCTTAAAACTAACTGTACCCAATACCAAATACTCATATGTTTTCATTCTAAAATAGTCATGTTTATGTCTAGGTATAAAATGATTATCACATGGGTCACATGAGGAAAAATAGTACACCATATATTAGAAAAATAAAATTTAAATCACTATAATCTGTTGGTAAATAAGTAAATATTGGGCTGGAGAGATGGCTTAGCAGTTAAACTGCTTGCCAGTAAAGCCAAGAGGATCCATGTTAGATTCCCCAACACCCACGTAAGCCAGATGATCAAAGTGCTACATGCGTCTAGCGTTTGTTTGCAGTGGCTGGAGGCAGGGAAGGCATGGTGGCAGCACTTGTTCACTTCAGACCACAGTCAAGAAGTAGTGAGGGATGATGGATGCTGATGATCAGTGGCTCAATTTCTCCTTTCATTCAGCTCGGAACCCTTGCGATGGTGCAGCACACAAATAGGATGGCTCCTCCTACCTGAATTAACCTACTAGAAAACCCCTCAAAGACATTCCCAAAAGTCTATCCTCTAAGTGATTCTAGATTCTGTCAAGTTGTTAATACTAACCACCACAGTTGCTGAGATGAGAACCATGCAGGGATCCAATAGTCAAGCCCTCCAGAGGAAGTTTGCCATGGTCTTAGCGTCCTCACCTTGAATATTTCTGTGACACACCACTAAAGCCTTTCTTCTCAAGGGTTCTTTATCTGTGCTCGATCCAGTCTATTCACCAGTTATCTCCAGACAAAAGTATATGATCATTTTTTTCAGCTTTTGTCTACCAAATTGTAATTACAATTCAGTCTCCCTTCTGAGATCACATTTTAATTGCATTTTTGATTCTTTTCAAAGTTCTCACTTACATATAATAGACCTCTTGATTCATTCCTTAAGATTTTTTTTATGTGTTTGTGTGTGTATGCATGTGTGTGTGTCTGAGTGTGGGTACACTCATGCCTCACCATATATGACCTGAATTCATCCCTGTCAATTCTCACCTTGTTTCAATCAGGCTTTCTTATTTACTGCTATGTACATAAGGCCTGTTGGCCCATTTCCTAGAGATCTTCCTGTCTTGCCTTCCCATCGACCATATACGTGTGAATTATAGATTGGTGGCATTAGTTCTGGGATAACACAGGTTCTGAGGATTGGAACTCTGGATGTCATGATTATGTAGCAAGAACTTTTACCCACTGATTCACTTTCCCAACCCCATACATATAGATTTTACAAGCTGGCTTCTCAGAGATAAACCTTGTTTTTCTTTTTCTGCAAATCAGAATTTATATTTGTGTACTGATCACAACACTCAACAAGAGAATGACAAGTGTAAAACAGAGCTTTGAAAGCACTAGCCCAAGTGCATTGAGCAGTCTACTTTTGTATCAAATACTTGCCTGGTGGTTTGCCTTTTAAGTATATGGTTTAAATCCCTGAATAATTAATTTGTTAAGTTCACAGGGTTCACATTAGCTGTTGAAGGTGACTAGGCTCTGATTTATTAATGATTAAACAATAGAGAGGGAGAGGAGGCCATCAACACAGAATTTAAATGTAATATAATTGTATTAGCAAATAGGATGGAGATGTTTATGGCTTGTATCAAAGAGCAACTCAAAGCAATGGATCCAACAAAATGCTACACTGAATAAACATGAGCTTGTCCCATGACAGGTAGGAAATAAACAGACATTTTACTCATAATTCAAATTAGGATCTCACAAGTAACTAATTCCAAATTAGAAATATTTATTTAACATAGTAGGAATGTGATACATGGCTATTCTAGTTCTTAAAGAGCAGAAAATAATTTTTGAGTAAGCTTAAACTCCACACCTTTATTTTGAAAAGAATCAGGGCTGGGGAGATGGCTTAGTAGTTAAGGTATGTGCCTGCGGAGCCAAAAGACGCAGGTTCAATTCGCCAGGACCCACATAAGCCAGGTGCACAAGGTGGTACATGCATCTGGAGTTAGTTTACAATGGCCCTGGAGCACCCATTCTCTCCCTTCTCTCTCTCCCTCCCTCTCTCTCTCTCTCTCTCTCTCTGTACCTCTTTCTGTCTCTTTCCCAAATAAATGAGATGAAATTGAATTGAATTAAAAAATACTTTTTAAAAATCAAGAATAAGATTATGTAGAGAAAAAAAATCCTCATCTTCTGATTAAGGGTGATCTTGTTCTTACACAAACAAGAATCCTGTTTTGTCTTGAACACTTAGGAGCAAAGACTTTATTTTCTCTTAAAGAGAAGAAAAAAGGAGTGGTTATTTCAGCAACCTATTTCAGCTACTGCTGAATACCTAAAAAAAAGAACAATGGTCATGCTACATTACTCTCATGCCCACCCTTTATAAATGTGGCTCCCCAATTCTAATCATACAAATAAAAGTGGACATCTTTAAGAAAATAAAATCCAAATGCAGACTTCCCAGGAACCAGGAAGTAAATGCACTATCTCTCCTAAAGTACTATTGGATCTCTTTTCCATTTATAGCCAAGCCCTTCCCTAACCTGAGTCTCAATAATTTTCTTACTTATTAACATCATGGTTGATTCAGAATGTGCCTCTCCATAGACCAACCATGTGAGAAAGTCAAAAATTTTCTCTAATAAGCTACTCTTTGGGAGTCACTAAAGTGCCCTTGGGTAAAACAAATCCCTGGGGCTGTTTGGCTTTACCCAAAGTCAGTTGACCTCTACTTTTGTTTACATTAATCATTAAGCCTTCAGAAAATATTCCAAAAGAGACCTTCCTGGTTCATGGTTTTTGTTTTGTTTGTTAATTATGGAAAGCACCCAAACTCTTTATGCATGCTAATTTATTTATATCATATTTTTTTCTTTTCTTTTTTTTTTTTGTGGGAGGAAAGGGTTTATTTTGCCTTACAGACTGGAGGGGAGGCTCCATGATGGCAGGGAAAAACATGGCATGAGCATAGGCTAAACATCACTTTCTGGTCAACATCAGGTGTACACCAACAGCAGGAGAGTGAGTCACACTATGGTAAGAGGAAGTATTTTTTTCCTTAAAGCTTTAGACAGCCAGAGAATTCATGTGAACATTGTGTTTTCCTTCTCACTTCAAACTCTGTTGAACATATGAGGGTGATATTGAGAGAGGTATTATGAAGCCAGCTAGACCAGCCCAGCCAAGACTCTCCAAAAGGAATGTGCAAATACAGGAGCACATTCCTGGCCTTCTAGCCAGCCACACAGGGCCTGATGTACAAGTACCAGCCAGAAATGTTAAGTGTCTCGGGAATCACTATTCTCAGCCAATCCCCCGCAAAAAGCTTTCTGAGAAAGAAAGAGTTCTTAAAACAATTCTTTGTGCAGCAAAGAAGTATGACACCCCAAGCACTAAACCCTCTAATGGGTTCCCACCACTATTAGAATGAAACCCAAAGCCATGAAAAATGGGTTCTTGGCTACCTTGCCAAGCACTCCCCCACCCACCCTCTTCTTATGCTGCCCTAGCACTGGATTATGTGCCCCTCCTCGGACTTGCCAAGTGCATTCTTCACTCCAGCATCCTGTTTCTATCTCTTCCTCCAGAATCCTGTTCTTCAGAGTGACATGTTTCATTTTATCCATTTGTAGAATCATGTATTTGTCTAGTTTTCTTACTAGAATCTAAATGTTAGGTGTTCAAAGGCATTTTCTCTTTTTTTCAGAGCCTTATCATCACCAAGCCCTGAAATACAGAAGACATGCAATCAATATTTTTTTTTTCTCCGAGGTAGGGTCTCACTCTAGCTCCGGCTGACCTAGAATTCACTATGTAGTCTCAGTGTGGCCTCGAACTCACAGCGATCCTCCTACCTCTGCCTCCCAAGTGCTGGGATTAAAGGCGTGTGCCACCATGCCCGGATGCAATCAGTATTTTTAAATGAATGACTGAATAATAAGTTTTCTAAATAATCTAACTGATTCTTAATAATTAAGAACATCTATTTTTGTTCACTATTGCATGCATGCATATTGTCTAGCACAATAATTGGCAGAATATTATGTTCAGTGAAATGGCACTTGAAGAGAAAAATTAAGCCTATGCTTCTGCAATTGGCCATATAACCTATCAACTTGAAACAACACATAAAAGCACAATTGTTTAACTACTAAGAAGAGGAAAATAGCAAAAATCCAGTGTTACAACGTAAATGAGTGAACTACTTCACATTATGTGGAGAAGGAGACTTTTAAAGTGGGTCCTGCCTAAAATGAAAAGCATAAGCCATGCCAAGTCCCATGGTAAGAACATTCCAGAAAGCCAAAGGTAACAGCACAAAGGTGCACACAAACCCAGCACTCTAAGATACATACAAACCTAGCATGCTGGAGAAAGACCATCAAGTGTATGCAGCATACAGAATTATGAGGAGTATGGTATGAGATGAGTTCATACTAAACATTCTTCAGGTCAGATCCCATAGATAGCTGTAAGACAGGGAAATGAGAGTGAAATTTAGGAGTTATTGAGGGGTTGTGGGAGATGGCTGGGGTAACCTGCTTGACAAACAAGAGGACTTGAATTCTAGTCACTAGAGCCCATGCAAATGATGAGCATGGTGGGGCACACCTGTAATCCCAGCTCTGTGAAGGGCGTGACAGACAGATCCCTGGAGCTGACTAGCTAGTCTGATTAGATCCATGAGCTCTAGGTTCAGCAAGAATAAGTAACAACAAATAAGTAGAAAGAATGATGGAGGAAGCCACCTGGCATAGCACTTACTCTCTCATTGCTATGAACAAATTCGTGACCAGAGTAGCTTGAGAAATGAGAGTTTATTTTGACATACAGTTCCTAGGGGAACTTTCATGGCAGAATTTTGCTTGGTGACAGGTTCAGGGTCAGCTATTCACATGATAACATTAGCAAGCAGGAAATAGAGGGCAACACAGGAAGTAAGATAAGGTAGAGCCACAAAACCTTAAGATTTGCTTCCAGAAAGGTTCCACCTCCTAAAAGTTGCACACATGCACATATGATCACACACATATGAATATGAATGAAGGAATACATAAATATGCAAAAAATTATTGTAGGTTTTAAGCAATGAAGTGATATTACCCAGTGGTCCAGGCAGGAGAAGATGGTGACTGGTAAAACGTGATAGTAGAAAGAGAAGAAAGGATGTACTTAGGATATGCTTTAAAAGTAAAGTCAGCATCAAGGGTGTGAAAAATTAGATGTACATGGTTACCATTCAGATTTTTTCCCCTCTTTAATTTTGATGCCAAGTATTAAACCCAGGAGCCCAGGCATGCTAAGCAAGCTACTACCAAGATTTTGACTCAGACAACTTATTTGGTAATGATACTACCAAGATAGAAAAATGAGGGAAAAGAAGTTCCATTAATTTTTTTTAATTTATTTATTTATTTATTTGAGAGTGACAGACACAGAGAGAAAGACAGATAGAGGGAGAGAGAGAGGATGGGCGCACCAGGGCTTCCAGCCTCTGCAAACGAACTCCAGACGCGTGCGCCCCCTTGTGCATCTGGCTAACGTGGGACCTGGGGAACCGAGCCTCGAACCGGGGTCCTTAGGCTTCACAGGCAAGCGCTATACCGCTAAGCCATCTCTCCAGCCCTCCATTAATTTTTTTAAGTGAATGGCTTTAATACAAATTTAAGCAAAAATTCTAAAGGAGAGAGAGGGGTCTTAGGAAAAAGATAGGACATGCCCAAGTGTTGAGTGTGGGGCTTCTAAAGATAGTTGCCAGAAATTTCATTCTGAACATGTTAGATTGAGAAGTCTGTAAGTGATCAAATAGAGATGTCAAGTAAGTTGTACAATATATAAATATAAAATTTAGACAGAATAGGACTAAACATGTAGTAATATGCATGATATTAAGAAGTACTGGGTAGAATTACCTGAGAAGAATGCATAGATAGCTAACACAGAACTCTCACTTATTCACCAGAGCATACCAATATTCAAAGTTGTAAAACATAGGAGTACATAAGACTGAAAAGCAGAAGTGTGCTATCCAGGAAGTAAGAAAATGTATGTTAAGGAAAGGGATGGGCACCTTCCAAGGTCTATTAAAAAAAAAAAAAAGTCTGATATGATGGGAACTCCTAGTTATTGTTGCTTTCAACAGCCTGGGGATTACCACTGTCTTTGAGAGGAAGCCAGTTTTAGTCTCATAGTGGGGACAGGGACCACATTGAAGAAGAAATGAGAGGTATGAAAAGCAAATCATTTACCTTAAATAATTACTTCAAATTTTACTGTAAAAGAAAATATATGGAAGCTGGGTTATCATGAATTTATGTAGTTCTACAGTCCACTGGAAATTCCAGAAGAAAGTGAAAAGGCATTCCCATTTAAAATGAATGTGTTTCTTCCTACATGCTCAAGTAATATTTTATGTCATGTAGACATGAACTCTTCACTGACTCTATGAAAATCTGTAGTAATCTATAATATAGATCACCACCAAGTAGATTGTAATAGAAAATTATAAGCATAGGGATCCTTAAGTAATAACTTCCTATATAGGCAGGCCAGTAAATCTTTCTCAAATGCCATGGTAAAAACTGAGTCAAGTATTTACTAACAGAGCCCAAGGAGCTGTAAGGCCAAAGAAAGATAGATAGACCTAGAATTGCATAAACGTCACAGATGAAATATAACAGTTAGATACAAGCGTGAGGGCAACATTCTCTGAGCATCCAATCCACATTTGTTTTTCCATGCTTGCATTTTCAGCTTTTCCCAGACTAGTGTGGTACATGTCAGACTATTCTCTAGCAGTAGGGAGGGGAGAAATGGCTCTGCTAATGTTGGATGCTAATGGTGTCAGTGAGAGAGAAGAGGACTAGTTCCTTACAAGGGCCCACAGGACTGAAGCCCCATCTCTCTTAGGTCTGTGAGCCAGTTGCAAGCAATATTTTGAATGGAGTTGGTCTTTATATTCTTGCCAGGTTTGGTTATTGCTCTCAAATTTGAGGCTTTGGTATCCAACATTTTGTGTCATCTTTTAAGTGGGTCACTTTGCTCCTTAGTTATCAAATCTCTTCCTATGCCATCTGGTATCTCTATATCTCTTAGGACCTCAAACTCATGACTATCAAATTAAATAATTTGCTTCTCAAAAAAAAAATCCATTAGATAAAATTTTTTTTAATATTTTGTTGTTATTTTTATTTACTTATTTGAGAGTGACAGACACAGAGAGAAAGAGGCAGAGAGAGAGAGAGAGAGAGAGAGAGAGAGAGAGAGAGAGAGAGAATGGACACGCCAGGGCCTCCAGCCACTGCAAATGAACTCCAGATGCACGCGCCCCCTTGTGCATCTGGCTAATGTGGGTCCTGAGGAGTCAAGCCTTGAACCAGGGTCCTTAGGCTTCACAGGCAAGCGCTTAACTGCTAAGCCATCTCTCCAGCCCTAGACATAATTTTTAAAGCAGTTATAGGATTACAGAAAAATTAATTAGAAGGTAAATAATTTCTATGCGTTCCAAACTCCAACTCCTAATACAGTTTCCCCTATTATTACCATTTTGTATTAGTACAGTATACTTGTGCCATTGAGTAAATATCAACATGTTACTATTAAAGCTTATATCTTAGGGCTTACCCTTTGGATTGAACATATTATGGATCTTAGCAAATGGTTGGCATATACTTGCCATTAGACCACCACCCAGAGTAGTTCTGCTGTCTTAGAATTCCCTGTGCTTCACAGACTTGTCCTTCTCCTCATTCCCCAGAAACTACTGATCTTTTATCTTTCTCCATAATTTTGCCTTTTCCCAAATTTCATTATAGTTAAAATTCAAAGTATGTGTCCTCTTCAGCATGTATTCTTTTACTTTGAAATATTTATGTAAATTTACTTCCTATCTTTCTGTGGATCAACAGATTGTTTTTTAATGCTTAATAATATTTCATTGCTTGGATAGATCAGTTTTCTGTGAAGTCACCTAGTTGAAGCCATATTAGCATTTCAGTGTTTTAGTAAGTATGAATAAAATCTTTATTAATATTCATGTTAAGGGTTTTTTTTAATTTTTTTGTTATTTTTATTTATTTATTTAAGAGTGACAGAGAAAGAGGCAGAGAGAGAGAGAGAGAGAGAGAGAATGGACACGCCAGGGCCTCCAGCCACTGAAAACGAACTCCAGATGCATGTGCCCCCTTGTGCATCTGGCTAACATGGGTCCTGGGGAATCAAGCCTCGATCCTTAGGCTTCACAGGCAAGCGCTTAACCGCTAAGTCATCTCTCCAGTCATGTTAAGGTTTTTTATATGAGCATAGCTTTTAACTCATTTAGGCAAATACCAAGAAACTCAAGTGGTAGGTTATATAATTTAAAAAATGTGGCTTTATAAGGAACTGCCAAACTGTTTTTCTTACAATTAAAAAGGTTTTGTTGTTCTATCGCCTTGTTATATCATTTAATATTCTCAATGCCTGGGATTTTAGCAATTTTAATAGATGATAAATAAACAGTGAGATTTAATTATTGTTTTTATTTGAAATTCCCTAATGACATGATGTTAAGCACATGTCTTTGTGCTTATTTGCCATGTATACTATCTTCTTTTGTGAGATTCCTCATATTTTCTGCCCAGTTTGTAACTTTGCAAATAAAACAAGAACTAAGTACTTGCTTCTTGACATAGTCTGTTGAATTTTGGAGTGTGATGAAGAGAGTCCAAGTGGAAGGGGAATGTGATGGCAATCTGGCTGCTATATCTGTCACCTCATTAATCTCCAAGGTTGATTTGGCTAATCTGGCTGGCTAAGCAGGTGTACTGTGTATATTCCCTCCAAAGCTGCACTTGGTTGAAGTGTAAATCCTCCCCTAAAAGAGAAAGACCATTCTTTCATCAAGAGGATACAAGTATCTGCCCCTCCCCCCTGCTAGAACCTCCAAAAGAGTTTCCAAGGCTTTCTCAGTGCACCCAGCAATTTAATCCCTGATAGGCCTCAGGAAGGTATTTATGAAGAAATAATAGGTGTCCTTGGGGATTTGACCCTGGGCCAAAAACATGTAATTGTAACTGCTATCCCATCAGGTATTGCTAAAGGTATACAGAATGCTTGAGGAAGACATTGGTCTTGATATCTTTGACAAACAGCCGCTTACCTCTTCATAACTCTTACCCAACCATATTCTGGAACTTCAGGAAGAGGAGGCTGAGGCCCAAGACCCATGCAGCCTGACTGGGAGCTGCTGCTCATAATCAAAGTAGCATGTATCCAGCGCTGGAAGGGCTCCAAGGAGGGGTGTCCGTGTGTAGGGTACTCCACTGGATCCCTGTCTCCAGTATGGTCCAGAGTTAGCAGCATTAGCTTGGTCCCTAGCAGCTTTAGCTTGGTCCCTATGGAAGGCAGGATGTGGAGCTACAACAGAGCCTGCTGAAGGCATCCCAGCTCTTTCCCACACTTGGTTGGGGCTTTTAAGTTAGCTGAATGTGCCAGCACAGCCTTCAAGCCTAGGTCCAAGACCAGGGCAGGCTCAGAACATACATACAGGTCTCCAAGTTCACAGTTCCGGCCTAATTTAACCACAGCAATTCTCTTACCAATAAGGTAGAAATTTTTGTTTTGTTTTTTGTTTTGTTTGGGGGCATTTTGTTTTGTTTGGTTTTGGTTTTCTTGCTTTGAAATGATCTCATTTTATATGCTATCTTGGAACTCACTATGTTAAACCAGGCTGATCATGAATTTGGGGCAATTCTCATGCCTCAGCTTTCCAACTGCTGGGATTGCAAGCATGAAATACCAAGCCTGGCTCTAGTAAATATTTTGAGGAAGCAAGAGGCTATAGAGAAAAAGATATTAGGACAAACTTCCCACTAGCCTGCAAATGTGATGGTTGACTTTTTTTTATTATTATTTAGTCTGTTACTCAGTGGTGTGAGTTTAATCGTCCTTAGTTAATAAAATTTTAGTAACAGTAGTGAAAACTTTTTCCTTTGGTGGATCCAGTGCTCAGATAGAGAATAGAACCTCAGAGAAAATCCTTCTCTGCCAGTGCTGCTCCACAGATGCTCTTAGTTTAAAGTTCAGAGTCGCATATTTGAGATTTCATTTTCTAAGCACCAATATTGTTTGATTATCTGGTGTGTGTGTGTGTGTGTGTGTGTGTGTGTGTGTGTGTGTGTGTGTTTATGTGTGTGTAGTATTGTGGCAGTGTGGTATGTATGGTGTATGATGCATATGTGCTGATGTGGCAATCCGGGCAGCTTATCTGTGGTGCCCCATAGGCTCACTAGTTTCAAAGGAAACTCTGGGGAGCCCACCTCCATCAACCACCACCTGCTTTTTCCTTATGACTGATGGTCACTGATTCTGGAGCTTGGAGTTTGCCGTGAGCTTTAGCAATTCTATAGTCTCTGCACCCAAAAGGACCGGGATTCCAAACATGTATGGCAATGCCAAGCTCTTTCCGTGGGTTCTGGAAATTCAAATTTCAGTTGTCCCATGTTCCCTCAGGCTTTCATGCTTGCATAGGAAGTGCACTTAACCACTAAACCATCTCTCGTATTTTTATAAATATTTTCTACCATTTTGTAGGCTGTATTTTTACTTTTCAATATACTATTTATTTCCCATGAGACAAATACCATATTATGCAAAATGAAACACAAAATCATTATGTTTGAATAATTACTTTCCTTATTTGCAAACATTTTGTTATTAGAGCTCAGAGGAAGCCCTCTAGTCACCATAATGTCACATACCCTTAGCTAATTTAAAAATCACTAATTTTAGAGGTCACATAACAAGGCATTTAATGTGGAAATCTTCTGATAGCTTTACTGTGTTTAACACCTTGGTCATGTGGTTATTATAACAGTAGCTTAAGTTACTTTCCAGAGACTTAAAGACTGATTTTATGAAAAACACTGACTTTTCTTAGGCCTTCAGTTGTCCCACAGGGTCAATGGAATGAAATGCAAGTCTTGATATGTCTGTGTTCATGTTTGTCTCTTTGTGTACTAGAAACACTACACTATAAAAGGAGTGAAAAGAGATGGTATCTGGATTCTTGGAAGACCCTGCCTATGCCCCAGAAAACATGAATACTCCTCCTCTCTACTAGATCCTCTTTCTCAGGGTCTCTGTCCTGATAATAACTCCTCAGCTCCCTGGAGTTAAGCTGATTTGTGAGCAGAGTCTCCCAGTTTTCCATTCTTTAACCACTGAGTGAAGTTCTACCTCCTTCTGTCACAGTGTTTGAGTCATTGGCTGTATCAAATAATAGCAGAAATTAACCTTTTTCTTAGTTTACATTATCTCTGAGATAACACTAACCTCATGTCTACTGCCAGTACCCTGGTGTACTTTCTTGGATTACTATCATAAGTATCTCTATGAATCAGTTCTTTCCCATCAGAAAAAAAAATATATATATATATCTGGGAAGGCTCTGGGATTTTACTGAAACTTTCCAACTAACAAATTAGTCTGCCATAGTTGGATAGTCGCTGTCAAGAAGTCATGAGAAGGCTGAGGAGATAGCTCTAGTGGCAATGCATTTGCCTTTTAAATCTGAAGACCTGAATTTGATCCCAGAACCCACATTTCAAAAGTTCATTGTGATGGCTGTGCTTGTAACTCTGGTGCTGGGGATGCAAAGACATGCAAATCTCTTGGGCATGCTGACCTGTCAACCTTGGCAACTGCCAGAAGCCCAATCTCAAAAGAAAAGTTGACTCCACCTGAGGAACAACACCCAAGGTTGTCCTCTGGCCAACTCGAGAGTGTGCATGCATGCACACACACACAACTACACACATGTATACACACATACACACGAAGACATGAGGTTCCTGGATTGGAAACAAATGTCTGTAAGTCAGGACACAGCAAGTTATATTGAATAAACTTCATAGGAGCATGGGTTCTCTTTGCCCTCCATGTCTTATTGAGAGTGGCCCAGAAAACAAGGTGAATACTGCATACACAGCAAACCCATGTCATAGCTGAAAACACAAAACTTAAGAAATCCCTGTCATTTGAAAAGTGTCCTTCTCCACCGCCATAGAGAACACACCATCCCTATCTTCCAAGGCTATCAGCCAAATGAACATTCTCTTTTTTTTTTTTTAGGGTTTTTTTTTTTTTTTTTTTTTTTTTTGAGGTAGTCGTCTCACTCTAGCTCAGGCTGACCTGGAATTAACCATGTAGTCTCAGGGTGGCCCTGAACTCATGGTGATCCTCCTACCTCTGCATCCCTAGTGCTGGGATTAAAGGCGTGCACCACCACGCCCGGCCAAATGAACATTCTCAAGATGCTAAAAATAAAGCTGATGATGCCTGTGCTCAGAAGGTGTATAGAAATGTGAGAGATTTTTCTCCCAACATAACCCTCTAGCTACTGGTGAATAGCCAGGGTAAGAATTTCCACTGTTTTTAGGATACTTGTGCTTTTATTTTTGTCTTTTTAAATTTTACTTAATTTTTTGAAAAGTTCATACATGTGTATAATAATAATAATGTATTTTGATCAAATGTATCTTCCATTACTTTCTCTTATCCCCTCCCATCCCTCTGAATACCTTCTTCCTCCCAACTATCCTCCTCCAAGTTCATATCTTCTTCAAAATGACTCGCTGAGGTTTTTTTCTCAATTTTTATTAACATTTTCCATGATTATAAAAAATAGTCCATGGTAATACCTTCCCTCTCCCCCCACTTTCCCTTTTGAAATTCCATTCTCCATCATATCCGCTCCCCATCTCAATCAGTCTCTCTTTTATTTTGATGTCATGATTTTTTCCTCCTCTTATGATGGTTGTGTGCAGGTAGTGTCAGTCACTATGAGGTCATGGATATTCAGGCCATTTTACGTCTGGAGGGAACACGTTGTAAGGAGTCCTACCCTTCCTTTGGCTCTTACATTCTTTCTACCACCTCTTCCACATTAGACCCTGAGCCTTGGAAGGTGTGATTGAGATGTTACTCAGGACTCCAGTCACTTCTTTCCAGCACTATGATACCTTCTTAATCATCCCAAGGTCACTGCCATCTAAAAAGAGAAGATTCTCTACCCAAAGTGAGAGTAGTGCTAATATAAGGGTATAAATATTAAGAGAAGTGCTTACTGGGCAGTTTGATAAGCATAGTATATACATTTTTCCAGACATCAGCAGATGTTATATGCCTAAGGCTCATGACTAGCCCTGTTTTAAGTTTTCAGTATCAGGGATGTGTTTCCCCCCCCATGGAGCAGGCCTCTAGTCCAAGTGGAGGGCAGTTGGTTTCCACCATGACAGACGTGCCACTATTGCACCCGTTGGCTCATGTGGCCTGGCTGGCCAACTATAAGGCTTGCAGTGTCTACTGTTGAGTATCTTCACTGGTGGTATCTCTTTTTCCCATTGAACTACATATAGAATGGTTTCTTCTAGCTTTCTGTCAGCTGGTCTACATGGAGGAGGTTATCAGCTCAGTTCCAGCAGGATTTCTCAGTGGCCTTGCAGCCCAAGTATGTGGAACCTCCAGCAATAGGGTCTTACCATATATTTTCTATTCCTGGTGGGAAACCAAGGGGCTCGGCAATGGCCTATAATGTTTTGGGGGTATCAGGGACCTCCCTGGCCAACAACTCACTGGAGGTATCCCATCCCTGACATTGAAAATTTTCTAATAATGATCTATGGCTCCTGAGTGTTCCATTGTCCGAAACTGGAGGATTCCATATGATTTCTTTGCATCCTCTTAGATTTTGAGTAGCCCTCCCTCTACCTTTCCTTTACTCAATCTTCTCCCTTGACCTCACTTTGGGCCTTTTCACCCCTGCTAATCTATTCTTCTACTTACATATATACAATACCAACCTATTAAGTATCCTCCTTCCTTCCCTTCTCTTCCTTTTATATCTCCTTTTTAACTTACTGGCCTCTGCTACTGAGTTTTTCCTTCTCACACAGAAGCCCACTCATCTGTAGCTAGGATCCACATATGAGGGAGAATATGCGGTGCTTGGTTTTCTGCATCTGGGTTACCTCACTTAGTATAATCCTTTCCAGATCCATCCATTTTCCTGCAAATTTCATAACTTCATTTTTCTTTACCACTGAGTACAACTCCATTGTATAAATGTGCCACATCTTCATTATCCACTTATTAGTTGAGGGACATCTAGGCTGGTTCCCTTTACCAGCTATTATGAATTGAGTGGCAATAAACATGGTTGACAAGCCAAATAAAAAATGGGCTATGGAGCTAAACAGAGAGTTCTCAAAAGAAGAAATACGAATGGCATATAAGCACCTAAAAAAAAAGTTCTACATCCCTAGTCATCAGGGAAATGCAGATTAAAACTACATTGAGATTCTATCTCACTCCTGTCAGATTGGATACCTTCATGAAA
The DNA here is from genome assembly GCF_020740685.1 of Jaculus jaculus. NCBI lineage: Eukaryota > Metazoa > Chordata > Mammalia > Rodentia > Dipodidae > Jaculus > Jaculus jaculus. The sequence goes on from NC_059107.1 coordinate 114,728,002, forward strand.
ACAAATGATCATAAATGCTGGTGGGGATGTGGAAAAAGAGGAACCCTTCTGCACTGTTGGTGGGAATGCAATCTGGTCCAGCCAGTGTGGAGGTTCCTAAAACTGCTAAAAATTGATCTACCATATGACCCAGCTATGGCACTCCTAGGCATATATCCTAAATACTCATCCCATTTCCTTAGAAGTACATGCTCAACCATGTTTATTGTCGGTGAGTTTAATAAAGGGTTATTAGCATGATCAAAGGAGAGGGTCTATTTACTTCTGGGACACCACTGAAGAAAGTGACTCCTCCTTCCTTAGCAGCCATTACATGAAGAAGACAGCATTCCTCAGCACTCCTCCCTATTCTCCAGCTCTTATTCTCTTACATGATGTTCCTTGAGCCTTGGAGGGGGTGATCTACATATTCTTTTTAGGGTTGAGCACTAAACAGTATCAGCTCTTTGACTGGTTATGAGTGTCTGCATTAACCACCAGCCACTCCAAAAAGAAACTTCTCTGATCAAGGCTGAGAGCAGCACTAATCTATGGGTATGAATACAAATACTTAAGAAGGCAGTTTGACAAAGATGTCCATTTAGCAAAACAATAGTAGTTAGGTTCCTTGCTAGGGCTCTGATCTTCATTTCCTTTGTATTTTACCCAGGTTAATAGGACCAGGCATGAATTCTTTCCTGTAGAAAAGGCCCCAGCTCCAGTCAGAAAGCAGTTGGTCATCCCATAACATTCAAGCCACTATTGCTCCAGTGGGCACATCTTGCCTGGCAAGTCAGTGTTGCAGCATGCAGGATCCACAGCTGAGTAAGACCTGTTGATCACTTTTCTTTCTCCTCATGGTCATCTGGCTCCATTACCTTTGAGCTTGTGGTGAGGCAAGATATCATTGTGGGGAGGGAGGTTGTGGTAGAGCCAAGCTGCTTATCTCATGGCAGCCAGGAAGTAAAAGGAGAAAGTAAAGGAGTAGGGACCTGACATCCCCTTTAAGAGCACACTTTCAATGACATAATTTTATTCTACTAGGCCCAGGTTCTGAAGGGTCAACCACCTCCCAATAGTGCTATTGCCCGGCATCCAAGCCTTCAACATGTGGCTTTATGGGAACACTTAAGATCCAAACTATAATACAGTGTAAGCACTAGTGTATCCATTGCTTATTTGTATTTATTTCTTCTAGCACACTATCAAACAGACCTAGACTTCTTTGAGTCTGTGTCTCTCATGCCAAAAACTAAGCCAAGCAAATAGTGAGTGAACAAAAGAAAAACAAATGTTGTGAATTTTTAAAATTTTACTAAGGAATTTCTAGAGAGGTGAGACTATTATTTTTAAAAAACAATTACCTATGATTCTTTCATTATGGATAAAACAATTGTTCCCAAACTCACTGAATTTGTTCATCATTACCATTATTAGATATTTGGGATATTTTTTTAGACTTTATCCATTGTGACACAAAACCTACTGTTTTTTGTTTTATTAAACCTGCTGCAATACTATAATCTAATGTGAAAGCAGCAAAGCAAAACCAAAGACTGCATTCTACCTTGTCAACATCCATCTCTTTTATCCCTTTCATCTCCACTAACATCCTTCTCTAACTTTGGCATCCTCTGAGTGCGTCCATGTTAGTGTTGCTCCTCATGAAGTCACCTTAGACAACCCAGCCCTCCCAAGAGGAGAGCAGGTTCTAATTAAGCGAACAGACAGTGGGGTGAAAACTGAGATTGGAATAACAAAAGGTTTTCAAGAATAAAGGTTCACAACTTCTTTTCCTGAAACAGTGACATGCATGCAAGGCAGCTCAGCTTGCAGGGAAGGCAGTTTGGTTCCATGGCAGAGGCTGTGAGGTGAAGAGATAAAGCAAAGGTGACAGCGAGCCACTGGGAAACATGAAAGCAGAGGCTTTTGCCAAAAGCAGGAGCTTCACAAAGTTGTATTGAAAGTAAACATCTGGGCTGGAGAGATGGATTAGCTGTTAAGGCACTTTCCTGCAAGGCCAAAGGACCTAGGTTCTACTCCCCAGGACCCACATAAGCCAGATGCAGAAGGGGGGCATATGCATCTGGAATTCATTTGCAGTGGCTGGAGGCCCTGGTGCACCCATTTTCTCTCTCTCTCAATCTCTCTCTCTCTTTATTTCTCTACTTGCCTATTTCTGTATATCTCTCTCTCAAATAAATAAATAAAAATAAACATATTTTAAAAAAGAAAGTAAAAATCTAATTCTCACCAACTCAGAGAACTCTTTTGTCTGTTCAATAAATATATCTAAGTGTCTAATGACTGCTGAGAATGCAGGAATCAATAAACTAAATGTAATCAAGCCTTAGTAGAGTTTATATTCTAATAGGGCATATACAAAAAGCAAATAAACCTGAAAATTAATTTATATGTACAACTTTTCATAAGTGCCATGATGAAGTAAGCCCAAGGTATCATGAAAGACAGATGTCAAAACCTAGTTGGGTTGGCCAGTCTAGAAGGCCATCTGTCAGAGACAGTGTTTTACTTTATATAAAAATAAGGAGCCAGCTATACAAAGAATGTGGTAAAAAAAAAATAATGAAATAGGAATAATAAAGTACCTCATTCACATAATTTTTATGGGTATTTTTATGGAAGTTTATGTATAATGCATTTGTCATAGTACTAACACTTTGTAAAATGCTTAGTAATTTGTTAACCTCATAATTTTTTTAGCCAGTGTATCAAAATTCAGAATCATGGAGCATTGTTTGCAAGTGTCTGTGTGTGGTGTGTATGCATGTGTGTCTGTAGAGGCCAGAAGTTGACATGTGTCTTTTCTCAATTGCTTTCTGCCTTACTCTCGCAGACATGGTCTCTCACCTCACTGATTGGGCTAAACGAGCTAGGTATCCTCCTGTATCAACCTCCCAAGGATTATAGACATATACCATACATCTCAGGAACTGAGAATTCATACTTGTACAGCAAACACCTGATACATTGAGACATCTCCCCAGATCCACAGAAAAAGCATTTAAACCCTGATACACACATAATAAGCATTAGCAGTTACATATTTAAAGTAGATAGCAGAATATAGGCAACTTTACTGACCATAAAGGAAAGCCCTTAATAGCCTCTTTTGCCTTGATTAATCTCTCATCTGGATTTCTATGTTATGGAAAAGTCTTACTAACCCATGCTGATAATTAGGGATTTTACATTTGTTCTGGAAAGCAAATGAGTAATGCAATCAAAATTCAAGGAGGCAGAATGTTTAATTTAATTAAGCAAGCCTCTTGTTTCTGAGTTCTTTAACCACAACATTTGCATATAATTAATGTGCTGATTACAAATGATGTAAATTTTCTCATTAAAGTACACTAGGATCTGACTCTGTAACATGACCTTTGTAAACTTGTATTTCTTGACAAAGTTTGCCATAAATGAGTTATGTTGTTAATTTAGACTGATTTTTTTTTTCTTTAGTTAGTCCAAATTAGAGTTTTCTGTGTGGCCCATCCTCAGTTGACCTGTTTCTTTTAGAAGTTTCTGATAATTTATACTTTGTCATTTTCTAGAAGGCAGCAGATTTGTTAAGGTGGATTCTTTTTATGCTTAAGTGATCTTTGTAATATTATACTATGATAAATATTGAAAGGTTGAAAGGGTGTTCAAGATGTAATTTTCCTTCCTTTGTTATTCTGCCAAATTTTCCTTTCTATAATCCTTAGTACCATGCTCACATCCCTGATTCCATATGCCCCGAACTCCATAAGGGCCCCACATGACTCTAGACACTTAAGAGAAAAGTATTTGTTCTCTGGCTCATGGAAGGACATGATGGGTCAGAAAAACTGCAAGTTTCGTCACCAACAACCAAAGTTTGGGCCTCTCCTTAGACAAATGGCCCCAAACTTGGCCTAGAACAACTAGTGTGCTGTGTGCTTTATTAATCTTCAATGATAACCTTGACGTCTCATTGAAGAAATGGTTTCCCATCATCTCAAGAGTGCATTCCTTGTGAGGGCTCAAGGTCATCAGTAAACAAGTTTGTGAATAATGTTGAAGGTAATTTTTTAATAAAAGACAATTTCATGGAAGACACCACAAATACTTTATTATTATTATTATTATTATTATTATTATTATTTTAAAGACTTTATTATTTATCAAGAGTGAGTGAGTTGGCAAATGGTTAACAGAAACTCCACAGGGAATTTAAAAAAATTTATTGGTCAGGAATATTGAAATAGGGCTAGACAGATGGCTCAGCAGTTAAGATCACCTCCTGTGCAAGCATGAGGGTCAAAGAAAGCCTAACAACCACTTGAGCTCTATCCCCAGAATCCGCATAAAGAATTGGACAAGGCTGCCCACATCTATAACCCCAGACCCACGGCAGAGCACAGACCTGAGGATCACAAGCTCCAGAATCAGTAAGTGACTCTAACTCAAATAAGAATGAGTAGAAGAGCGATGGAGCAGACAGATGGAGCAGTTACCCTCCAGGCACTGAAGGGAACCACATAGAGTGTCACAGAGCATAAATATGTGCACATACCACACCCACATGACACACCAATACCCTCTACCACACACACATACACATAAAAACAACAAAAGCTATGCTTCATAAGTCAAAGACAAAGCTTGCTACCCTTAAACTATGCAAGAATACTTGAAGCAAATAAAGAGAGTAATCAAAGAGAAAACAACACTTAGAAAGATAAAAATTCATTTAAAGATGACAATAGCCACCCACAGCATGAACAAGCAGGAGACCCTACAAGCCATGCAGTCCACCAGCCAGACAAGAAGGACACAGCTGTGAAAGAGTGGCACAATGCCTTTGTGGGTAACCAACTGCCCTCTGATTGGACAAGAGGCTGCTCAATGGGACAGGACTCATATGGTAGTGGGAACAAAATCTACACCCCATGGTCAGGGAAATCACAATTCCCAGAGAGAAACCCCAATGCTCCTAGTACAAGTTAAGTGGGTAGCCTCAACAAAATGTCTGTTAAGTTCCCATGCATATCCCCTTTAATCAATGCTGCTCTTGCCCTCAGTCAGAGAATATGTTTTATTTTATAGATGTCAGAGAATACTGGGGAGATCCAAGATCCACCAACACAAGTAAAGACTGCAAGTGCCTGCCACGAAATGTGCCACCTCTACCTCATTTACGAGGGTCCAGAAGAAACTGAGGTCCATGTGTTCAAGCCTTGCTTCTCAGGGTGACACTATTGGGCGTCAATAGAGTCTTTAGGATGTGGGTTCTACAAATAGGTCCCTGGATTACCAGGAGTAAGACCTCAAAGAGGACTGGGAGTTTAGTCTGTCAATCAGTCTCTATATTTCTTCCTGGTTAATAAAATAAATAGTTCACTCTGACAATATGCTTCTTTTAACCCTGGAATACCCAGAACCAGGAGCCCAAACAGACCTTTGATATCTATCAGATATTTGTAAATTTTTGTCAAATTTTTTTACATGTACTTTCATTGTCTTACATAAACAAAAGTCATTTCATGATGAATATCGAGAAAATTTCCATTAATCTTTTTCTTTGGATTTTCAGTTTTAGTCCTTACATTTAAATCTTTCATATATTTTAAGTGATTTTATATATGTATGAGGCCACCTTTATTAATAAGTAGATATCCAATTGTTCCAACACCAATATTGAAGAAAGCATCTTTCCCTAGTGTGTATTTTTAGCATGCTTATTGTAGCTTACTTGATCATCAATGCTTTGATTTGGTTTGGGGGTCTCTACTCTCTTCTATTGGTCCGTATGTCCTTTAAAAGCCAGTATCGGGTCAGCAAGGAATCAGTAAAGAGCAAGATGGAGAGACTAGAGGCCCATAATGCTCTTTGGGGGCATGTTCCCATGACCTTCAGACCTTTGACAATCTGACATTACTGTGGCTTTATAGTATCACTTGAAAGTACAGTGTGATTCCTCCATCCTTATTCTTCCTTACCAAGAATGATCCAAAACATTTACATATACACTACATGAAACCTTTCTCATATCCTTCCAAATAAGGGTGTGCAAACATAAAATTCATGGAATTTAAGATTGAATCTAAGTAAATGCTACATAGTGAAGACAGATCCCGGAAGACAGCTATGTGTTGACTGTAGATAGCAACCAGGCTAAACTGGAGGAGTGAGTCAGAAGGTTCCAGGAAAGAAGTTTGCTGAACGTGTGATATCATCCTTGGTGTGCTTGAACACAATGGCAGAAGATATAGAGAACAGAGAGAGGTTAAATAAATGTGGGAAAAACTAATCTGATGAGAATAAGGAAAATTCTTAACACCAGGAAATACAGAGATGTTTAAGAAAGGAAGTAGAATCATGTAATTGATCCATGAATGTATTTAGAAACTACTCATGCAACCTCAAAAAATAATTTATACATAATGTCTGAGGAAATGGATTAATGGTTGAAAGCATTTGCTGTACTAACCAGAGAGTTTGGATCCTCAGAACCCACATAAAGCTGGACACGAGCAGAACACACATCTGTAATCCCACCATGCACCTGCAGTAATGCATTATGGAATCAGGAGAATGCAAAGCTCACAGGCCAGCTCCTCTGGTGTTCCCCAGTATCGCTGCTAGGGGTGGGAAGAGCTGACTGTGGAACACACCTATTTCAGAAGGTGTGTACCAGAGGGGGGGCCACATATATTGTGTTACTTAATCTTCCATGAAAAACTGTGGTCATCTTTATCACCTGTGGTCACTCGGGAAAGACTGTCAAGGTGGGGCCTGTTAGTGTTCCCCATATAAGGAGTGGTTAGGGAAGGTGGTCAGACCCTAGCCTGAGATCTCAGCCACACCCTCTGTCAACTGTATGCAAAATGATGTGTCAGTTCTCCTGGTCTCAGGGGGATATGGAACATATGGAGGAGACAAGACCAACTCCATATACGCAGCTATGGAGAGGTCGTCATCTGTGTGGCCATGGGAACTTTTGATATCATGGCTGCGTTGAGTCTCCAAGCTCCTATGAGTAACCCTTTGCCCATGTTGCATAAGGAAACCCAGGGTGAACTCTGGTGGAATCAGACTTTAGTCTGTCAGCGGTGTCCCGCCTTGGGAAGCAAGTACTCATTGGCTTCTTCTCAGAAAGGAGTTCACATTTACAACTTATTATGAAGTGTGAGGCAAGAGAAAAGTATGTTAAGATGTGGAAATATGGTTACTGGCAGCAGGGAGAAGGAACTGCTCAGCATTCTAATTCTGGAGTGTCATATCCAAAAGATTACAGAATGTGAATTATTATTCCACATTTGAAATATTCGTTCTAGTTTCTAAAATCAGTCTCCACATGTAAGGTCAGTCTACTCACTGATTCCTATTCTAATAATTTTGTGCATGCACATACCTCTGCCCCCCACCCAAACATATATAACTTCCAGTTATTGACAGGCAACTCATTAATGAGAAAATCCTTTCTGGAAAAATTGTGCTGATATCATAGCAAAAGAAACTTTAATATCCTCTTACAATTAAAGGATTTCCCCCCTATATTAATCTCTCAGCAATAGAAAGGGAATATCAATTCCCAGTGCATGCTGCCTGCTTAACTCTTGGAGACCACACTTAAGGACAGAAGGCCATCAACATGTTAATGATATATGTTTTCTGCCCATGTTTTCTAGTGCTACGATGATCTGGAATACCACCTACAATATCCAGTAAGGTCACAGTTTCCAAATTATAAATCAAAACTCTAAAGTAGTATGTAGTCAGTTACCACAAATCCTTCAATGGTAGTTCATTTTCTCGACAGTAGTTTTCACATTAATGTGCCTATTACTTTGTCTCTTATATTCAAATTTCAAACCCAATTAATAATAGTAAAGAGTATGCAGTGTCAGTTCCAAATAAACTTAGTATCTTTATTAATTTATGTCATTCTTCTAACAGACCCCCTTAAGTAAATGCATAATACTAGCCTCACTTTAAAGAGTTTGAAGGCACCAAACCAGCTTCAAATTCAGACTTTTCTCAATCTAGAGTCCTAAAATATCAAGTGTTACTGCTTTCCCAACTGCCATAATGCAGTGGCAGAAGAATGAGGGTTAAGATGCAGAAATGGCCTTGAAAAAAAAAATGACATAAATAGCATTTTTCCACTCTACAGAGCATCAGATCTACATACTTACTAGTATCATCTACTATAAAGATTAATATAAATTCTTACTCCTGTATAAATATTTTACTTGTAGATGTCTGAAATTATTTGTTATCGTTTCAGATCTAACAATAACATTGTGAATTATATATTACTATTCCTGTTTCATGGAAAAGGAAATTGAGATTTAGAGTGACTAAGTGACATACCCTTCTTGGAACAGTTTGAGAGGGCCGGGCTGGGAGTTGGTAAGAATGTACATAGAATCATTTTTCAAATCAAGCCTTTAGTTCTGTAGCTGGGAATGACACAGTGCTGTTCTTCTGTACATCATCCATAGGTGAGAGAGTTATGTAACTATTCATTATTCTATTATCAATTTATTTGTGTGTGTGTTTCTGTGTGGGCTATGCGTGCATATGTATGTGTACTTTTATGAATTTTACTGCATGTGGAGGTCAGGGTTCAATGTCAGGGGTTTCCTCAATTGCACTCCACCTTATTTTGTGAGACGGGGTCTCTCTGGCTAACCCTGGAGCTTGGCTATTTGACTAGACTAACTATCCAGTGGTAGAGTGAAATCTCCAAATTTAAATATTCCCTTCTGAACAGAGAAGGATGGCTGTGGAGGTTCAGGTCAAGTCTGAGAGGTCAAGACTGAAAGCTGACCTTTAACGGTCACACAACCACTCCCCAAGGTCATAGGAGTAGTAAGCAAGTGTTGAGAGGCACACTTTGACCAGTGTTATGTACCAACTGAAACATTCCCTCCTGGGGTGAAGAAGGAAGCTCAAGATTCAGGAAGTCAACTAAGTCTGGGGCAAAGGTTGCACAACCCCTCTCTAAGGTCATATACAGAGAAACAACTGCTCGGTGAGACTCTCTGACCAGCAGCGCTGACTGCAGCCTGTGCAGTGGCTCCACCTATGCTGGGTAGGCTTTTGGGGGCACGTAGCTGTCTTTGAGTCATTGCTCCTTAAGCAATCCATTACCCTGCTCTGTAATTAACCCCAATAAACTCACCAATGCAATAGAACTCATTTTGGTGGCATCATACTTCGGTCTGTCATCTGAACCCTAGCTGGAGTGAATAGACTCGTGTTCTCATTCCCCAGGAGGAAAGTTTCCTGTGACACCCAGAGACCCTCTGCCATAGCCTTCCCAACATTGGGACTGCACATGCCCACCACCATGCCCAGAATACACATAGCTTCTGGGAATGTGAACTCGGCTCCTTTTTTTCTTTTCTCATAGCAAGAACTTCAGTGACTGAGCCATCTCTCTAAGCTTATCATTAATTTTTTAAAAGAAATCATTTGTTGGCACTCACTTAGGAATATTACCTATTCTTATATAATACATGCATGTTTATTTGCCGACATGATACAATTACACTAAAATTGCATTAGGAACTCATATACACACATGCATAATATATGAAGACATACAAAAAGTACATACGCATTCACTTAGGTTTAGATGAAACTGGTGATAGGTTTTAAACCTCATTTTTCTTTTATAATTCAGGTATAGCCCAGATATGTTAATTTCATATAAATACAGGATCATTCAGAAACTATACTTTCATAGGGCTTTCATTGTACAACTTGAGGTTTAACAACTCTATATGCATGCTACAGAGAGATGTTCCCAATCCTTTGAAAAGACAAAGGTATCTCCCTAAACAGCTTCACTCAGATCCTGCTAGAGCAGTCATGCAAATCATGAGTTCTCTTGTATTGCAATATTCAAAGGACAACTTGTTTTATGATGAACCAAGCAATAATATTATTTTTATGGACAAGTTCATCACAAAATTATCCTGGCCCTAAGATATTTTAAAAGTAGAATCCATGAGAAAACTGCCTTTGAACATCACTCAAAAAAAGTTTACTAAGAAATTTCTATCACCTGAGATATTTAATCATGACTTTTACTTTCCTCCTATCTTATTTGACTGTTGAAGAACCCTTGTTTATTTTAGCTGGAACAGAAAGGAGGATGCAGATGGCACCAGGCATCTTACCAGCAAACCATGTCTGTGTATTCTTCACAATTGATGAAACTATACTCAACAATCAATGTCCCTCAAAGACCATAATATGCACCAGAGTTCACTCTTTCTGTCACATATTCTATATGTTTTGGTAAATTTTATGGTATGGATTATGTTATAATGCAGACAATTTCCACTGCCTTAAAATTTCTATTTATCCCTATTCATTTTATTAAGTCAGGTAAACTATTTTTCTTCTGAAGAATCAAGGTATATCAAGGCCATCAAAACAGCATGGTATACATGCTATATACAACTATCTTCAGAGAAAGACTTTTTTCTTTCTGTGAGTAATATCATAGAGACTGCGCTTATTTTATTGTAGAATGGATTTACACACAGATGCCAGCTATACCCACAGCAGACTTTCACATACAAAACAGTCCCATGTTTGTAATTGTGCAAAATATTCCAAATATGAGGCTGCCACACTCAAGGGAAATATACAAATTTAACAATCTCAACACTTGTGTGCCTTTCAGAGACTTGTCCCTTCTCCCATTTCATGCTACATCATGTGTTACTGCTTCCTCAAAGCAAACAGTTTGTTTCAGTTAGGACCTCTTCCATGAGCTTCGTGAAAACAGCTGCAATGCAGGTCTCTTCCTTCTCATTCATACTACTGAGAATTCTTTATAAAATTCCATTTCTCTTCTATGCCTGAATAGCCATATTTGCAGAAAGAAGAAAGTCTTCTTAGCCACCTGGTTCTATATCCACAGATAATTAGTGTTTTTCCCCGGTGAGTAGAAGAATAGTGAATGTTAGTGCCCTATTTATAGGCAACTCATTTTAAAATGAAGGGCAAAGGCAGGCAGGCAGGGAGGGAAATTTTTATAAGGGTTTTCACTGCTCTTTTCTGTTATGTTTCTGATGAGACTCATCCATATCATAGTTCTATTGCCATTAGCATCACTCAGTACTCTGTGACAGGAGTCAAGGCGGAGGCAAGAAAGGTCTTTCTATTCCCCCCACACACCCCAACTTTAGCATTTACAATAGAGTAGTGAATCATACACATATCTATCATGACCTCACGGGGCCACTGACTACACACTCCCCAAGCTGGAAGGGGTAAACTACTCTCCTGCCCCTGCTGCCATTATTTAAATAATCTGCCCTCGATACTGCAAATTGGTTACAATTCAACAAACTTTTTTCAGCACAGAAGTGTGGACAAGGGATGGAGAGACAGCTTAGTGGTTATGGTGCTTGCCTGCAAAGCTAAAGGACCCAGGTTCGATTATGCAGGACTCACATAAGCTAGATACAAAAAGGTGGTGCATGCGTGTGGAGGCAGTGACGTGTCCATTTCTCTCTCTCTCTCTCTATCTCAAAAGGAATAAATAAAATTTAAAAAATGGAAGTGTGGACAAAAGGCAAAAAGCAATGAAATAAAGCATGGAAGTTTCAAGGCATGTCAATGCACACCACTTCTATGAAGCATTTCCATCCATACACTGCATATAGGAACACCATTAACAAGGTAGAGCTACCAAGGTTGAGTCCTGGAAATCAACTAAAGGAAATGCGGACACTAAATCTACACACATTTTTGGTGTATAGCATTATCCTCCAATTTTCTATAGTTTTATATATCTGGTGTGCTTTTCTATAGATTTTTCATATAAAAAGAAATAAAGGGGCTAGAGAAATGGCTTAGTGGTTAAGCCAAAGGACCCAGATTGGATACCCCAGGACCCACATAAGCCAGATGCATCAAGGGAGCACATGTGTCTGGAGTTTGTTTTCAGTGGCTGAAGGCCCTGGTGCACCCATTTTCTCTCTCTCTCTCTCTCCCTCCCTCCCTCCCTCCCTTTTCTTCTTTTTCTCCCTCAAATAAAAAAAAGAAGGAAGAGGAAAAAACAAAGGCTTACACTTCACACTCTTCTATAGAGCAGTGTGGCTCATTTGGAGTTGCCCAGAATGCATCTTTGCAAACACATGCCTCTCTGTTAAGAAAGCATTTGCAGAAGAGTAGAAACTTACCAGCCCCAGGAGGTCTCATTATTAAAACCCAACAGAGCAAAAACTTCAGTGTCAAAAGTCGTTAATGCTAATAGCACTACAAACCACTTACAGCAGAGAATACAAAAATGGTACCCTTGATCACAGTTATGTGGCCACCTAGGCACATCTTACATTACAAACCAGGCTTGTCTGTGAAAACCATCAGAATGGAACGGTGAGTGTGCTCATCTGTGACCCAGTAGCTGTGGTTGGGGATCTGGGGCCAGTAGATATATTCAAAGTTCCAAGCTGCATCTGATAACAACTCTCTCCTCTCAAATGAAGAAAATGGAAACTCATCCCCCTCTAATTTGGTTGAATCCATTCTTACTAATTAAGAAAGTGAATAAAATTAATTTGCTAAACACCCTTACATAGCCTTCCCAGGGAGTATAAGGTGTCCGTGCTGGATTCTATAATGAAGTATATGCCCTGTAGCCTATGCATAGCAGTTTAATTCTTAGGAAGAAGAAAATGAAATGAGGCATTTGGATGTCTGTTTCCATTTCATTTTCTTTTCTTCTCTCCCTTTTTTCTGTTTGATTTTGCACACATATGGTATGTGTGCCATACGCATGTGTATGTGCTGCTAAAGTGCCCTGTACAGCAAGCTGCAAGATCCACAGGGTGTGGCGGCCAGAGGACTACATCAGGTGTCCACATCCATCATTCACATGCCTGTTTTTCCTTGCAATGGAGTTTCTTACTGAGTGCAGAACTTGCTATAAGACAGGCCCAGTCTTTGCTCCCCAAAGGATTAGGGTTAAAGATGTTCATGGGCAAACCCAGCTATTTACATGGGTTTTAGAGATTTGAACTTGGGGAGTTTTAAGCTATCTCTCCAGCCTCCACTCGAGGATTTATTATTCCATAGTCTTTTGATGTTAGGAAGGCTTTTCAAGTACTCAGGGTCTTCATTTGTTCATCTTTTATTAATGGAGGAAATTATGTCCATTTGTCTTGCTTTATTGTGCCCTGCCTTATTCATAATTGTTGCAGTCAGGTTTGCATTGCTGATAGAAATCACCCAACCCAGAGCAGCTTGTGGGAAAAAAAAAAAAAGAGGCTTATTTTGGCTTACAGACTCGATGGGAAGCTCCATGATGGCAGGGGAAATGATGACATGAGCAGAGGGTGGACATCACCCCCTGGCCAACATCAGGCGGACCACGGCAGCAGGAGAGCATGCCAAACACTGGCAAGGGGAAACTACCTATAACACCCACAAGCCTGCACCCATCAATACACTGCCTGCAGGAGGTGTTAATTCCCAAATCTCCATCAACTGGGAACCTAGCATTCAGAACATCTAAGTTTATGGGGACACCTGAATCAAACTACCACAATAATAATTTTAAATTATTAAATTTATTTTCAAGCAGAGACAGAGAGAGATAGAAGAGGGAGAATAGAAGAGAAGAGCAGAAGAGAGGAGAGGAGAGGAGAGAGGAAAGAAGAGGACAGAGACAGAGAGAATGAGTAAGACAGGCCTCTAGCCACTACAGACAAATTCTAGACACATGTGCCACTTCGTGAGTCTGGCTTTATGTGGGTACTAAGGAATCAAACCCCAGTCATTAGGCTTTGCAGGCATGTACCTTAACCACTGAGCTGTCTCTCCAACACTTCACGATCATTTTTATGCCTAACTACTTAAATGTATAAAGGGCAGGAAAATTATATTACAAAGTTAGTAATATTATTTAATTCTCACATCTTCTGTCTGTACTTCATTCTTTTCATAAAGGCCCAGATGATATCTACAGAGGCAGCTCAGCAGGAGCTCAGGCAAATAAGAGCTTGATTTTTCACTATTAATACCCACTGATGCAATTAATCAGGCTGGCAGAGCCCCCTGGGACAGCAAATGTCTACAAGGATAAGATGCCAGGGATCTGCTTAACAGTGATGTCCAGAGAGCTCTTTCAGCTAATGCCAGATGAGTGTTTAAGTCAACTTTTTCTGAGGATAGAAAATAATATTTTAGGTTTGTCAGGTTTCTGTTGTAGCTACTCAATTTTGCCATCCTGGCACAAAAGCAGACATAGATTATACAAATGAATAAACATGGTTGTGTTCCAATAATACATTATGGAGACTTGTTTTTAATTTTATGTATTTTAAATGTACCATGAAATATTATTTTGATTATAACTATTGAAAATGCAAAAACCAAGGTCAAGGACATGGGTCAATGGGTAGAGTGCTTGCTGTACAATCATGAGGACCTGAGCTTGGATCCCTCGAACTCATGTAAAAACTGGGCATGGTGGCATGTACCTGTAATCCCAGCACTGGGAAAGCAGAGACAGGAAGATGCCTGTGACTGGCTGGCCAACTAGTCTAGCTAACTGGGCAAGCTCCAGGTTCAGTGAGAGATCATGTCTCAAATAAGGTGAAGAGCAAACAGGGAACACTTTACGTCATCTCTGTCCTCCATATACATACACATGCAGTCAGCATGCACTCATGCACCCACATGCATACAAACATGCTGTGGTAGTTTGAATTTATGTCTCCCAAGAGACTGAATTGTTTTATTAAAGCTTGGAACTTGAATTCCCAGCCACTTGGCTGGAAGAGGTCTCATTGTGGGCAGATCCTGGGGTCCAGCCCTAAGGTGTCACTAGAAGCAGAAATGAATTCCAGCCTAAAGTATGCAGACTGTTAGAACTCTGCCTGGGGTTCCCAGAGTGGGCTTGTTTGTGGTGCTGCTGGTGGTTTTTCTCTCTGCATGGACTTGGTAAAGGGTACCAGCTTCTTCCTCCATTATGGAACTTCCCCAGGATCTGTAAGCCTGAAATAAATGCCAATTCCCATAAAATGTGTCTGGCTAGAGGTTCATCCCAGCAGCATGGAGCTGACTACACATTTGGAAAATACGCACATGCACACCAGATACATACACATACATGCAAAATAAAAGTCAAAAGCACTCTTTGCTCTTGGTCATACAAAAGAAAGCAATGACCAGGGTTTAGCCCAGGACCTTAGCCTGTAGATCAAATATATGTCAGGGAATGGTATATGTTATTCATTTCATCTCTGTTGAGGTTCACTTTGGTTGTAATCTAACAGTCCTGATTGTAGTGTGTAAGTTTTTGTGAATCAGAGGATCTGCATAGATAGAATTCACTTAGAGAAAAAGAAAATGTCTCATGTGATTCTGAGGAAAGAAATGGCAGTGGAGTGCTTTGAGTCCCAAATCAGGGGACATGTGTTCTGATCCCTTATACAACCACCAGAAGACTAGAAGATAGGCTAAGGCAGGAGCCCAGGCACACTAAAGCATAGCATTCTCCCATCCTTCAGAATCGCCTCCTCCCACAGTAGCTTCCAAGACCTTGGAGTCTCCTTGACCACTATCAAGTAAAATCCAAGAATGAGCACTCTGCCTTATCTCTCACCTCTTCTTGAAACTATCAGCTCTGAAAAGAAATAACTGGGTAAGTCATCCATCTTAACTTTGATTGGATCATTTCATTCAGTGCTTGAAGAAAACATAACCAGCATGTGGGGTTGGATGTGGTCATTGAAGGAGGAAAAGAAATTAACAGAAAGGATGCACCCAAGCTGAGCAAGGCCATACTTCAAACCCAATGGAGGTCTACCATTCATTTTGCAGTAATTATTGAGCACCTGATAAATTCAGTGTTTGACAAGCAGAGCCTTTATTTTATTTTATTTATACATTTATTTTTAAGAGAGAGAGAATGGGTGCACTGGGAACAATTTCCAGATGCATGTGCCCCCTTGTGCACAGTGCAACATTGCACGTTTGTCTCACTGTGCGTCTGGCTTATGTGGGACCTGGAGATTCAAGCATGAGTTCTTGGGCTTCACAAGCAAGCACTTTAACTGCTAAACCAACTCTCCAGCCCAAGCCCTTACTAACATGATGCTTTACAAACACAAATGTGTGGTTGGGTTATTACTTCATGGTTATTAACATTGGTTAAGACTAGTGGTATTCTAGTCAAAAAGTCAGTGTCAAGAACTTCTGAAGAGCCCATTCTCATTCGGAATACCTCATAGTGAAGCCTATAATATACTAGGACTGCTTTGCAGATTCTTTTCTAACCAGAATATGTTGATTATTCAATAATAATGTAATGATTAATCAACCATGTGCAAGGAAAATGCATGAGGCATAGTTACAATCTGAGTTTGGCAAAATAAAGATTCTTATCATTTGCTTCACTAATATTTTGTGGTAAGAACTAAGCTTAAGAAATTCTCTGTGGAACATTCAGCTTATTAAAGGTCACATTCACTACTATGGTGCCACTAACAATGTTGGGAAAACTGATCAATCAGAAATGACCAAAAAATTAGGAGTGATACGAGGGTTGAAATAAACTCTAGTCAGAAGGACCTGTATCTGAGGCACGGCTCAACCATCTAACAGGGTGATCTTAGGCAAAGAATATTCACTGCTTAGACCTCAGCTTTCTTACCTGCCAAGCAAGGGTAGAGATTCTCATCCAGAGGCTTTGGAGCATTCAAGACATGCCACCTTGGAGATGGCGCTGGACAGTACCTGGCACAGATTAGGATTTCAACCAAAGTCAGACCCTATCAGGAATCCATGGCATGCTTATTTTGTATGAAAGTCTCTGAAGTAAGAACAGAGCCTACAGCCCCCTGGCGCTCAAGTTTGCTGTGGCTGTATAAACATCCTCTTCCCCTACTACAAGTAAGCAGACTAGAAGAACCAGAGTTAAGGATTGTTTTTTAGTAACTGAGAACTAAATTTGAATCCCATAACCTCCTACTTACACAATGTTGCAATTTTCTTTCTATACCTTAGTCCTGACTTTAAAATCAGAATAATAGTAGCACCTACCTCTGTGGATCTTAGGCTTGTAGAGTTATTGTGTAGAAATATTTGTAATCTAAATATTGATGTTGCAGTAATAATCTGACCCAGGCCCAACACTGATTTCTTTATTGTTGCTATTTGGTTTTTTTTTTTTTTTTTCTTTTTCTCTCACCCTTCTTCTAGGTGTGTGGAGATACACATTATGTATAACTTTAAAGATACTTAGTTGCTCTAATTTTTTTTAATAAATCTCTGTTGTAAAGCTGTACTGTGACCATTTGCCTTTCTCTCCTAAAATTAGAATGTAAAGAAAATTATTTTAGGGCTGGAGAGATGGCTTAGTGGTTAATGTTCTTGCCTGCAAATCCAAATGACCCAGGTTTGATTTTCCAGTACCCCTATAAGCCAGATGCAAGGTGGCACATTACATCAGTAGTTCATTTGCAGAGGCCCTAGTGCAACCATTCTCCTTCTCTCTCCCTCTCTCTCTCTCTTTCTCCCTCTCTCTCTCTCTCTCTCCTTCTCCCTCTCTCTAATAAATAAATAAAATAGTAAAAAGAAAATTATTTTAGTCCATCAGGATATTTTTCTTGCTTGGTCTCATTATAGATAAGATTTTGCTTAGTTCTTCAAGACATCACTTACCTGCCTTCTTTCAGCTTGCTTTCAGGGAAGACAATCTACCATCCTTGCTAAGACATATGAAACAAAGCCCACTAAAAGAGTCCCTGCATTTAAATGTACCCACCATGAAGGATCTAACATTCTATTTGAATCAAGAAACACTCGTGAAGAACCAGGGTTCTTAAAATCTCCAACTAACTTTAGGGTGCTAGACATGTAAATGCAAGCTCACACATGACAATGGATTCATAATGCCTAAACAGACTCACAGTGGCAACTGTTATTCAGGGTTGGGAAGATGAAGATGATAGGTTTTATATGTTTGACTTAAATCTGTTCTTAAGGCCAAAATTATCTCTTTTGACAGATAATGTCTAACAAAAAGTAAGATAAGACAAATATTCTATTATCAAGAAAACTATTAATTTCCCAATAACTGAACACACTGGATTTGGATGTCTTTGGATGTGAGATTGTAGGAGCTGCTTCTCCTTAACTTTTACTTCTTTTTTTTAAAAAAAATTATACTTATTTATTTGCAAGCAGAGAGTGATAGAGAGAAGAGAGACAGACAGAATGGGTGTACCAGGGCCTTTAGCTGCTGCAAATGAACTTCAGATGTACCACTTTATGCATCTGGCTTTAAGCAGGTACTTGGGAAATGAACCAGGATTGTCAGGTGTTGTAGGTGAGCACCTTAACCACTGAGCCATCTGAGGAATCCCTTCATCCCTCCTTGCTGTAAGGTAGCAGCTGGAGCAGGTGGTCCTGCCTCTCCCAGATCATAGTACTCACTTTCTGGTCACCCTCATAGTCACTTCCTGGAGGACTATTTTTCTTTCTTCACCACAGAAAGTATCAAAGATACTGACCAGCACCAATTTTTCCTGAAAATACAGAAGCATTTCTTGAATTGTGGCTTAAATCTGTCAATCCATGAAAAGAGCTAATCACATGCTTGCATGAGGACAAAGACTCCTACTTTCTCACACTTACCTAACTGAGGTAAACCAACTAAGTAGAGTAGATTTTTTGCTTCCTTTTGTTTGAGGAGGGGGATTGAGGTAGGGTCTTGCTGTAGTCCAGGCTAACCTGGAATTCACTATATAATTTCAGGACAGCCTTGAACTCATGCTGATCCTCCTACTTCCCCACTATGCCTGACTTACGTTTTGCTTTCTGCAAATAAAAATCAAATTGTATTTTATTTTATTTATTTATTTGAGAGCAACAGACACAGAGAGAAAGACAGATAAAGGGAGAGAGAGAGAATGAGCGCACCAGGGCTTCCAGCCACTGCAAACGAACTCCAGATGCGTGCGCCCCCTTGTGCATCTGGCTAACATGGGACCTGGGGAACCGAGCCTCGAACCGGGGTCCTTAGGCTTCTCAGGCAAGCGCTTAACCACTAAACCATCTCTCCAGCCCAAAAATCAAATTTTGAGAAGGAAAAAACAAATTCTCTCTAGTTAAACATGAGCTGCTAGCAACAATAACAAAGGGCCTCTGGTGACTACTAACCACATACTAACTATAGAGATCTAATATAACAATCTTGCTTAAAAATACAAAATACAAAAGCTATTCTTTTCCACTCTTTTTCCTTTTCCTTCAAACAGTTATATGCATTCGATAGAGTAACTTACGGTCCTGAACATCCTAGCACTGAGGAAACTGGCTAGGATCTTACCCTAAAATTGTAACACGCAGCAGATTGTGGATATCCACCTATATGCAAGGGACATCAGCTGGGGTGATGAGGTGATGTAGGTATTTGAAGTCAGTGAGTGGAATGGATTACGTCACTGCAGACCTTCTCAAAAGAGACAAGAGGCGATGAAAGGCAGCAGTTGGAGGCAAAAGGCAAGCTCAGCATTCGTGGGCAGCTCTTCCTGGGATAAAAACATCTTAACAAACCCATAAACCCGAAGGGTATTTTTTAATAGAAGATGCAAAATGCAGTCATCACCCTACCATGGGCCATGACTGAGATAAGGCAGAGATGAGTGATCGGAACTGCACAGATTCTGTTACTGGGGACTGGAATTGGGAAGTAGAATTAGCTTGCATTTGAAGTTGGGTCATCTGTGGTGAAATAAAAGAAAAAAAAAATCAATGTGACATTCTGAGATCATACCTTGAGTCAAGCAGAGGAGGTGGTTCTTGACTCCTCATCTATAGTGTCTTGGTCCTGTCCCAACCTAGCGCTGTCTCCAAGCTAATGTTCCTGGAGATCAAAACCTATCCAGACCCCTTTCAAGGCCATAGAAATTTGCCATAGTAACCAACAATTGCTACTGGTGGTCACAGCCCTGCTTTTGTGGAGGAAAAGACACAAGTTTCAAGCTCAGGAGAAGATAAGAAGATACTCCAGTAATGGGCTTCAAAGGGGAGAAATCAAGAAGAAAGGATTTAGGAGGGAATTATCATGGGATTTTTTTTATAATCATGGAAAATGCTAATAAAAAATTTTTAAAAAAATAATAAATTTAATTTAAAAAAAAGAAGAAAGGATTTGAGGTTATGCTATTCTAATTTCCAGGATCCTGATTTGAGGGGAGGGAGGCAGCCTATTAAATATTTGCATCATCTCTAAGACATCTTTTAATTTTGAAAGCATTTTGAAATGTATGTCATACAGTGAAAATGTAAAGAAATTATATGCATAAAATACACAATTCATTACAAGAACCAAAGAAGAATTTATCCACTGGTTCATTCTCTCATTCATAGACCCTTTCTATGTACCCAGCACACACTATATCCTGAAATTACAAAGTTGAAACACACAAAAATCTCTCTGCTTAGAGGTGGAAACAGGCAGGTAAAGAAATTTAAGAGAGGACCATAAAGAACCTCTAAGAGGAAGTATAAGTCAGTGGTTTATAAGTGAACTTCTCAGGTTCAAGTTCTAGGTGTGGCACTTAATAACTTGCTTTTAGGGAATTGCTTAATCTTCCTGCTGTTATTTGGGG
Source organism: Jaculus jaculus (assembly GCF_020740685.1). Lineage (NCBI taxonomy): Eukaryota > Metazoa > Chordata > Mammalia > Rodentia > Dipodidae > Jaculus > Jaculus jaculus. The sequence goes on from NC_059107.1 coordinate 114,748,617, forward strand.
GTCTATAAAATAGAGTGGGTGGCAATAACTGTGCCTACATTTGTAAGGCAGTAGGAAGAATTAAATTAGTTAATGTTTACAAAAAGCTAATGACCTTCAATGCATAGTAAAAGTTGGCTCTTAACTTTGCTATGAACAAAATGCGAGAAGATTAGGCAGAGGCTTATAGTGCATGGAATGAGGCCCAGGCCTCAACAAAAATGCTAAACCAAGCCTTGAAAGAATAAAACATTAAGCAGATGCAGAAGAGAAAGACTTCCTGTCAAGAGTCCATAAGAAAGAGTGCCACATTTTAGGAATCTTAGTTAGAAGATGGGAATCTATCAGACTAGATGGAGGATTTAATTATAAAAGAATTCCCTATCTGACAGCAAAGCCAATTTCTTTCCCATGTAAGTCAAAGAGAAGAAGAAAAGGAAGACAAATCATGGGAAAAGTGTGAACACCAAAAGGAAATAAAAGGCTGGATGACGACACCCCTGAGAGGAACCTGGGCAGCAGAAGCAATGGATAATCTCGTCAAAGCAGCTAAATGTGCTGCATAGCAAGCAACAGGATAGGCAATATGTACCTGAAACAAATCACCTCAGACACTTTGTCTTTCCTTCTCTTTACTCAAACTTGAAATTTTCAGGAGAAAGTTGCCCTAGCAATATATTAAATACCAGTGGTTTCCCAGACCTACGGGCTTTGAGGTCTGGGTAATTCTGCCACAGTAACAGGACTTACTTCTTACAGGAGAATTGACGATAGATGCTTCACAGGCAGACAAAACCAACAAGCCTTGCATGCTCTGCCAAGGAGTCCAGGCTTCATCCTTCAGGGAGAGGGGTGCTGATTGAGGATTTACAGATGGAGAGAATCCACACCGGAGTTCTCTTTAGGGACACAACATGCTACGGAAACTGTAACAGGTAAGATTATAAAATGTCATGTGGTGATGGGTTGAGATTGCAATATACAGGTATTCTATAAAATTTTCATCACGCTTATTAATGGAGAATGCCATGGATTTTAAAACCTTTAGAAATCACAGCAAATACAGTTTCACTTAGCGGATAAACTGAACAGAGGCTCAGCATCCATGTCTTTCCCTCTCTTAAAAATCTACTTTCTGAGCCAGGTGTGGTGGCGCACGCCTTTAATCGCAGCACTTGGGAGGCAGAGGCAGGAGGATCACCATGAGTTCAAGGCTACCCTGAGACTACATAGGTAATTCCAGTTCAACCTGGACTAGAGTGAAAACCTACCTTGAAAACAAACAAACAAAAATCTACTGTCTGGGACTGGAAAGATTGCCTAGTGGTTAAGAGAGAGAGAGAATTGGCATACCAGAGCCTCCAGCACAAACTCTGGATGTGTGTGCCACCTGGTGTGCATGTTTGATCTTCTGTATTTGTGTCACCTTGTATGTTTGAGTTACATGGAACTTGGAGAGTTGAACATAGGTCCTTAGGCTTCTCAGGCAACTGCCTTAACATCGAAGCCATCTCTCTAGCCCAAAGTCACCGTGTTTTTTTTTTTTCCTTTTCTTTTTTTTTTTTCTTTTTTATTTATTTATTTGAGAGCGACAGACACAGAGAGAAAGACAGAGGGGGAGAGAGAGAATGGGCGCGCCAGGGCTTCCAGCCTCTGCAAACGAACTCCAGACACGTGCGCCCCCTTGTGCATCTGGCTAACGTGGGACCTGGGGAACTGAGCCTCGAACCGGGGTCCTTAGGCTTCACAGGCAAGTGCTTAACCACTAAGCCATCTCTCCAGCCCCAAAGTCACCGTTTTTTAAATCCAGGTCACAAGACTGATAAGGGACAGAATTGGGATTCAAATTCAGTCTTACATTAAATTACATTCAGCCTTTGACCTGAAAATAATGTGAAGCCTGGGACATCTCTACATACAGGAAGCATAAACATCTTGCTCTTATATATGCATTATGCCACTTTACTACACACATTTGGAGAAAAATATTTCAAAAAGAGAAGATATATAACAAGACTCAGAATATCTGTCCATGTGCAATTTTGTTTCAAACCTGACTCAACTTCTGATGATTATGCTACAATAAGGACAAAATTTTGCAAAATAAATCATGTTAGCAAAAAAGGCAACATGGGCAGCTAGCTCATTGTGCTTTAACCTGATAAATTGTCTGTGTGCGTATGTGAGTGGGGATGTATGTCTGCTGGGACGTCCCTCTCCAGGATGGCCTCATAGTTCTTCACTGTGTACACAGCACTTGGTAGGATTCCCAGATGATAAAAGGATGATGAACAAATGAGTCAACTAGTTAAAGAGTAGCTTAAATTGAACCCCAACCTCCTGTACTTCAGATCAGCTCAGTCTAGGCCATAAAAGAAGAAAAAAAGAAGTTGCATATGATGATCTGTGAGGGTTAAGAAGGCTATAGCTCCAAGCCTACAAAGGTCAGCTCACACAAAGTCCTAACGACACATTGTGACACAATGTGAAAATATTTTTAACTAGTTGTTAAAACTAAGAGAAAAAGATGTCTGAGCTCCTTTCCTTCTGTAGAAATAATTCAGCACATTCCTGAAAATGTGAGCTAAGAATAAAACTTATCTTAAACAGTACATACTCAGCCATCGACAGGTTGACACCAAAATGCAACAAGCAGAATAGAAACACTAAGTAATCAATAGCAAACACTACACTGCTTGCTGGGCAAATGACATGTGACTTGGTAACCTTCTGTATGGAAGGAGCCTACAGTACAAGTGCTAAGTGCCTGCTTAAAATGTGATGAATTGTGAGTGAATTGTTATTCATGTCCCACCTGGAACTCTTCTTTTTAAGAACACTAAAATGTAAAACTACAAAAGTATATTGTTTTACTAGAACCCTTACTTATCATTTACATGCCAAAGGAAATAAATTTTCAATGAGGTAATAAATTCAAAATAATCTATGTTTAGCAGTTATTTGAATGTTCTAAGAAAAAGATACACAGACAGAGGAAGAGAGAAAGAAAGAGAGAGAGAGAGAGAGAGAGAGAGAGAGAGAGAGAGAGAGAGAAGAGTCCTTCCTACTTGTATCTAATTCCTACATCCACTACAAAATTCATACATTTTTCTTTTAACTTACTTTTTGTTTGCATGATCAGATGAAGCAAGTAGATAAGGGCTTAGGTAGCCATATAATGTACTATCAAAACCAGGGCACTTTGAGAGTGAGTAAGGTCATAATAATTACACTGGCAACCTCCTGGGAAAGCTGAGACATCATGCTCACCCATTAAAAGCCCATTCTCTGATAAGGTCAGGTCAGGCTTTGGACAGAGAGGTACAATTGAAAGCTTCTGAGTATTGACCAGGAAGCTCAGTATAGACATGAGTTATGGCTGGACTTCAGAACAAAGAGATTGTGACTAACAAAGCCCTTGAGTACCCTAGTAAAGAAATAATGACCAGCCGGGTGAGAATAGTGACAATAAAGAGACAGAGCATAGCATGACACAAGGTATAAAACTAGCCCAAGTTGTTAAAATTTCTCACATATTTCAAGATGTGACACATAGAGAATGGATGCCACCACAGAGTATTTGCCTGCAAGAGAATCCAAGGAGAAGCCAAGTTCCAGGGCAAGAGCTCTTTGCTCTCTACCCATTTTGTAATACTTCCTGTTCATATGAGCGCCAAGATCCCACAAATGTGTTTGATCCTATCCACATTCTGCTCATTGCCATGGAAGGTAAAGCTAAGCCAAGAGGTTCTGCCACTGGTGGGGCAATAAAATACCATCAACAATTGCTCCAAATACCACTTGGTGGCACCAGTACCCTGACACACTTGAATGTGAATTTCTCCTCTTGGTTTGATCCTGGAAAGTCATACAGGCATTGACTGAGCCCTGAAGTCTTGTTTGTTGCATCACTATCAGACTTCTTCCACAACTTCCACACTCTTCCTTTCCTCTATCCATACAAATCCTGATAAATACAAGAAGAGATTGTGTAGTGTAACAATGATTTTATTATTATACACATAGGTAATTTTGCATCTCATATAACATAATTATATATTTCATGTGAGATTATTGCTGTTAGACTCCTCTTTTTGTTCAATTCTCTCACCTAAAACCATGGCAGTCCTCTACCTAGCAAAAAAAAGAAAAGGAATTTTGCACAATCTAATATATATTCACTTGTATTTTTCTACAAAATAATAATAAATGATAGATGATACATAGATATTGATTATAGGTAGATATATGATAGACAGAAATAAATGAATGCATATTAAAGTATCTTTTGTCAATAATTTATAAAATAAAGTTAATAATACATGTCCTTTATCTTGCATCTCTCTTTCAACAATACCAGTTGGTTAATCCTTCTAAGTGGACTGATTTGGCTCCATGTCACTGTTTTGAGAGAATATATAATATTCTGTGGTGTAGACAAGCTTTAATTTATTCAAAAGCAGTGCTTATTGAAGTACACTAACTCAGTATCATTTTTGCCTGAATAAACAATACTGATGTAAATATATTGTGGCTATATAGTTATATATAAGTGCTTGATTGAAGAGGGAGTATATATTTTTATTTTAAGAAATGTTTCCAGATCTACTTCCAAAAGGCTATTTAAGATGTCTGAGAGATGGGGAAATGGCTCTGTGGGTATTAGCATTTGATGCTTAAGCATGGGGGCCCAAGTTCATGTCTGAAGCACCCATTTAAAAAACTGAGTATGGTCACACATGACTGGTACCCCAGTGCTGGATGGGGTGTGGCAGAGTCAGGAGAATCTCTAGGGATCACTGGTCTAACTGAAAAATGGTGTACTCAAGGTAATAAGGCAGAAGAGCAATAGACATCTGACATCTTCTTGCACATGGAGTGTGTAAGTGGGAAGCATGCCTCTGCACACACATATGTGTACACCAACAACATGTACACAGCACACAGACATACTACATACAAAATATATTAAAGTGCCTTTTGGGGGTTGGAGACATGGCTTCATGGAGAAGGCTCCTGCCTGAGAAGCTTAAGAACCCTGGTTGTTTTCTGCAGGTCCCACGTAAGCCACATGCACAGTGTGGTATATGTCTGGAGTTCTTTTGCAATGGCTGGAGGCCCTTCTGTGCCCATTCTCTCTCTCTCTCTCTCTCTCTCTCTCTCTCTCTCTCTCTCTCTCTCTCTCTGTTTCTTTCTCTCTCTCTCTCTAACAATAAATAAATAAATGTTTTAAAGTCCCCATTCCACATACCTTCATTAACAGCATGCAATTCTGATTTTTGTTTTATTTTGGCCAGCCTAGTGGGTACAAAATTCATGATTATTTCATTTTTATTTTCCTCACTGGTTGTGATTTTGGGTCATATTTTCAGATAGTGGGGCTACTTTGTTTTTTCACAGCTCTTTCATAGAGAAAGGGTTTCTTAAGAGGACTGTTATAAAAATGCTAGAATATTGCTAAAATATATTTTAGAGTATAGAAATATAGGATTTAACATGATCACAAACTTCCACATATGATACCTAACACAAACTAAAATCACTGGGATACCAGGCAATAATCTTTCAAGTCATGATTCAGTACCAAAATGTCCATGCTGAAGGCAAAAAAAAATGGTTACTTTTCTCTTCCTAGGAATTTTCACTGCTAGTGCTTTATTCCACTTTGACAATGTGCTTCACTGTATACATTTAAGTAGAATTGGTTTTTAAATAGAACCAGTCCTATTTATTTGCATGCCATTCAAAATACTTGTTTAAAAAAAAAGACAAAAATCAGTAGGGAAAGAAATTGTATTTTTAAGCTTCTAAGAAGATTTTGTAAACAATGGAGCCCAGAGAACAAAAAAAGTCATAAAATGACTTGACAGTATCCTTTTAAGTGAACATATGGGAGTTTTATGCATCCATATGTGTTCACATATGTCCCACATATGCTCAGGCAGCTGCTAGCCAACCAGATCATTCAATGTGTATGTTTACTGTAAAACAAGCCGAAAGTGTTTGGTCCCTTTGTTAGAGAAACAGCCCATAATTTCAAGTATACAAACGTCAGTTGTTTCTCATTTCTTTCCTCCCAAACCAAATGAGCTGTTGATGCTCAATTTGGCAGGATTCTAACTAAGGCTGACTCCTGGCCAGCCACACAATCCATGGCCTAAAAGTTGGAGAAATTTTTACAAGAATAAGATTTTTTTTTTCCTTAATGGCTTCCTCAACCACAGGGAGTTTTCTTAGTGCCTCAGCCAGTTCCGTCCTACAGAGGATAACAGCTAACACTATAATGGATGGAGTTAGGGTATGAGATAAGGGTATCAAGTGGTCCAGTACTTTAGTCAGTCCTCTTTCAAAAATCTTCTGTTAACAGAGAGAAGCCCAGGGGCAGGAGAAATGCAGAAATTTCCTGTGTGATAATGACCATAGCGATGAGCCCTCAACATCCACATCCCTTGATTTTTAATTCGCCTTCTATAGCAGTTTCTTGTAGCTTAAAATAATGAAGCTTGGGTGAATTTCCAACAGAAAATGAAGTCCTTGGACCAACTACACATCTGCTTCTGTAATCACATTATTGAACTCAATTACCACAATTGATGATCTCTTCTCCTTGAAGAAAACGAATGTCATGAAGCAGGTTGTAATGAAAGGAGCTTGAAGTTTGGAATGGGGGGAGTCTGTGTCCAGTCCTTACATTTCCCCTCTTAGTCTTTTCCAGTTTATTTTTATGCAACAAGTAGTTCACTATATGGTTGGTTTAATTAACTTTATTTAGAAGCCCTGAAACATATGTAACTCAATTCAGTAGCAAATAACAATGAAGTAGTTTCTTTTTCTCTCTCTTACTTTTCCATCTTGATCTATGTCTTTCAGAGACTAAACAATTTGAGCTCTGTACATTGGAGGGTGAGCTGTGGAATTCTGACTGTGGGACCTGCCTAGCCAGCTGCATACTTCCCCCTCCATCTCCACATCAGTTAAGTGGGCACAGTGATGCCTACTTCCTAAATTTCTCATGGAAATGATGCACTATAATCCACTTAAAAAAAAAAAACATAGTAGTGGGATCATAGTAAGTACTAAATAAATGAAAGGTTTCTTCCATTTTTACAGCTTCCTCCTAGTCTAAGACCCATTTCCACATTCTGTCTGGTCAAGGAGAGAAAGAGCTCAGAAATATTTCTTGGTCAAGGGAATCATCCAAAAGTCCCCAATCCCAATGGGGTGAAAGCTGAACACAGTAGAGGAATTTCTTTAAAAATGTGTCCTTTCTGACAACATTAGTAGAAATGAGACTGATAAATATGCCTAGAGATGTGTGCATATATATCCATCAGTGCATAGTAATTTATTTAGGTCCTCTCATGTGTCCAGAATAGTGTCTGGCATATGGTAATTACCCATAAATATGTGGAAAGAAACAAAAGCCTCGGAGCACCATCACAATACCCTCCTAAGTGCTCAGTTTCCTAGGGTTTTGTTAATGATTGCTCCTTGTTTGCTGAGATGAGTGACAGAGCAAGAAGAAAGACAGTGGCGCCTGTGTCAGAGATGAAGCCCCTTGACAAATGACTAGAAGTTTCCTCTCTACCTTGCAGCTTACCAATACAAGCTCACCCTACATCCATTCAACTCTCATTCCTTTGTCCTCTCACCCCTGTCTACCTGCCTGTTTGATATTTCCTCACACTTAAAAAATAAAATTCTTTGGGCTGGAGAGATGGTGTAGCGGTTAAGCGCTTGCCTGTGAAGCCTAAGGACCCCGGTTCGAGGCTCGGTTCCCCAGGTCCCATGTTAGCCAGATGCACAAGGAGTTGCACGCGTCTGGAGTTCGTTTGCAGAGGCTGGAAGCCCTGGCGCGCCCATTCTCTCTCTCTCCCTCTATCTGTCTTTCTCTCTGTGTCTGTCACTCTCAAATAAATAAATAAATAATTTAAAAAATAAAATAAAATAAAATTCTTATACCTACAGGTGTTCATCCATGTGTTTGAGGCAAAAAAAAAGAAAAATGAGCTACTGCTGACAATGGTGAAGAGAGAGAGAACAGCTGTTTGCATCTGGATGTGGGCTAAGAAAGAGGGAACAGCTGCTGGCAGCTGTGGCAGACAAGGAAGCGAACAAGTGAGCAGCTGCTGGTAATTCAGAATCTAGCAGGCCGCCCGGAGCGGCTGAAATCTAGAAGTACACAGGGCTCAATTGAACTGCTTCCCTGGGTCCTGCTCTTCATTAGCTCCTGCTTGTCTTTCATTACAGACATGTGCATGATACCTTCATGAAGAATCTCAGCAGGAATAACTGCCCCCACTTCCCCAGCCATCTACCTTTGGAGAAGTGCCCAAGAGAGGTAAAAGGTACAAACATTTTTCTATTCCAGTAAGCCAAACCTATCTTCATAAGAAAGAAGATGTCTATTTTGGGAAGGGAAGAAATAAGAATCAACAGTAGAAACATCAGACGGTTGGGCAAAAATAGTAATTCTGTTTTATAAAAGAATATTTTCATTTTAATGATAAACCCATATTTTAGAATTCCAATAGGTCAAAATAAATATGTGATAGGTATAATTTAAACTGTCAATGGTTTTCATATATATTTTCCATGTGTATAGGGTAGGGCTTATCTAGAGGAACAGAACTGATAGAATGTATATGTGTTATAAAAGGAGATTTAAAGGCTAGAGCTCTCTTAGAGAATAAGGCACTGGTCTGATAAAACTAAGAACCAGGTTCAATTCCCCAGTATCTGCATAAACCAGATGAACATGGTGGCACATGAGTTTGAAGTTCACTTTCAGTGACCAGAGGCCCTGGAGCACCCATTCTCTATATTTACCTCTCTCCTTTTCTACCCCCCCCCTCAAATAAATAAAAATTAATATTTTTTAAAAGGTGATTTACTAGAGTGTCTCATAACAAATAGAGGCTGGGGAGTCCAACATTGACCATCTGCATGTTATTGATGCTGAGAACCCTGTAGCTGTTCAGTCTACAAACCTGGATGCCTCAGCAGTCTAAATCTGGCACGGAATGCCTGAAAGACTCCTGGAGTTTCACTGGTCTTTAGTCTAAATTATGTCAGAGAAGTTGGAGTCTAGCTGGGCGTGATGGTGCATGCCTTTAATCCTAGCTCTCGGGAGGCTGAGGTAGGAGGATCACCATGAGTTCGAGGCCACCCTGAGGCTATATAGTGAATTCCAGATCAGCCTGGACTAGAGTGAGACCCTACCTTGAAAAAACAAAAAACAAAAAGAAGTTGGAGTCTGATATCAGTGAAGGATGGCAGTAGCAGCAGAGAGAAATGCACTCACCAGCAAGAAGCAAAGGTACGCAAACAAGTCACACTGCTTCTTCCTTACATCTCTTTCTATTTGGGTCATGCATGAGAAGGTGCTGCCTACTCTGGGGAGAGGGTGTACTCTCCTCAGTTAATCCTGCCTTGAAATACAATATTAGCCCTACCAAGAAGCATGGTCCTAGATCCCATCAAGTTGACAATCAATATTAAGGCCAACCTTAGCTACATAAACAGTTCCAAGATAGACTGGATGAACTAAAACCCTATCTCAGAAAACGAAGACAAAAGAAGTTGGTAGAGTGCTTACCTAACATGCATGAAGCTCTGGGTTCAATTCCCAGCAATGAATAAAAGAAGCATGTTGGTTCATACCAGCACTTGAAAGGTGGTAGCAGAAAGGATCAGAAATTCAAGGTTATCCTTGGCTACATACTGAGTTTGAGGTTAGCCTGAGATACATGAAGCATTGACCCAAGAAAAAAACTAACCATCACACTAATCTATATGATTCTATAAATTTTCATATATACATAAATATTTCTATCTATTTTCTTTTCTTTTATTTATTTATTTATTCAGTTAGCTAGTTAGTTTTTCAAGATAGGGTCTCAATCTAGCCCAGGCTTGTAGGAATTTACTATGTAATTTCAGGGTGGCCTCAAACTCACACTAATCCTCTTATCTCTGCCTCCCAAGTGCTGGGACTAAAAGCATGCACCAGCATGCCTGGGTTCTTTCATTTTAAAATAAAAAGTAGAGAAACTATCTTTGTACTTTGTATCCAGTGAACAACAGTGGGTTTGTTTTGTTTTTGTGCTGCATGCTGGTTTATCCCAAATCAGCTATAATTATAAGAAATATGAATGACCCAAAATATGTCAGTCAATTTCTAGTCTTATTAAAGACAAAATAAATTCACAGAATTTCAACCTTTTAGACTCTGAAAGACACAGTACAGAATTTTGTGCAATTAAATTCCCTCAAATAAAAGAATACTGAAATAAATTATATGACAAGCTACCTTTATTGATTGAAATTTTAAATATAAACTTATTGTTTGTTTGTTTTTTCGAGGCAGGGTCTGACTCTACCTCAGGCTAACCTGGAATTCACTATGGAGTCTCAGGGTGGTCTCAAACTCATGGCAATCCTCCTATCTCTGCCTCCCGAGTGCTGGGATTAAAGGCGTGCACTACCACACATGGTTTAAACTTATTTTTGATGTAACATTTCATGTAGAAAAATTTGCAAAGATCACCCTCACATGAGAACTCCAGATACATGTGACACCTTGTATGCATGCTTCACCTTATACACATGGATCACCTTGTGCATCTGCCTTATGTGGGTTCTGGGTAGTTGAACTTGAGTCCCTTAGGTTTTCTAGGTAAGCACCTTAACTACTAAACCATCTCTCCAGCCCTGAAAGAACATTTTAATGGAAGTATTCAAATTCGGATAGGAGAGATGAAATGTTTATCCTTATTCTTGGACAGTTTACTTATTGTGTTGATAAATTATACAATGTAAAAAGATCTATTCTGAATAATAAAGTTACAAAATGTACTAATCAAGTCATTAAGCTGAAAGCACCATAACTAGAGACTTTAGTGCTGTTGTTGTTTAATCACCTTTTACATCCAGTTTCTGTCATAGTGCTCAGACATCAATAAATATTTATTAAATAAAGAAGTAAAAAGAGAAATAATGAAATAAGTGAATCATCTATCCACATTTTTAAACTTTGTTGTGAAGAAAACTAAAACCACTTGTACCAATGGCATGAATGTGACTGAGGAAGGACTTGCACCATGCTCAAATGACGAATTAGAAGCACCTCTGAAGATGTATACTCACTCACAGCACTTAAAAATGGCTCTGCCATGGTGAGGTACAGTCCCACCACATGAAATGACTCTCAAAATTCTGAATTGGAAGTGACTGAGAATCTAGACAATGTACTTCCCACAGTAAGATGTGGACCTGTGGCTTGGGTTAAAATAGAAAAGGCTTAATTAACCAAAGACCAATGTCACAATCACCTGACTCTTAATTTGCCAACTAAAATGGCCCAAAGCAATGTTCCTAGGTGATCTGTACTCCAGATGAGTAATTTTCCTCAAAGCAAAATTGAACAGTGTTGTGTTGGGCGTGGGGGCACACATCTTGAATCCCAGCACTTGGGAAGCAGAGGTAGGATGATTACCATGAGTGTACCCAGAGAGTACAGAGTGAATTCCAGGTCAGCCTGGGATAGAGTGAGACCTTATCTTGAAAACAAACAAACAAAAAAATTAAACAGTGTTTATTTTCATTACTCATTCTTTAGGTATCTGCTAGTCTGACAGGGGAAGTAGTACTTAAGCCTGCAGCAAGCTGGCAAGAACATGAAGGGGTGTCTACCTTCAATTTTACAGCCTTGCTTCTACAGCAGTACACTCCAAAGTTTAAAGACATTACACCATGTCAAACTCTGCCTCTGATCCAGATTTGTCTCTAAACTGTTTCCTGGGGTAGTTGCATGCACTTATCATTTCCCTACTCATATCTTTATCTGTATGCAATCTGTTTTCCAGGTATTTTGAAACTTCCCCAAGCCCTGCTTGTACAAAGTGTAAATGTTCCATGTTAACATAAGACACTCTTGCATTCCGAGTGTGGAGTAATTCAAGACTTTGACAGACTTGTCTATTATCCAAAATATGTTTGCAGATATTTCCCCATTGCCTATAAAATAACATTAAAGGAAATATCTCACTCCATAAATACAACTGTGGAGTGTTTAAGTGACTCACACTTCATCATCCTCATCACTGAAACCATAAAGTGCCCTTGCTGTCCAAGGCTAGGGTCATGATGTACTCAAGCATATTCAACAGATATTTGAGCAACATACTGAGAAGATGCAGCCACTGGGTTTTAAACAACCTCCTCTAAAAAGAGAAGGATGAGCCAGGTGTGGTGGCACACTCCTTTAATCCCAGAATTTGGGAGGCAGAGGTAGGAGGATTGCTGTGAGTTCGAGGCCACCCTGAGAATACATAGTGAGTTCCAGGTCAGCCTGGACTAGAGTGAGACCCTACTTTGAACTCCCCCCAAAAAATAAAAAAGAGCAGGATGCAGTTATCCTCCAAATATGATTGCTATACTATAAATAAAGTGGTAAATTCTATGTATCAACTTGGCTCAGTTATGTGGTACCCAGAGTGGTCAAATATTCTTCTGGGTGTTTCTGTGGAGACATTTTGAAAATGAAATAAGCAAGTATATTATTAAGATAAATAAATCAAATTTACCCCATTAATATGAATTGACTTCATCCAATCAATTGTAGGCACAAATAGAGCAAAAAGGCTGAGCAAAAGGAAGTCTTGTCTGGTGATTTTTGAACTGCAATGCAGTCTTTTCTTACTGCCCCTGGATTCAAACTAAAGTATTAAGTTTTCTTGGGTCTCAAGGCTTCTTATCTTTGAACTGGAACTACACCATACAAGCTCCCTCTCCTTATTCTCAGTACTTTAGACTTGGCTGAAAACTAGATTCTTAATTTTCTTGGGTTTCCAGTTTGCAGACACACACTACCAGTCTCCATTATCATGTAAGACTATCCATTATGGCTTCTTTCTATGTAGAAAATACATGCGCAGGGCTGGAGAGATGGCTCAGAGGTTAAAGGCACTGCTTGAAAAGCCTTTTGGCCCAGGTTTGATTCCCCTACTGCCCATGTGAACTAGAAGCAAAGTGGCACATGTATCTGGAGTTAATTTGCAATGGCAAGAGAACCTGGCATGCTCATTTTCTCTTCTCTCTCTGTCTCTGTCTCTATTTCTCTCTTCAAACAAAAACAAAAATATTTTGGGGGCTAGAGACATGGCTTATCTGCTAAGGCATTTGCCTGCAAAGCCAAAGGACCCAGGTTCAATTCCGCAGGACCCACATAAGCCATAGGGACAAAGGGGCACATACATCTGGAGTTCGTTTGCAGTGGCTGGAAACCCTGTGTGCCCATTCTCTCTCTCTCTCTCTCTCTCTCTCTCTCTCTCTCTCTCTCTCTCTCTCTCTCTCTCTCTCTCCCTCCCTCCCTTCCTCCCTCCCTCCCGCCCTCCCTCCCTATTTCTATCTCTCTCTTTCACTCAAATAAAATAAATAAATAAATTATTTAAATATATATTTTTAAAACAAAAAATGTGCACACACACACACACACACACACATTGTTGGTTCTGTTTCTCTAAAGAGTTTTGAAGAACATGATTGATATTCTAACAAAGTTCAATTCACTGAAATCATCAAGTAAATGGTTACTTTCATTAGGGGCAAGGAAGAATTGGAAGGGAGATCCATACTTGAGGAAGAGGATGGAGGATGGACTTAAAAGTATACAGTTGGACCAAAATGAATACTCTGGATTTAAGTAAAATGTTGTAATGCTATCTAAACCATCTATCTGGGCTTTGAATAGCCACACAGAAATTGAGATTCTCTTAAAAATATTCTATTTGGGGTCATATTCTCACTACCAATTATTGGGCATCTTTTGATAAGGCTTTCTACTTTTGTCAATCACAGTCGTTCAGGACAAAGCACCACTTCTCCCTTGTTGATCTATGCCTCTCACAAGAGTGCTTGTAGCATCCTTAAAACATATCATAAGAACAAAGCAAAAAATACTCATGTGAATATGCTATAGAAGAAGTAATAAACTCCCATTACACTACATTTAAATATAGCTTAAGATGCAATTCAATATTTACCTTTGGGGGACTGGAAAGATGGCTCCACAGTTACGGCATTCACCTGCAAAACCTAATGACCTGGGGTTTAATTTCCCAGTACCCAGGTAAAGCCAGATGCATAAAGTGGCGCATGCATCTGGAGTTTGTTTGCAGTGGCTAGAGTGCTGGTGCTGTTAGTTTCTCTTCTCCCTCTACCTCAAAAAAAAAAAAAAAAAAAAAAAAAGAAAGAAAGAAAGAAAGGAAAAAGAAAAAGAAAAAGAAAAAAAACTTATAAAGCACTGAATCTTTTGAAGCATTTTTTAAGAATATGCTTGTTATCCATGCTGTATTTAAATCTAAAACATCCTCAACATTTATTACTTGTTTATTTGTTATAAGATAAATTTTGTTCAATTTAATTTGAATATTCATGAACTGAAAGTATACCAAGCATGTAATTTTTTTTCAGAAAGTCAGGTTTAGCTGTCATATCTTAACAATTTTAAGGTCATATGCACCATAAATTTTATTGCATGAAATAAATTTTAATTTGCAGTCGTTCACACACCTTTAGCTAGATACTGTGTTAAATCAGATGTTCTGGGCTGGAGGGATGGCTTAGCCGTTAAGGCATTTGCCTGCAAAGCCAAAGGATCCAGGTTCAATTCCCCAGGACCCATGTTAGCCAAATGCACAAGGGAACCCAAACATCTGGAGTTTGTTGGCAGTGGCTAGAAACCCTGGTGTGCCCATTTCCTCTCCCTCTCCCTCTCCCTCTCCCTCTCCCTCTCCCTCTCCCTCTCCCTCTCCCTCTCCCTCTCCCTCTCCCTCTCCCTCTCCCTCTCCCTCTCCCTCTCCCTCCCCCTCCCCCTCCCCCTCTCCCTCCCTCCCTCCCTCTCTCTCTGTCTCTCTCTCTCTCTCTCTCTCTCTCTCTCTCTCTCCCCCCCTCTCTCTCTCTTTCTCCTCTTTTTCTATTAAATAAATAAATTTTAAAATAAATTGTTTAAAAAATCAAAGTTCTGAGTGCTTGATCCCCAGCTGATGACAATTTGGGAGGTGAAGCCTTGCTGAAAGTGTTGTTAAAGATGGGCTTTGGGGTGTTATAAACAGATCCCCTTTAATGCTATTTGGCTCACTCTCCTGCTTCTGTTTTCCATGTTCTGTGGCATGAAGATGATGTCAGTTTCTGCTTACGCCATGCTTTCCCCTGCCACCATAAAGCTTTCTGTTGAGATTAGAAGCCAAGTAAATACTCTCTTCCCTTCGGTTGCTTTCGGTCAGGTGATCTTTGCCAGCAACGCCGAAGATAACAGCAACGGACACATCCCCAAAGTAATACTATCTTCATTTCATGTGACCAAAAACTCATTTATAATGTTGCAACCTAGGTCAGAAATTAACCCAGTACAACTAAGATGTAGAATGAAAACATGCTGTTTTTACCTTCTTACTTCTTTCAAATTGAGCAATCTTTGGTAAGTGCCTAGTTATTCAAACTTGTTCCATTTCTCTTGTTCCTACCAAATGTTATCTTCATGTCCTTGGGTACTGATATAACTTCATAGTGACAAGAGTTGGGGTCAGAAGTCTTCAATCCCTTTCACTATCTGAGTGCTGGCTTGTTTCTGCTGAGATTATCATCCATTCCTGAAACTGTATCTTCTTAGCAAGTGGAAAGGAACCTACCGGGGACTGTGGTGCATTGTGTTGCCCTTCACTTCACTGCTGAGGTCATCCCCACAGATTCCTCAGGTATGCCAGCCTCCCTACACTCTACTCTATTCCTCCTTATCTCACAGCTTTCTTCCCTGGCTTGTTTCTCTTGGCTGTCCTGCCCCAACACACTGGCCTTCTCACTGTTCCTCGAATACACCTGGCATGCTTTTTCTCTTCATATGACTATTCCCTCTGTCCAGAAGTTATGGCTTGCCTCCTTGCTATTTTGGACTCTTTATTCTAATGCCATGAGTTCAGGGCCTGCTTGGGCTACAGAGTGAATTCCAGGTCAACCAGGGCTAGAGTACTCCCCTGCCTCAAAAATGTCCACAAAAGTCATAATAATAAAAAGAAGACGCACCCACAGAGATGAGCTGATGCTTCATAATGTGACTTTTTACATTTTTAATGCAGGATTTACTATTATGTAATTCATATTATGCATGACTCACTGTCTTGTACTATGTAATACAGTGGGTTTTATTATATTTACAGAATTGCAAAGCTATCACCATGATCAATTTTAGATTATTTTATCACCCAAAGACAAAGTCTTATGCCTGCTTTTCCTCCCCCGTGCTCTCAAGCACGCCCCAGCAAGCCACTAACCTCCTTTCTGTCACCACTGATTTCCCAGTTCTGAACATGTATTACAGATGTAGTCATCATCTCAGGGTCTTTTATGACTGGCTTCTTTCACCTCACAAGTGAAAGTGTTCAAAGTTCCCTGGTGTTGCGGCCTATATTAACTCTACATTTCTTATCACGAGCCAACATTCCACATGTTCACACATCCATCATGTGATGCTTGAACTGTCTCCATGTTCTCCTACCGTGTGAACTGCTACTAGAGGCGTTGTCAGTAAAGTGGCTTCACCATCTTACAATTCCACCGAGTGGCATAGGGATCCTAATCCCTTCATATTCTTGCCCACATTAATTTTTTGGTCATTTTAATTTTTTTTAATTTATTCACTTATTTATTTTGGTTTTTCGAGGTAGGGTCTCACTCTAGCCCAGGCTGACCTGAAATTCAGTATGTAGTCTTAGGGTGGCTTCGAACTCATGGCTCTCCTCCTACCTTTGCCTTCAGCGTGCTGAGAGTCAAAGCATGTGCCACCATGCCAAGCCTGTCTTTTAAAAAAAATAATAATAATGCAATATGCTATGGGAAAGCTCACTATTTCTGGAAACTTCAAGGCTTGGAATTATGGTTCAGTCACTGCAGTAAAAAGTCAAATAAGGAGAGCTGGGTGTAGAGAGGAAAATAAGGATGGAGCTTCTGCTTGCCTCCCAGGTCTGCATGGTTAGCCATGTAGAGCCGGGTCACAGCAATGCAGAACTGGTTTTAATCCATGCTTCAAATTTGTCCTGCCCATTCTTTCCTTACCACTACCCAACAAATAATTGATTAAAATAATATATGCACGTTTTTTTTAGAGCCAAACATTTTTGACTCTGGATATTTGACTTTTGACTTTTGTGTTTGTATGTAGAAACCTTCATATCAGAATTATGCTTGCATGTATAATTATAGGATTATATATTAAATATGCATTTTAAAAGTATTTTAGAGCTTGGTCTGTTCTGAGCTATATTAATTCCTTAATAAAACTTTTATTCTAAGATACTAATTCATTTTTAATTTTTTTCCATTTTCATTTTTAATTTACTGAAATTATTTTTGCTGGAATCAATTATTTTCCACATAAGGTTTAGATGAAAATGTTATTTAATATGGGGATTTTTATGTTATTGTTTATATAAAATTTTTACTGATTACAGTTTCTGCAATTTTGAATTTGCTTTTATGGTTATTATTTGTTCTAAATCCAATTGTCTCAGGCCAAATTATTGACACTAAACTTAGTAAAAAACTTGGACTCTTTTGTCAACTTTTAGGCAATAATAAATTTTTACATGTGCCAATTTAGCTTTTGGCAGTTTTATTTGGTGTTGATTAATTCTGCCAAGTTTAAATTTTCCCATTTTAATATTTGCATGTTTAAATCTGAGCATTAAGAATTGCTTAGACCCATTTTCATCTCTACAAAATTTTACTATATGAAGTTTTAATTATGGTATTTTCTGTTATTCTCATATTCTTATATTTAGATATATAGATATAGAACTAAGAGGTTTACTTATCTTTTTTTTTCTTTGTTTTTAGCTAATTCATAAGAAAACTGAGTAATTTCTTTCATTCATTTCAAAGTTATTCTGTTATCTGGCATTTCTTTTTAGTATAACCATCTTCTTCAACATATTCCCAACCATTTAGTGAACTCTGTACTAACCAGCTGCACTGTCAGTAAAGTAAATGCCAGTAGTGAGATCAGAAAATATTTGGGGTCTGGAGAGATGGCTTAGGAGTTAAGGCACTTGCCTGCAAAGCATAAGGACCCAGGTTTGATTCCCCAGGACCCACGTAAGCCAGATGCACAAGGTTATGCATGCGTCTGGAGTTCATTTGCAGTGACTAGAGGACCTGGCATGCCTTTTCTCTCTATTTCTAGCTGCTTATTCCTTTCTTTCTCCCCTATTCCTTCCCTCTCTTTCACATAAATTAAAAAATTTTTTTAATGTAAATGTTCTGAGTAAAATGTTCTGGGGTCAAGCTATTCTACATATTAAAATAATCCAGCATCACAAAAAGTGTCTTGTCAATATTTGATTACATAAAGTATAATACACATGTACTTCATAATTCTATGACTAACAAATTACTGGGACCAACTGGGTTACATTTTGTTTGTTTGTTTGTTTGTTTTGGTTTTTCAAGGCAGGGTCTCACTCTAGCTCAGGCTGAACTGGGATTCACTATGTATTCTCAGGATGGCCTCAAACTCATTAATCCCAGCACTTGGGAGGCAAAGGTAGGAAGTTTACTTATTTTGTTATTTATTTATTTTTATTTTTATTTATTTATTTATTTGAGAGTGACAGACAGAGAGGGGAAGAGGCAGATAGAGAGAGAGAGAATGGGCACACCAGGGCCTCCAGCCACTGCAAACAAACTCCAGAGGTGTGAGCCCCTTTGTGCATCTAGCTAACGTGGGTCCTGGGGAGTTGAGCCTCAAACCAAGGTCCTTAGGCTTCACAGGCAAGCGCTTAACTGCTAAGCCATCTCTCCAGCCCTAATTTATTTTTTTAAATTTACTTATTTGGGAGAAAGAGAGAGGCAGATAGAGAGAGAGAATGGGCAAACCAAGGCCTTCAGCCATTATAAATGGACTCCAGACACATGTGCCACCTCGTTCATTTGGCTTTAGGTGGGTCCTGGGGAACCAAACCTGAGTCTTTTGGCTTCGCAGACAAGCACCTTAATGCTAAGCCATCTCTCCAGCCCAGAGGTACTTATTTTAAGGATAGTTTGCTAACCTACCTCTTCTACTAGCTGTCTTCTCCCACCAAACTATGGTTCCATCCCTTCTATCTACATTCACAGAGTTCACATGTAAAAGAAGGATTTTCTGGCAGATTGGCACCATTGTTTAACACTCTGGATTTCATCAAATAGGAAAAATGTGTAGTTAGTAAAGACTATTTTTTACTATTAATTTTGTAGGACTAGTCCTCCAGGAATTTTTTCCTTTTTCTGTGCAGAAGTTTTTTAATTTCTTGCAATCCCACTTGTCAATCCTTGAGGTTAATTCCTGTGTTAGTAGAATCTTTTTCAGAAAGTTTTTGCTATTTACATATCTTAACATGACTTCCCCATTCTCCTCTTGTCATCTCAACATTTCAAATCGTATATTGAAGTTAACAGTGCATTTTGAATTGATTTTTGTGCAAGGTGAGAGATGGGATCTAATTTTATTCTTCTCAAGTAGATACCTAGTTTTTTTAAGCACCATTTGTTAAAGAGGCTTTTTTTTTCCATCAATGTATAGTTTTGATGCCTTTGTCAAAAATTGTTTATTTCTGAGTCCTCTGTTTTATTCCATTGATCCACATATCTGTTCTGGTGCCTATATTGTGCTATTTTTGTCAGTATGGCTTTGAGACCAATTATCATGATACCTCTCATATTGTTCACTCTGCTTAGGATTTTTTGGCTATTTAGGATCTTTTGTACTTATTTATGGAACTTAGGATTGTTTTGTTTCTGTTTCTATGAAGAAGATTATTGGAATTTTTATGGAGATTACAATGAGTCTGCAGATTACTTTCAGTAATGTAGCCATTTTCATAAATTCTGCTAATCTATGAACATGTGAAGTATTTCCATCTTCTACTATCTTCAGTTCTTTTCATCACTGTCTTCAATTTTTTACTGTAGATATCTTTACCTCCTTGTTTAAGTTCAATCCTGGATACTTTTTATTCCTAGATATATTTAATTTTTCTCTGCTTTTAAAGGGCTTCCTCATACCTACTAGAAATGTTGACCATTATTTACAATCCAAATTCTTTCATTTTAAGATGGTATAAAATGGATTATTTTATGTGTACCCCATATTCTCCAAGTAACCATTGCAGTTTTAAATTGTCCTCATTAAAACCCTGCCTGAGTTTCCAATGTCTAGTGCCCCTGGGTCTATGGCATTGAAAATATGTTCAAATGACTTAACAGAATAACAAACTTTCCTTGGCACTATAGACCCACCTTAACCACCAGAATTTCAATTAAAAGAATAAATAAAACTCAGAAATGGATACCAAGAGCAATAAAGAAGAAGAATAAAGACTTAGGTGACACCTCAAGTCCAAGACAGAGAGGCACTGATCTGTTTCCCAAGAAGGAATGACTCCTTTGAAGTGTCTCTGAGCTAAACACTATATGGGCCAATCTTGTACCAGACTCAGGACAACTGTGGAAGAAAATCAAACAGAAGGCTATTAGCCCAAGGCTCTAAAGGAAAGCTCAAAGGAGCATTCTAACTGGGAAAAGGAGAAAGTTCTGGCTCTAGCAAGAGGGGCTGGCCAAAATTCAGCTAACCTTAGCAAGAGAAGGACTGGAAGAGATCCAGCTAGGTTTAAAAATGGGAATAGAGGGATTGTTACTCTTCAATAAACATGATTGTTTGAGCAGTATGGATTTTACTGAAATGGGTGCATAGAATGAATTAAGAGCTACTGTCACAAGCAAGAAGGGACCTGTATGGTCGAGTGATAGGATAAGAAAGGAAGACAAGTTTTTGAAGATCCTATATGTACAATAGCAGTAAAAGGAAAAAAAAAATGTGTTTTCATGGGTGATGCTCTTTCATTCAAAGCAATTTCCAACAAAGTGACAATGTCAGTGAGACAAAAAATCTCAAACCAGAACTTTCCTGATTAGGCCTTGTCAAGGTCCTAGACTAGGCTGTGTACTGGGAATTTCTTTTAATGTCTCTTTTGCTAGAATACATTTCATAGTTGTCAGAAAATCTACAAGATAGGACTCAAATATAAAAAGGAAATTTAATATCTCTGTTTCTCCATATTACTGTGTGTATATACAGAAAAATATAAAACTAAGTACTAAGCAGTGTACTATTGAGATCCCAGGATAATCAAGTACAATTCTGAGGAAGAAAAGTTCAAAATACTTGAATGTTTGCTTATTTTTGGTTCAAGGGAATGTTGGCACCCTTAGAAAACCCGTCCTTAAGTCTGCAGCATTTAGTGGAAGTCAAGTATAAAAAGCAATGGTTCTCTTTACAAAAGCTTCAGCTGAGTCCAACTTCCTCATGACATTTCAGTTTTCTCCTTTCTTCCAATCTTGGATTGAAATGAGTGCAAAGATAGAACCAAAGAAATGGATAATGTTAAAAACATTTTCCAGATGCTTTAAAACCCTGGGAAATATTCAATTCTTATTCAGTCTGGGGGATAAATTAGTCCACTTTTTTTTTTTTCTTTTTGGTATTAATCTCTGAATCATACAGCTGGTTCCTGAACTGAATGTTCATCAGTGAATTTGTTCCCTTCCA
Source organism: Jaculus jaculus (assembly GCF_020740685.1). Lineage (NCBI taxonomy): Eukaryota > Metazoa > Chordata > Mammalia > Rodentia > Dipodidae > Jaculus > Jaculus jaculus. The sequence goes on from NC_059107.1 coordinate 114,770,236, forward strand.
CTGCAGTTAGCGGGAAGGTTATTGGAGAAGTCTCCATAATCTGAATCACTGAATGGAAATCATGTTACTTTTCTCCTCTTTATGATTTAAAAGAAGTAATAACAGCACTGTTTTGACATAAAGTCAAAGAAGGTTGTAGCATTCATGCATCTTGGCAGAAACCCATCATTGAAGTAACTGTTGATTCCAGCTTTGATGCAGATGTAGGGTAACATGGTATAAGTGTTGCTCACCTAGCCCTCTGTCTTGAGAAATATAAAGCCCACTCCCACAAATTTATGTCCTATTTGTCATTTATTTGAAATTGTTTTTCAATATGCATATTTTTTTTTAATTGGCTCTATCCAAACCATTCATCTAATCACCTCTGACTGCTTAGTGGGTACTCAATGTGCCAGCTATGACAGTGTGTTGTGCTAATTAATTATAGTTCTGAAATCGCACAGAAATTACTGTCACAGTTTAATGCAACCCCCATCAAGGTCAGGACACTGATGTTGGAGGTCTCATTCAATTACTCCCGAAAAGAAGCCTTTGATTAGTCACATACTTCTTTGTACCACTTGGTTCTTTCAAAATGTATTTTTTTTAATTTTCTACACTTAATTTCTAATTTTACTAAGTATAATATGAATTTTACTAAGGATAGAACTTAAACAAAAGCATTGTTCATTTGTTTTAAGAATGTAAACCGTTCAAGTTCCATCATTTTTAGTATGTATTTATTATTTTATTTATTTAAGAGAGAGAAAGAGGCAAATAGAGAAAGAGAGAGTTAATGGGCATGCCAGGACCTGAAGCCCCTGTAAATGAACTCCAGATTCATGCACCACCTTCTGCATCTGCCTTACGTGGGTCCTGGGGAATTGAGCCTGGATCCTTTGGCTTCACCAGAAAATGCCTTAACTGCTAAGCCATCTTTCCAGCCCAAGTTCCATAGTTTTTAGTAATTTAAAAATTATACAGAAACACTAATGTTTGTTTTTAGTTGTTTGTTTGGTTGTTTTGGCTTTGTTTCCTATACCTTAAAGGAAGATTCTACCTAAAAGAAGTCAATTAAACAAAGGTATGTCAAGTGATTCACTAATACTCTGATAAACTGTATCGCTGTACACTTTTTCAAAGGTAGAATTAGTTTATACCTACAATCATATTTTTTTAAATTTTCATACTTATTTGTATTTGAGACATAGAAAGAGGGAGAGAGAGAAAATGGGTAGGGCCTCTATCCACTGCACAAACAAACTCCAGATGCATGCACCACCTTGCACATCTGGTTTACATGGGACCTGGAGAATTGAACATGGGTCCTTAGCTTTGAAGGTAAGTGCCGTAACTGCTAAGCCATCTCTCCAGTCCTATAATGATATTTTTGAAAGATATAAAATAAAGTAGGAAATAAAATGAGTCTAAAAATGCATCATTTGGGAGGTTTAGGAAAGTCTTTGGTTAAAATTGTTATGTAGGTAAATTTTACTTTTCTTTTGCTCTTCTCGTCTTTCTTTTCTTTTTCTTGTATGAGGTAGCCCAACAGACTAGCTTTTCTTATGTGAGAGAGAAAGAGAGAGAGAAGTGACGTACCAGGGCCTCTAGCCACTGCAATCTAACTCCAGAGACACATGCACCCCCTTGTGTGCATGTGCTACATTGCATACTTGCTTCACCTTATGCTTATGTGGGACCTGGAATGCTGAACACAAGTCCTTAGGCTTCTCAGGCAAGCACCTTAACCACTAAGCCATCTCTCCAGCCTTCCTCTCATCTTTCTTAAATGTCATTTTCTCTCTTCCTTATGTACACTTGTATAAACTTACATAACATTCACATTAATATTTTCTGGTATGCGATCACTAAGAATTTGTTGAATATCTTCCCACAGGCCCAGCATTATTCCTGGGGCTATATGTTTACTCTCTATGATATCTAGAGTATCTGTTACAGCCCTAGCATTACCTGTAAACTTGTTTCTTACATAATTTCATATCAACTAAATTGGAATGTTCATTCATTAAACTCTAACCCAACAGTGCAGACAGTGCTTCTCAAACTTCAGTTTCTTCCAATTAACTTTGGTGGAGGTTGTTACAGATCTGTACATGGAGAAACTCTGGCCTAGAGAATATAAGAGAAGCGATCATGACATTTATCTTTATGTTTTCATTCTATGATATTGCTAAGAAGATAAATAATATTTAATAGAGACCAACTGACAACAATCCTTATGGCTTTGACTTCAGTGTATTGGATTTTTGAGAAGAGAGAAGTAAACATGAGTTCAATTCAGTAGGAAGAGAGAGGTCTGTTGTCTGGGCAAATGGGAATGCTGTTGATGGAAACTTAGAACTTTAAAAGGTGTGCCAAATTTTTAAGAAAAAAGGTTATGGTTCATCAGGGGTGTATTGAGCTAAAAAAAAAAAAAAAAACCTGATAGACAATAAAAGAAAAATGTGTGCCACTGATGGATAGAAATAGATCCTCATGCAGCTAAAAGTTAAAAGACTGTAAGCATTTTGCAGGCAGTATCCTTCCCTTGCTCACCTTCCTAGCTTTAGTGCTAGTAATGCACCTGATACACAGTAGGTGTTCAGTAGCCTTTTGCTGACTTAACAGATGAATTTAGATGTGATCCATAAAGCTGTGACGCCTCATAAAGAAGAAAACAGAAGACATAGCCAAAAAGTTTAATTATGAGTTACTTTTCTTGTCCCTGTAGCCAAATATGTGAGTAAACAAATTAAGAGAAGAATTTATTTTTGCTCATTGTATACAAGGGGTCAGTTTTTGGTTATTGTGTAGTTTGAATATGAAATGTCCTACATATCCTCATGCATTTGCAATTAAGATTCATACTCATTGCTTATCTGGTATAGAATTGCTGGAGGAGGTATGTCACTAGAGGTGGGCCTGGAGGTTTATTAGTCCATCACTACTACATGTTCAAGAGCCAGATCATTCTTGTGGCCACCTCCCAGCTACTGTGACAAGATGTGATATCCAGCCTGTGCTTTGTCACACTTTCAATGATGAAACTTTCCTTTCAAGACTTTTCCTTCCAAGTTTGGGGAGACTGCTTAGTGGTTAAGGGTGCTAAGGGTGCTTGATTGCAAAGCCTGATTGCCTGGGTTTGATTAACAAGTACCCATGAAAAACCAGATGCACAAAGTGGTGCCTGTGTCTGGAGTGTGTTTGCAGTAGCAGGAGGCCCTGTCATGTTCATCCTCTGTCTCTTACTCTCAGATAAATTTAAAATACATATCTTTAAAAAAAGAAGAGACTGTAAACCAAAATAAACCCTTTCTTCCCATCAACTGCTGGGTTTTTTTTTTGAGAGAGACAAAGACAGAGAGAATGAGAGAAAGAGAGAGAGAAAGAATATGGGCAGGCTAGGGCCTTTCAGCCACTGCAAACAAAGTCCAGACAGGTTTCTGTCAAAGAACTTGATTAACCACCTGAGGTAAAAGGTAAAACCCTATTGCTTAAGACCCCATATGCTGCTGGTACCAAACACAGAGATCCACCTGGAATCCAGAAGAGAGCTAGTCTCCATAGAGTTAGCCCACTTACATGATATATTGGGGAAAATGAAAAACAATGGTGTGAGGAAGCAGGGGTCTAAGCTCCTCAAAAGCAACCAACCTGACAAGAAGTACACACCAGTGCAATGGTGGCACACAGCCTAGGTTGGTAACCAGTGGCATTCTGAATGGCTAAGAGATCCATTCCATGGGAAGAAACTTATATCTGGACCTGGGAACCAAGTCCAAGTCCTATAGAGACAAAAATTATGCTTTCCAATGTCAATCTCCCACTAGTCTTTGGCTATAGGGGCTATATCCACCAAACCTCTCCCTAAATTTATAATGGTTATCCATTTTAACCTATGCTAACATCACTCTCCATTGGTGTTGCAGTCAGGTTCACATTGTTGGCAGAAATCACCTGAGCAAGAGCAGCTTTGGGGAGAATAAAAGGAAAAGGTTATTTTGGTTTACAGAGTTGAGGGGAAGCTCCATGATGACAGGGAAAAATGATGACATGAGTAAAGGGTCATCACCCCCTTTCCAACATAAGGTGGACAACAAGAACAGGAAAGTGTGGCAAATTCTGGCAAAGGGACACTGGCTATAATACCCATAAGCCTGACCCCGCAAATACACCACCTCCAGGAAACATTAGTTTCCAAATCTCCATCAGCTGGGAACCTAGCATTCAGAACACCCAAATTTATGTGGGACACCTGAATCAAACCACCACAGTTGGAGAGTCTGTCTTTTTCAGAAGGGAGAGATAGCCAAGGAGATAAACCATCCCTTGTATTTCAGCTAAGTCCTAGGTGAAACCACAGAGGAACTGGGGAGACAAAGAAGAGTACTGCTTCCATAGTGATCCTGACAATCAGCACCAGGGTGAAGGAGACAATGCTGAGAGTGAATGCTCAATGTATATCAATGCAGAGATCCAGAGGCTCCTAAAAGCTCATCACTGAAGTAGACTTAAAACACACCCACCCCCACCTGCCGGGCATGGTGGTGCATGCCTTTAATCCCAGCACTTGGGAGGCAGAGATAGGAGGATCACCATGAGTTCGAGGCCACCCTGAGACTACATGGTTAATTCCAGGTTAGCCTACCTCAAAAAAAAAAAAAAACCCCACCCACTGAGGCTGAAGGATTTTTGCAGAAAATGGGTCAGAATTATCTTAAGAGCCACATGTAGGGATGTCATGGCCAGAGGCATTACCTCCCTCCCTGTGGGGTTGTTGGTTATGCATTATGGGATCAGGCATTACCTCCCTGACTGCTGATCCCATAATGCATAACCAACAACCCCACAGGGAATACCAGTAACCCCATTGAAGAGGGCCCCAGTGGAATGGGGGCGGGAGGAGGGAAAAGATGGTACCTCACATAATGTGTCCATACATAGCATGTTTTTAATTTTTAAAAAGTTAAAAATATTTTAGCCATGTGTGGTGATGTATGCCTTTAATCCCATCACTTGGGAAGCAGAGGTAGGAGAATCACCATGAGTCTGAGGTCACCCTGAGAATACATAGTCAGATTGGCCTGAGTTACAGTGAGACCCTACCTCAAAAAAACCAAATAAGTAAATAAAATATTTTTTAAACATATGTCAGTGTTGAGTCAGTATGTTCTGTTGTTCCATTTTTATTTATTTATTTGCATCTGTTGTACATGGGTCCTAGGAAATCAAACCTGGGTTCTTTGGCTTTGTGGGCAAGAGCCTTAACTGCTAAGCCATACCTACAGCTCTCAACAAACATTTTTGTTTTGTTTTGAAGTAGGGTTTCACTGTAGCCCAGGCTGACCTGGAATTCACTATGTAGTCTCAGGTGCCCTTGAACTCATGGCAATTCTCCTACCTCTGCCTCCCAAGTGCTAGGATTAAAGGCATGCACCACCACACCAGCTTCAACAAACATTTTAAATGAACTTATTGAAACTGTGAACAAAGGGTTTGTTGAATGGGAAGAAACAGGACAAAGGGTAATCAAACAGGAACTCCAAGAATGACTGAAGGAAATAAAGGAAAATTGGCAAAAGAATTCAAAATACAAAGCAAAGTTTGGCTCAATGAATTGGAAGAAATACAACAACAAAGGATGGATGAAGAAAATGGAATGTATTCAACAAGAACATCTCAATAAATGGATGAAGGAAACCAGAAAATCAAGAAACAGTACTCCATTAATGGCCTAATGAAATTGAAGACAATAAAAAAGAAATCAACAGAAGGCTAAAGGAATTTAAGGAGCATCAAAAATAAATGAGATAATGGGCCAATGGAAAAAGCTCAGTGAGGACATATCCAAATGCAGGAATGAACTCCAAGAGACAATAAAAAGGTCAAATCAAGAAATGAAAATGGAATTCAAGAAAGATGGAAATGCTGAAGAAAAACATAACAGAAAACAGAAATGCAATGACCCTCCTAAAAGGCTCCCAGGAAAGCCTCACCAACAGAATGGACAACATGGAGGACAAGGTTTCAGAACTCAATGACAAGACAGAAGAACTAGATAGGGATTCTAAAAACATTGCCAAGTTAAAAACTAGAACATGAAGAACTTCGGGATACCTTAAAAAAATTCTAGTCATAGGCATACAGAAAGGGGGAGAAATGAAGGCCAAAGGCAGGAAGAATATATTCAACAAAATTATTGAAGAAAATGTTCCCAATCTTACAGGAAAATACCAATCCAAATACAAGAAGTACACAGCATACCAAATAGACAGCACCTGAGAAGAGACACCCCGTGACACATAATAATCAGAACAGAAAAAAAGGAGTGAATCCTAAAAGCTGTTAGAGGAATACAGCTCATAACATACAGAGGTAAGCCCATCAGAATTACCCTAGATTTTTCAACGGAAATACTTAAAGCCAGAAGAGCTTGGAATTGAGCATTTTGAAACATAAGTGACTATGGCTTTGAACCCAAACTACTATATCCAGCAAAACTATCACTCATAATAGAAGGTGAAGAAAAAAAAATAACCCTTCCACAATATACACCAGCTATATAATTACACGAGCACCATATCAGCCTGATGCAATCAGCCTTGCATTACTGTCAAAAAACACCCAACAAAGAGCAGCTTGTGGGAGGAAAGGGCTTATTTTGGCTTACAGAGTCAAGGGTAAACTCCACTTTGGTAGGGGAAAACAATGGCATGAGCAGAGGGTGGACATCACTACCAGATCAACATCAGATAGACAACAGCAGCAGCTGGAGAGTGTGCCAAACACTGGCAAGGGAAAGCTGGCTATAAAGCTCATAAGCCCACCCCCAACAATACACTGTCTCCAAGAAGCTCCAACTCTCAAATTGCCATCAGCTGGGGACCTAGCATTCAGAACACATAAATTTTGGGGGTTCACCTGAATCAAACTGCCACAAAGCCCTACAAAGAATATTGTATGGAATATTCCACACTTAGGAGATGAACCAACATGCACAAGAGGAGAGAAAAAGAAACAATGAGGACTAGATTAGTCATAAAAACATGCAAAGACCAAGACAATACCAAACTCCACAAAACCATCAACATGACAGGGATTAACTCATACCTCACAACTGTAATGCTGAACATAAATGTCCTAAACTCTCCAATCAAAATACACAGGTTAACAAGCTGGACCAGGAAGCTGGATCCATCCATTTACTGTCTACAAGAAACCCACCTTACATTTAAAGATAAACAATTCCTTAGGATAATAAAATGGAAAAAGATTTTCCAGGGGATGGAGGGATGGCTTAGTATTAACGTATTTGCCTACAAAGCCAAAGGACCCAGGTTTAATTTGGCAGGACCCACGTAAGCCAGATGCACAAGTGGGCACATGTGTCTGGAGTTTGTTTGCAGTGGCTGGAGGCCCAGGTGCGCCCATTATCTCTGTCTCTCTCTCTTTCTCTGACTCCCTCAAATCAATAAACAAATAACATAAAAAATGATTTTCCAAGCAAATGGAATCACAAAACAAGATAAAATTGACTTTAAACCAAAAGTAATCAAAAGAGATACAGAAGTCCACTTTATACTCATTAAAGGAACAATTCATAAAGAAGATATAACAATCATAAACCTAGATGCAATAAACAAAAAAGCATCTAATTTTATAAAACAAAATTTCTTAGGCAATAAAACAGGTATGAATCTCAATACAATACTAGTAGGGGACTTTAACACACACTATCATCAGTAGACAGATCCTCTAAGCAGAAAATAAACAGAGAAAAAATGAAGCTAATGCCATAGATCAAATGCACTCAACAGACATCTATAGAATATTCCACCCTAATTCTACTGAAAACACATTACTCTCAGCAGCTCATGGAACCTTCTTAAAATAGACCACATACTAGGGCATAAGGCGTAGCTCTACAAATTCAGAAAAACTGACATAATTCCTTGTATTATATTGGACCACAATGCATAAAAACTAGAAATCAACAATAGTAACAACAGAAAACACATCAACTCCTGGAGACTGAACAGCTCATTATTAAACAATGAATGGGCTGTTGAAGAAATCAGAAATGAAATATATAAATTTATCAAACTGAAAATGACAATGAGGGGCTGGAAAGATGGCTTAGCAGTTAAGTGCTCGCCCATGAAGCCTAAGGACCCCGGTTCGAGGCTTGATTCCTGAGGATCCATGTTAGCCAGATGCACAAGGGGACGCATGCGTCTGGAGTTCGTTTGCAGTGGCTGGAGGCCCTGGCATACCCATTTTCTCTCTCACTCTTTCTCTCTCTGTTGCTCTCAAATAAATGAAAATAAAAAAAAAATTTTAAAGAGAGTCATTTAAAAAAAGGAAAATGACAATGAAAATACAACATACCAAAACTTATGAGACACAATGAAGGCAGTTCATTAAATTCACTAAATTCCTACATTACAAAACAAAGATCTCAAATAAACAACTTAAATATGCCTTTAAAGGTACTGGAAAGGCAAGACCAGTCTAAACCCTAAAGTACCAAGTAGAAAAAAATTATTAAAATCAAAGCAGAAGTCAACAAATTGGAACTATAGGAAACAATTAAAAAGATTGGTGAAACAGCATATTGATTCTTTAAAACAATAAACGTGATTGACAAACCACTGGACAGTTCAATTAAAAAAAAAGAGAAGACTTAAATTAGCAAGATTAGAAATGAAAATGGAGACATTACAACCGACATCAATGAAATTGGAAAAATCATCAGGACATAGTTCAAAAACCTGTATTTCACCAAACTTGAAAATCTGATAGAAATGGATAAATTTCTTGACTCTTATCACCTTCCAAAACTGAATCCAGAACAAACCTTTTACTTCCAATGAATCTGAAAATTTCAAAATCTCCAAACAAACAAACAAAAAAGTCTAGACCCTAATGGATTCATCATTGGGTTCTACCAAATCTTCATTTAAGAACTAAAACTACTTCTCCTCAAACTATTTCACACAACTGAAAAAGAGGGAATGATTGCAAACTCTTATGAAGCCAGCATTACTCTAATAACTAAATCAGATAAAGGCCCAACAAAATTGAAAATTGTAGACTGATATCCCTAATGAACTTAGATACAAAATGGTCAATAAAATCCTTGCAAACTGAATTAAAGAACACATCAAAAGCATTACCTACCTCTATTAAGTAGGTTTCATCCCAGGGATGCAGGATTGGTTCAACATACAGGAATTGATTAATGTAATTCACCACATAAATAAACTCAGAAACAAGGGTCACATGATTATTATGAAGCAGAAAAGGCCTTTGGCAAATACAATAAACCTTTATGATCAAAACACTGGATAGAGTTGGTATGAAGGGACCATATCTCAACATAATAAAGGCTATTTATAAAGTACCTCAGGCACAGCTCACACTAAATGGAAAAAACAAACGAAGTGTTCCCATTAAGGTCTGGAACAAGACAGGGGTGCCCACTCTCACCATTGCTTTTCAACATAGTACTTGAAGTTTTAGCTCAAGCATAAGACAAGAGAAACAAATAAAAGGGTTACAAATTAGTAAGGAAGAACTCAAACTATCCCTAATTGCAGATTACATGATTTTTTTAAATATAAATGACCCAAAAGATTCCACAAAAAAACTGGTAAAGGTGATAAATTCTTTCATTAAAGTGGCAGGATACAAAATCAATACATAAAAATATGTAGCCTTCCTATATGCCAAAAACAAACATATGGAGAAAGAGATAAGAAACAGTATCCCGTTTTCATTAGGCACAAAAAATTAAATACCTTGGAATATCATTAACCAAGGAAGTAAAAAACCTGTACAATGAAAACATTAAAACACTGAGGAAAGAAATTGTGGAGGATATGAGAAGATGGAAAGATCTCCCATGGATTAGAAAAACTAATAATGCGAAAGTGGTCATCCTACCAAAACTATTATGTAGATTTAAGGCAATTCCAATAAAAATCCCAGCAATATTCTTCAGAGATATGAAAAATAGTCTCAAAATTTATATGGAAGAACAGAAGGCCTCAGGTAGCCAAAAACATCCTCAATAAAAGAAACACATCTGGGCTGGAGAGATGGCTTAGAGGTTAAGCACTTGCCTGGGAAGCCTAAGGGCCCGGATCGAGGCTCAGTTCCCCAGGACCCACATTAGCCAGGTGCACAAGGGGGCATATACATCTGGAGTTCATTTGCAGAGGCTGGAACACCCATTCTCTCCTCTCTCTCTCTCTCTCTCTCTCTCTCTCTCTCTCTCTCTCTCTCTCTCTTCACATATGTGTATATATATATGTATATATATATATATATATATATATATATATACACATGTTCCTCTTTCTCTCTCTGTATCTCTCAAATAAATAAAAAAAAAAAGAAACACATCTGGAGGTATCACCATACCTGGTTTCAAGATACACTACAAAGCCATAATAACTGAAATAGCACAGTACTGGAGAAAAAACAAAACAGACATATAGATCAATGGGATAAAAGACTCATCTCTATATCCAAGCAAGTATAGCTACCTCATCTTTGACAAAAGGTCCAAAAATACATACTGGAGAAAAGACAGCATCTTCAACAAATGGTGTTGGAGAAATTGGATAGCCACATGTAGAAGAATGAATTTATATCTACTTCTCTTGCCCTGCACAAAAGTCAACTCTAAATGGATTGAAGACCTTAACATAAGACCTGAAACTATAAAGTAACTAGAAGAAAATTCAGGGAGAACACTCAATTTAGGTATAGAGAAAGACTTCCTGAATAAGATCCCAATAGCACAAGAAATTGGATCAAAACTAAACCACTGGGACCTCTTGAAAGTAAAAAGCTACAAGCAAACCATCAATGGAGTCAATAGACCATTCATAGAATGTGAGAAAATCTTCCCCAGATATGCCTCCAACAAAGGTCTAATATCTAAAATTTATAAAGAACTCAAAAAATTAAGCAATTAAAAAAAACCAAACCACTCAAGAAAATGGGGTAGAGATTTGAACATAGAATTCTCAAAGGAAGAAATACGAATGGCCACTACACATTTAAGGAGATGTTAAACATCATTAATTACCAGAGAAATACAAATCAAAACAACTCTGAAATTTCTTCTCACTACAGTCAGCATGGCATTCATCAAAAAATCAAATGAGGCCAGGCATGGTGGCACACACCCTTAATCCCAGCACTAGGGAGGCAGAGGTAGGAGGATTGTCATGAGTTCAAAGCCACCCTGAGACAACACAGTGAATTCCAGGACAGCCTGGGCTACTGTGAGACCCTGCCTTGAAGAAGAAAAAAGAAACAAAACAAAAAAAAAAAAAGGCCAAATGACAACATATGCTGGTGGGACTGTGGGAAAATAGGAACCCTTACCTACTGCTGGTGGGAGTGCAAACTTGTACAACCACTATAGAGATCAGGATGGAGACTCCTGAAAAAGTTGAAAGTAGAGTTACTATTTGATCCAGCAATACCACTTCTGGTATATATCCTAAAGACTCCACTCTTTCTTTCCCACAGAGATACTTTCTCAGCCATGTTTGTGGCTGCTCTATTCACAATAGCTAGGAACTGGAATAAGCTCAGATGCCCATCAACTGAAGAATGGCTAAAGAAGATGTGGTATATACATTTAATGTAACTACTCAACAATAAGGTAAAATGAGATAATAAAATTTACCTATAAATGGATGGAATTGGAAAAAAAAAAAATCGTTCCAAGCAAGGCCACACAGGCACAGAAAGACAAATGCCAAATGTGGTTCCTAACTGGGATTAACTGGAGATGAGTGTAAATGGTAGTCAGCACCAGAAATATGAGAATAAAACTAGAATGAGACCAGTAGAGATAAGAAGTAGGGAAAGAGGAGAAGAGGAGTTACCTGACAAAAGGGGAGGGCAGGATATTGGAGGTAGAGGGTTTTGGAGGGATGGGGATAGAGAGGGTGGGGAGGAAATTACACAAAAGTTAAGACAACATGAATCAGTCCCATAGAAATCCTAATTCTGACTAGCATTCTACAACATACAACCACCAGTAAAGAGAGGGGGCAGTCCAGACAGAAGATACAAAAACTTAACATTCTTAAAACCATGGACTCTGACCTGTGACTCTGACGCCCAGAGTTGGGTTGCCCCTCACAGTAAGGTGTTGGCCAAGAAGACCCATGAGATCCCTCAAACAATGTAGGTCATTGCCAAAACATTTGATTGTTGGCCATAGCTAAAAGGTAAGACCTCATTGCTGGAGACACCACAGGCCGTGGTCACAGGACATCAGATTATCAAACTGGAATTGAAAGAGGAAACTAGCTCCCTCCTGGCTAGCCTTCATGGTGCTGGAAAGCACTATGGGAGTTGATGGAAGAAAATGAAGAAGCAGGGGACTCTGAAGACTATGAAATCAGCCAGCCAAACAAGAAGTACACACTTGCGCAATAGTGGCACACAGCCTTTGTGGGTAACCAACTATTCTCTGACTGGACATGAGGCCCACTCAGTGGGAGAAAACTCATACTCAGTACAGAAAACAGAGTCAAATTCCCATGGTCAAGAAATTCACACATCAGACATAGAGAAGCCCCCATTGCTCTCTAGAGAAGAGTGGGCTTGAACACCAAAAAGTCTCTCAAATAACTTTGTATATCCCCTTTAACCCAAGCTACTCTCACTCTTGGTTGGAGAATCTGCTTTATTCTACAGATGGCAGAGAAAATGGAAGACAGTCAAGATCCATCAATAAGACAAAAAGATAAATGACTGCCCTCCAGTTGATTTGCCACCTCTTCCACACCTGCCAGGGCCCAGGAGAACTTGCAGTGGAAGCGGTGCCATGAGACTGCTCTTGCTGCAAACCTGATAACCAGCTCCAGGGTGATGGTGGCACAACAGTGATCAAGAAAAACCTATCAAGCCGGGTGTGGTGGCGCACACCTTTAATCCCAGCACTCGGGAGGCAGAGGTAAGAGGATCGCCATGAGCTTGAGGCCACCCTGAGACTCCATAGTGAATTCCAGGTCAGCCTGGGCTAGAGTGAAACCCTACCTCGAAAAAAAAAAAAAAAAAAAAGAAAAGAAAAACCTATCAAAGCAGAAATCCAGAGGCTATGAAGAACTCAATACTAAATCAGACTGCCAACAGGATGCCATGGCTTAGGAAACATTGCTGACGAGGGGCAGAAAGACTGTGAGAGCCACAGAGTGGATGGGAATACCCAAAGGCATGATCCCTCACTATCCCCTTGGGACTGACTGAGGCCTTCATGACCCAACAGTAAACCCCATAACCCCACAGAGGAGGGCCCCAGGGAAATGGTAACAGGAGAAAAGGATAAAATCTGTTAAAATCAATTAATCAATAAAAAGATAATGTTTATTGACTTGGGTATCTAGTTATATGATTCAATAACTTTTCATTTTTATTTATTTATATGAGAGAAAGAGTAAGAGAGATTGGCAGTTAGAGAGAGAGAGAGAGAATGGGCATGCCAGGACCTGCAGCCACTGCAAACGAACCCGAAATGTATGTGCCACCTTGTGCATCTGGTTTATGAGGCTACTGAGTAACTGAACCTGGGTCCTTTGGCTTTGCAAGCAAAGGCCTTAACTGCTAAGTCATCTCTCAAGCCCCAATATAACTTTTTAAAATAATACCTCAAGCTTATAATAAAGTAGGAAAATGGTTCAGAGAAAAGAGAAAATCATAACATCTTTACTTCCCATTTGTTCCAGGCAATTTCAGAGCCGACCCTATCCATATGAGTTATGCTCTAATATAGGATAAGTAGACAGTAGTTTATGAACAACTTGTATAAAAATGAAATTAACATAAAACTCTTTGGAGGGATTTCTGATGGGTAAACATCTTTCCTCTGTCTTGGAATCAGTTTTCACACTTGCATGCATCTACCATATAATCCACCGCCATGTAAAAATGACTACCCTACACAAAGCTTACTCTCTGAATGAGAATCCCCAACTCCTATTGCCCTGGAAGTCAGTATGGGAAATATACAGGACTCATTTGTCAAAAATGGAAGGGAAGAAAAACTTGTGGGCAATCAAACTAGCTTAGGACAGTTGACTTTAACTATTTGGCTCATCAGGATGACATTAATCTTAGACTCGTTTGTGTTATAAAAGCATTTGTTTTTTTTTAAACATAAATACCACTTTGGAGGTTAAGTGGCTAATTACTTGTGAACATGATTTGTTTCACCCAGTTGTTTCCTCATGGTGATGAATAAGGTCACTTATAGTCAGAATTGGAATTTTTGACTGGATTAGGGGAAGCATGCAACCATGTCATACTGAGCCACTGATGCTGTGACCATCACAAAGAAATCACACAGTACAGAAGAAGAGCACTTAGCGCAACACTCAGGACTGAGAGCCAATGACAAGAGAGAAGTATAGAAAGTAATACAAAGCAATGCCAAAATTCGGTTTTGTGTGTTTCAAAATTCTGCTCTTTTAATCCAAAGCCAGTTTTGTTCTTTCTCACAAACCACAAAGGCCCTTTCTTTGGAACCCTGAATTCTGGTTGATAGTCTGAAAAAATAAAGGGAGGGAGCAAAGAGGCTTTTCTCTGGTCAGCAAGCATTCAAGTGCTCATCAGTCATTTCGACCTTGTATTTCTCAAAAATCTGCACCCCACCCCCCCCACCATCTAAACTACCCTAAGTGCAAAATCCTTTTCCTTGGGCTTTATAGTTCACAGTGTTATGAGCTCACACACAGGGAGCCTGGAAACACTAGTTGTTTGATGTACATCCCATAAATTTAGAAACTCCAACCTTTTAGTGATAACTATCAGGATTCTACAATAAACATCAAATTACAAAGCTGGTGAGAATGGGCTCTCATGAGTTTTCTGTCGCTTACCAAAGGTTACCAAAGTAGCGTGATACTTTCACTTTAAGCTTTAATGTAGTATAAATTTGTAAAATTCCAGGAAAGCTTAAAATCCATCTTATTGCTTAATGCTAAACGTATTTCAACAGGGTCTAGCTCTACAGGAGGGGTTCTCTCACCACTACTTTCACCCTACCCTGAAGCATATTGGGTGAATTAAGTGCCTCAAGGTGGTGGAATTAGTCAAAACTGCCAGTACCAGAAAAAACTCATATTATGAGTTATATGTTTCTGAAAATTAGAAGACTCCTTTTCACTATTTGAGATAAGCCCACTAAATCCTGAAGAATGTCATGCCTATGTCTTGTGGTCTAGAGCCATCATTATTATTATTATTAATTTACTTATTTATTGTCAGACAGGACCTTGATACGCAGCCCAGGCAGCAACCTATTGACTCTCCCTCCTGAGTGCTTCCATTTACTGTGAGGGCCACCACATGTGGCTTGCCTGTTGTCTATTGAGTTACACTGAATTGAAAAAAGTACTGAAATAACCCATTTTTGCTATATGAGAAATGTATCAGCTAATTTTCTGAATATGAGCCTCTTTGAACTAAGGCTCCTTCTGCTGTTTTTCTTTTTTTAATTCTTTCTTTCCTTCACTCTTTCTTTTCCATACTAGAGATTGTACCTAAGGCTTCAAAAATGTTAGTAAAACTTTACTACTGAGCTACATATACTGCCCTCTTACATATGCACATACATGAGAGAGAAGAGAAAGTTGTTTTAGTAATAGTTGGGACTTAAAACTACTATGCCCCCTTTCAGAAGGCTACACAATGCTTGAGTCTAGAATACCTAATAACATGACATCTCAATAGATATTCATTTAGCATTCAAATGATCCATTAAGAAAGCTACAAAGAGAACTGGAGAGATGGCTCAGCAGTTAAGGCACTTGCCTACAAAAACCTAAGGACTAGAGTTCTATTTCCCAGTACCCATGTAAAGCCAGATGCACAAGGTAGTGGTGGCTGGAGGCCCTGGTGCACCCATTCTTTCTTATCTCTCTTTCTTTGAAAATAAGTAAAAATATTTTTATTTATTTATTTTTTAATATTTTTTTTAATTTTTTATTTATTTATTTGAGAGTGACAGACACAGAGAGAAAGACAGATAGAGGGAAAGAGAGAGAGAATGGGCGCGCCAGGGCTTCCAGCCTCTGCAAACGAACTCCAGACGCGTGCGCCCTCTTATGCATCTGGCTAACGTGGGACCTGAGGAACTGAGCCTCGAACCGGGGTCCTTAGGCTTCACAGGCAAGCGCTAAACCGCTAAGCCATCTCTCCAGCCCTGAAAATAAGTAAAAATATTTTTAAAAAGAAAGTTACAAAGAAATGTTCTTATCTACTGTTTAGCAAACAATTTTTCATACTTCCCTGTGAGTTCAAATACTAATGTGTAATTATTAA
This sequence comes from Jaculus jaculus, assembly GCF_020740685.1. Lineage (NCBI taxonomy): Eukaryota > Metazoa > Chordata > Mammalia > Rodentia > Dipodidae > Jaculus > Jaculus jaculus. Next base: position 114,786,571 of record NC_059107.1, read on the forward strand.
AAAAAAAAAAAAAAAACAGCTTCGCTTTCCCAAACCTTTTGGCTAGATCATTTTATCTTAGTTAACCATACATTTGAAGATTAGCCATGTTGTTTGATTTACCACTTTTATCCAGTCTAGAGAGGCAGTTAACATGTATCCATGTGTTCCTTTTCTCCTATCCCTAAGAACTTAAAAACTTACCAGAAAAACATATACCTGCTGAGAGTCACCATGTGGAAAAGAGCATTAACATTTTCCAAAACTGGCAAAATTTAAGATAATTTCTGAAGTACTTATGTAAATTCTTTAAACATAATATGGAATTGACTATTCTTTTAAAAATACATTTATCTTTATTATGAACTAAATCTTGGACATCATTTTAGGATGGTAGAAATTTGTAATTTGACCCAATGTTTGCTCCAGCAGCCTGGGAATCCCAACAGAAGAGTTACTTCTTGTTATCTATAAACTGGAAATTCCCTCCCCAAGCAAATCACAAATATCTATTCAACCAAGACTGAGAGCATTCCAAAATTATTTACTTAAAGATGACAGGGAGTTTGTTAGTCTCTCATAATAACATATTGCCAAGAATATTATTACATATGCATAGCTTTTTAAAAATCTACAGCTAACACCTTCCTGGCAACTTGTTCTTGCTTTTCAATTTCTGTCTCAGACAAAAAAAGCATCTTCTGGCCAATACTTAGGTTAGACCCTGAAAATCTGCCATCTACCTTTGCAGCCCATATTCTATACCCAGCACCAGTGGATTCTATGCCTTAAATATTTTTGAAATGTGTTCAGTAACACAATGCCCAACTGGGAAACCACTGGTATTCCCCTAAATTACTCTAAAATGGAAGAATCTCTGTGATATAACAAAATCCCTTAGCATGACTTAAATCTCTCCAACTCTGTCTCCTTCTACCCTCTCCAGCCTCATCCTTTGGCTCAATTCTTCCATTTATACCTGTCCATTCAACTGACTTTCCTTAATCTTTCTAATGTGGCTTAAAACACTAATAGTGAAATAATGCTAACAAAATGGCACAGCAGGAAACCCTGAGTCCTCTTTTTCCCCTAAAAACACACTGATTCAGTAACAATTCATAGAAAAAATCTCCTTGTGAAAAATTAAGAAACTAAAAGTTCCCTCATCCTGGAAAAATACAAAAACAGACTTACTAGTACCAACAGAAAATTCAGGACACCTCATAAACAGAATTAAGTGTCCCCCATAAATTCATGTCTTCTGAATGCTTGATACCCAGCTGATGGCATTTTGGGAGGTGGACCCTTGATAGAGAAGGTGTTTTCAGGGGTTGAACATTGATGGCTCATTAGCTCTGGCTTGCCAGTGTTAGTTTGGCTCACTCTCCTGCTGCTGTTTGCAACCTGCTATGGCAGAGGTGATATCCAGCATCTGGTCATGCCATCTTTTCCCCTGCCAACATGGAGCTTCCCCTCAAGACTATAAGTCAAATAAATCCTTCACTCCCATGAGCTGCTTTTGGTAGGGTTTTTTTTTGTTTGTTTGTTTGTTTGTTTGTTTGTTTTTTAGAGAGAGGGAGGGAGAGAATGGGCACTCCAGGACCTTTCATCTGCTATGAATGAACTCCAGACGCATGTGCCCCCTGTGCTCATGTGCGATATTGTGTGCTTGTGTCATTATGTGTCTGGCTATGTGAGACCTAGAGATTCGAACAGGAGTTCTTAGCCTTCACAGGCAAGCACCTTAACCACTAGGCAATCTCTCCAGCCCTTGGTAAGGTGTTTTGTGCCAGCAATGAGAAGGTAACTACAACACTGTTCTACCCCAATATAGGGACATATCAGGGAGATACCTCCAGTGAATAGCTTCACTAAAGGGAGAGAAGAGTTGGCTCCAACATGCAAAACCCCAACATTGTGTGAGGGTGGAGTGCCCAGATGACTAGCTTTTTAAAATATATTATTTATTTATTTATTTGTAAGGAGAGAGAGAAAAAAAAATGGGCATGCTAGGGCTTCCAGCCATTGCAAATGAACTCCTGATGCATAAGCCACTTTGTGCTTCTGGCCTTACGTGGGTACTGGGGAATTGAACCCAGATCATTAGACTTTCCAGGCAAACTCCATAACCACTGGGCAATCTCTACAGCCTATAACTAGCTTGTGTCTTGCTTGTTTTGGATCTTTCTTGAGTTTGGCACAGCCTAATCACCTAAGGGAAAATGGAGACTTCAGGCTGGGCTGATAGAGATTGTAGCTTCTCCATTTCTGCTCAGAAGTTGTAAAATAGGTGAATTATTTTCCCCATGGGGGTGAGGCTAATCTGTGTTTTCAATATCCAAACTTCTTCAAGTTACAGAATTCAAGAAAAAGAGTCAAAAAGAATACATGAAGTGATCTAAAAACTTGTTGAGGAAATTAATAGCTGAGAAATTCCCAAAGCTGTGAAAGAAAATGAACACGCAGATTCAAGGAGACAAAAATACAGTATTTAGTGACTGTGGTAGTTTGCAGAAAGATGCCTTCCACTCATTTGTGATGATGTTTCCTTCACTAGGCCCCAGCAGATGGAGCCTTCTGGAGGTGGAAACTTGAAACTGGGTATTAGGGGTTAAGAAAAGTCTTTGGACCCCAAATCCTGGGTTTGCATTTGCATTTAACCAAAGTATTGGGCAAACCAAACTGAGAAGGATAACTATTAATTTATTATAGTTATTGAGGAAGTATAGAACCAAGGGAAGGAAAATGAATATACCCACATGATCTGATATCCCATGCAGTGGGCCTGAAAAAAAATGTTAAAAGAAAGTTAGAGAGGAAAGAAAAGAAAGGACAAAGAGCTCCTGTCACATGAAAGGCAAGTGTGGGTAAAGAGCCCAGGTGGGATTAGGGGTCAGGGAGCTCTCCCCTTGTCTCAGCCCATTCGGGCCACGATAAGGGGAAATTACCGAGAACCTGGAGGTTCGGGAGTGGTCAGGCAGTCCAGAGAGCTTGCCCTGCCCTAGTGGACTCATTTATAACCTTGCCATAGTGGGCTTTACCCTCTAGGTTAGGTGAGCTAGAGAGACAGCTTATTGGTCTGGGCTAGATCCTGTTTCAGGAAAAAATTAGCCATGGTGGCAAGTTCTGGCTGGATTGGACCAACCAGAATGTCAGTATTAGATTCAAATTCTAGGAAAGGGGACCTCCCGCCCAGGAGGGGCTCAGGTTTTTTGTGGAAAAACAGACCTAGGGAAGAGATAAGAAGTAAGATCATACTTTCATATCTAGCAAAGTGGACACTACAAAGACAGGCACAAAGACATCCCTACCTTTATTTTCAGGAGACTAATTGCCCTAACTGCCTAGCAAAGCTCCCTGACTCCTTCTCCACCTTAGTGAAGGAGGCATGTCACAAGAGAAGAACTTTAAAGTTGATTAGTCTAGCCTACTGGATGTTCGGAACTAGCTAACTTCAATATCTCTGCTCCCTCCCTCCTTATTTCCCTCTCTCCCTCCTTACCTCCCTCTGTCTCTCCTGCAGATGTATAATGTTGTCAACCAGTGGTTTTTCTCCTCTCTGAAGAAACTTACCTTCATAACTGGTAAGTTTGAGGGCCTGGAGAAATAGCTTAGCAGTTAAAGCACTTGCCTGCAAAGCCAAAGGACCCCTGTTCAATTCCTCAGGACCCATATAAAGCCAGATACACAATGTGGCACATGGGTCTGGATTCCTTTACAGTGGCTAGATGCCCTAGCATAACTATTTTCTCTCTCTCTCTCATAAAATATTTTTTAAAAAAACTGTAAGTGGGTCTGGAGGATGGCTTAGAGGTTCAGGTGCTTTCCTGTGAAGCCTAAGGACACATGTTTGACTCTCCAAATCCCACATTAGCCAGACACACAAAGATGATGCAAGCACAAGGTCTCACATGGCCACTAGGTGGTGCAAGCGTCTGAAATTCAAATTCAGTAGCTGAGGCCTGACCAATTCTCTCTTTCTCTCTCTCTCTAAAATAAAAAATAAATACATAAAAGTTAAAAAAAAAAAAACTGTGTGAAATAAACCCTTTCTTCCCCATGAACTGCTTCTAGTGAGGTGATTTCCCCAGTAACAAAAATCTCAGTGCTGCTGAGATATAAAGATGAGCCCAGAGAACTGGCATTTGACTTGCCAGCCTTGGAGCTATGATGGGTCTTAGCACAGTCAAGGAATTTAGGATAGAAGAGAAATGTTGGTTGAAACTAATAGATGCTAGAGCGTTCTGCTGCTGACTTAGGACAAAGGGTGTGGGCAAAATTTTCATATGCTTTCATCTTGGTAGAAGGAAACAGTTGGTAGAAGCCCCCAGAATCTCTGTCCTGATTGATTAATGGCTATCTTTACCTGTACAGACCAGCCCATACAAACTAAGAGAGGTTGCTTCTTTACCAAATGGAAGAAAAATACAGACAGTTTAGGAAATAAGCCCAACAGACATTCTGAAAAATAAACAAATACAACTACAGAATCCTGAAGCATTTTGGCCAGCTGGTCTAGCCTTCCTGGTGGCAAACAACAAGACATACCCTGTCTCAAACAAGGTAGAAGGAGAGTACTAACACCCTAAGGTTGTCCTTTGACCTCCACATGAATGCCATAGCATGCACATGCCCCCCCCCACACACACACACGTACACACACACACACTCTTAAAGAGTGGGGCTGAAACATGCCCACAGGCATTCCCTGCCCCTCCCAAAAAACCTGACTGCTGCTCCCACCACCTCATAGGGAATACCCAGAACCCCTCTGAGGAGGGTTCCCAGTGGAATAGGGGCAAGGACAAGGGAAAAGAGGGAACCAATGCATAATGTACCTATATAAAATATGTTAATAAAAGAAAAAAAAACTGTCCTCAACTCCCAGCCTAAAGCATGACAAAAACTAAGTGCTAGACAGATGCTAGTTGAATGAATGGTTATAGCAAAGAAATGAAAATGAGGAGAGAATGATGTATCAGAAGTAACTTTTTTGCTAGTTAAAAGCTGATCTAAAACTAACATCCTGGGACTAAATATACAACAAACAACCCCAAAAAATAGTTCATTCGGGCATAATAAGACTTACTAATAAATGTATGGGTAATTATTACGCCCATCCTCAAATACCCTCTTCTGCAAAAAAAAAAAAAAAAAAAAAAATTAAGTGAGAGCTTTTAGTTTTGTTTTCTACTACACGATAATCATCCTTGTGGAGTACAGAGCAAAGGAAAAACTATTTCAGGATTTCTATGAAACAGGTAATTTAAATATTTTCTAAACAAGTAATTTAGAATCAAATTACTTAATACATAATTTTAGCAATTATACCCTTAGGGATTTACCTTAAACAAACAACCCTAACATGGAAAATTTAGAAGGCTAAACAAAGAAAAATCATTTTCAGCATAAAAAAGTGGAAGAAGGGGCTAAAGAGATGGCTCAGTTGGCAAGGTGCTTGCCTGCAAAGCCTAATAACCCAGGTTCAATTCCCCATTGCCCATGTAAAGCGAGTTGCACAAAGTAGCAAGTTGCAGACATATCTGGAGTTCACTTGCAGCAGCTGGAGGCCCTGAAATGCCCAATCTCTCTCTGTGTATGTCTGTTTCATCTCCCTCTCTCTCTCTCTCTCTCTCTCTCTCTCTCTCTCTCTCTCTCTCTGTGTGTTTTCAAATAAATAATTTTTTAAAAAGTGGAAGCAACCCAGGAGTGGTGGCACATGTCTTTAATCCCAGTGCTCTGGAGGGAGAGGTAGGAGGATTGCCATGAGTTTGACTCCACCCTGACAATTCCAGGTCAGCCTGGGCTAGAGTGAGACCCTCCCTCAAAAAGCAACAACAACAAAATGTAGAAGGGAACTAAGTGTTTAAGAGACTACAACAGACAGTATACATTTTAGTTAAAGTATTATGCAGTTGTTTTTTTCTTTTCACATTTTTTATTAACATTTTCCAAGATTATAAAAAATATCCCATAGTAATACCCTCCCCCCCCACACTTTCCCCTTTGAAATTCCATTCTCCATCATATTACCTCCCAATCTCAATCATTCTATTTACATATATACAATACCAACCTATTAAGTACCCTCCTCCCTTCCTTTCTCTTCCCTTTATATCTCCTTTTTAACTTACTGGCCTCTGCCACTAAGTGTTTTCCTTCTCACGCAGAAGCCCAATCATCTGTAGCTAGGATCCACATATGAGGGAGAACATGTGGCACTTGGCTTTCTGGGCCTGGGTTACCTCACTTACTATAATCCTTTCCAGATCCATCCATTTTTCTGCAAATTTCATAACTTCATTTTTCTTTACTGCTGAGTAGAACTCCATTGTATAAATGTGCCACATCTTCATTATCCACTCATCAGTTGAGGGACATCTAGGCTGGTTCCATTTCCCAGCTATTATAAATTGAGCAGCAATAAACATGGTTGAGTACATACTTCTAAGGAAATGAGATGAGTCCTTAGGATATATGCCTAGGAGTGCTATAGCTGGGTCATATGGTAGATCAATCTTTAGCTGTTTTAGGAACCTCCACACTGATTTCCACAATGGCTGGACCATATTGCATTCCCACCAGCAGTGTAGAAGGGTTCCTCTTTTTCCACATCCCCGCCAACATTTATGATCATTCATTTTCATGACGGTAGCCAATCTGACAGGAGTGAGATGGAATCTCAATGTAGTTTTAATCTGCATTTCCCTGATGACTAGTGACGTAGAACATTTTTTTAGACGCTTATATGCCATTCATATTTCTTCCTTTGAGAATGCTCTATTTAGCTCCATAGCCCATTTTTTGATTGGCTTATTTGATTCCTTATTATTTCACTTTTTGAGTTCTTTGTATATCCTAGATATTAATCCTCTATAAGACGTATAGCTGGCGAAGATTTTTTCCCATTCTGTAGGTTGCCTCTTTGCTTTATTCACTGTGTCCTTTGCAGTGCAAAATCTTTGTAATTTCATGAGGTCCCAGTGATTAATCTGTGGTTTTATTGCCTGAGCAATTGGGGTTATATTCAGAAAGTCTTTGCCAAGACCATTATGTTGAAGTGGTTCCTCTACTTTTTCCTTTAGCAGTTTCAGAATTTCAGGTCTGATGTTAAGGTCTTTAATCCATTTGGACTTAATTCTTGTGCATGGAGAGAGAGAAGAATCTATTTTTATCCTTCTATAGATATATATCCAGTTTTCCAAACACCATTTGCTGAAGAGGCTGTCTTTTCTCCACTGAGTATTTTTGACATTTTTATCGAATATCAGGTGGCTATAGCTACCTGGGCTTACATCTTGGTCCTCTATTCTGTTCCATTGATCTACATGTCTGTTTTTGTGCCAGTACCACGCTGTTTTTGTTACTATGGCTCTGGAGTATAGGTTAAAATCAGGTATGGTGATACCACCAGCCTTATTTTTGTTGCTCAGTATTATTTTATATATTCAAGGTTTTTTATGATTCCAAATGAATTTTTGGATTGTTTTTTCTATTTCTATGAAGAATGTCTTTGGAATTTTGATAGGGATTGCATTAAATGTGTAGACTGCTTTTGGTAAGTTTGCCATTTTCACAATATTGATTCTTCCAATCCAGGAACAAGGGATGTTTTTCCACTTTCTGGTGTCTTCTGCAATTTCTCGCTTGAGAGTTTTAAAGTTCTCATTGTAGAGATTCTTTACTTCCTTGGTTAGGTTTATTCCAAGGTACTTTGTTTTGTTTTTGTTTTTTTTTTTTTTTTTTTTTTGGATGCAATTGTGAATGAGAGTGATGCTCTGGTTTCATCCTCTGTGTGTTTGTTGTTAGCATATATGAAAGCTACTGATTTCTGTGTATTTATTTTGTATCCTGCTACATGGCTGTAGGTTTTTATCAGCTCTAACAGTTTGCTAGAAGAGTCTTTAGGGTCCTTTATGTATAGAATCATGTCATTTGCAAATAATGATAACTTGATCTCTTCCTTTCCAATTTGTATCCCTTTTATGTGTGACTCTTGCCTTATTACTTGGCAAAGACTTCCAAAAATATATTAAATAAAAGGGGGGACAGTGGACACCCTTGTCTTGTTCCTGATTTTAGTGGAAAAGCTTCCAGTTTTTCCCCATTTAGTAATATGTTGGCTGTAGGCTTGTCATAAATAGCCTTTATTATATTGAGATATGTTCCTTCTATTCCCAGTGTCTGTAAGACTTTTATCATGAAGGGATGTTGGATTTTGTCGAATGCTTTCACTGAGTCTAATGAGATGATCATGTGATTTTTGTCCTTCAACCCCTTTATATAATGTATTACATTTATAGATTTGTGTATATTGAACCATCCCTGCATCTCTGGGATAAAGCTTACTTGGTCAGGGTGAATGATCTTTCTGATATATTCTTGTATTTTGTTGAGAATTTTTGCTTGGATTTTCTAGCTAGCTGGGTATTCTTAGCTGTATCAATTGATCTGATGTTATGTATCCTCAGGGCAGGAGCTTAAGTTGTTAGGTGTGGCTCTTAAGACTCTCAGAGTATCTACAAATGTGTTCCTAGGGGTTGAGTTTCCCTGCTATGGGAGTATTCAAGTAGGCTGAGTGGAATATAATATAAGTAGATTCTAAAATTTAACTAAACACTGTACACATTCAATCAAAAACAGCACAGAGTATTTATGTAATAGTAGGTATTATAACAACCAGATCCTCTATCAACAAAGAGGTTAAGATTTCTGGTCTGTTGAGGTATCCAAGTCAGCTTGTGACCAAGTGAGACACTTCCCTGGTGCTATCCCAGTTACCTTGGATGATTTTGGTTTCAGTCAAGTTGCTGCCTGGGTCGTCGGGCTGCTGTTCTGATTTCTGGAGCTGGGCACTGGCTTTTCCTGTGGGCCAAACCGAGCCTGGCAACTGTGGCCCTGCAGATCGGCACCCCTGCTGCTGGAACCACTACTGCTGCTGCTGAAGCTGCTGCTGCTGCTGCTGCTGTAGCTGCCACTGCTGCCTCTAAATCTGCCACTGCTGGAACCGCTGCTGATGCCTCTGAAGCTGCTGCTGCTAGAACCACTGCTGCTACTGCTGAAGCTGCTGCTGCTGGACCTGTTGCCGCTGGGGCCGCTGTTGTGTTGCTGCTGGACTCTGCTCCTGCTTGGGTCCCGCTGTTTGCTCAATTTGGCGTGGCCAGATCCTGGGACCACTGATCTGTTCGCTGGAGCTGGGTACATGAGGTGGGGGTGGGGAGGGAGCTAATGCTGCTCTACTTCTCTCGCTGTTCCACATGATTTTCTACCTTGTGATCTGCTCCTCCGTTGTTCACTGCTGCTCTCCTTTCACGTTTCTAGAGTTTGCAGAGAGCTCCGGTTTGAGTGGAAGCTCCCCACACCTGGCTTTTCCTGTGGCTCAAGCCGAGCCTGGCAGCTTTCTGGTGCACCGCCGCCGTGGTCGGTGGACCTGCCGGGGCCACTTTTGCCGGCCTGTGCGGGCTCTGGATGCTCTGGATCTCTTCTACTTCTCTGTTGCCATTTCAATTTCCTATACACCTCACATTTTAGTAAAAGTGTGTATTTTGCTGAGATTTTTTGGTCTATTTTCCCCCAGGCTGCTTTGGCATGGTACCTACGCCACCATCTTAACCGGAAGTCTATTATGCAGTTTTTATGCAATTGATTGAGAGGTAGTAGAAAAACATGCTTATTAGTGAAAAGAGAAAATAAAGTTGTAAATATAGTATTTTTAAGTATATAAAATTATAAGGAAAAGGCTAAAATATTTTTGTTTAGCTAGCAGTCAGTAAAAACAGAACTAGTCCTTGAATTATCCATAAATTTACTTTTTCTTTTTTTTTTTTTTTTTTTGGTTTTTTGAGATAGGGTCTCACTCTAGTCCAGTCCAGGCTGACCTCACTATGTAGTCTCAGGGTGGCCTCAAACTCACAGTAATCCACCTACCTCTGCCTCCCAAGTGCTACAATTTCTTTGTTATGTGAGCTGGTCTAATCACTATACTTGCTTTTGGTTTGTTTTGAGAGACAGAGAAAAAGAGGCAGAAAGAAAGAGAATGGGCACACAGAGACTTATGCCACTGCGAACCAACTCCAGATGCATGCGCCCCCTTGTGGCAAATGTGTGACATTACATGCCTGCATCACTGCATCTGGCTACTGGGACCTGGAGATTGTAACATAAGTTCTTAGGCTTCACAGGCAAGTGCCTTAACCCCAAAGCAACCTCTCCAGCCCTTTTATTATTTTGAGAGAGACAGAGAGAAATAGGCAGAGAGAGAGAGATACTTGTGTTTTAAAGAATCAAAAAATGGGATTAGTGATGGCTCAGTGGCTGTGCATTTCCTGTGTAAGCATCAGGGGCCTATAGAGGCGTGAGAGATCTCCAGGATCCACATGGACAGCTAGGCAAGGCCAGGTACTTCTTATTTATTTATTTATTTATTTATTTATTTATTTGCAAGCAGAGAGAGAGAGAGAGAGAAGAGAGACAGACAGAGAGAATGGGCAACCAGTGCCTCTAGCCACTGGAAAGGAACTCTAGATGCACGTGCCACTTTGTGCATCTGCCTTTACATGGGTGCTGGAGAATCAAACCCAGGTCGATAGGTTTCGCAGGCAAGTTCCTTAAACACTGAGCCATCTCTTCAGCTCCAAGGTTATGTACTTTGGTAACTCAGTCTCCAAGAGGGGCAGAGACTGGATAATTGCCTGAGCTCACAAACCAAGACAAAACAAAACAGAACACAGAAAACTCCTCAATCAGTGAGACCCCAGATGAAGCAAGAACAAATGGAGGAGCAATGATGTCTCATGGAAGAGCAAGGAGGGGACATTCGACGTTCGCCTCCAGCTGCTGCAGACAAATGCACCCCATGGCAACTGAGCACACAGGGTGCCCCGTGGGCACATAAACCGTCACACATGCATGCAGGCACACATGCAGACCTGCACACACAGAATTAAAAATTCGTTCCATTAACCTTGTTTTTAATATTGTTATGGTGTTTGGGAACTAGGGAATGAAATATGCCTGATGATTCGAACTCGTAGGTATGCAGTTTTCTTTGTCTGTGAGTTAGTCATATGATTCTTTTGGAAAGTCAGTAACATAAAAAGAGTCACATGTGTTTCTTTTTTTTTTAATTTTTATTAACATTTTCCATGATTATAAAATATATCCCATGGACATGTGTTTCTTAATATCATTCCTATTATTCATAAAGAAAAAACTTAGTAGGTGGAAGTGCCTGTGTGATTACGTGTCATAAAATATATAGATGCCTATCCCAAGTAAATGAATATTGCAGGTTGGTTGGAAACAGCTACCAAATTACAAAACCATGGAGCTCAAAATTCAATTTCAAAGGAACCAACTGCATAAAATCAGACACCAATACAGGATTTATGGAACAAGAAATTTATTTTGTGTGTGTCTGTGTGTGGAGCACGTAAACATATGTATATGCATGTTTGTATGTATGGGTGTACATGTTTGTGCAAATGTGTGTGTGTGAACATACATGTAGAAGCCAGAAGAGAGCTTTGGGTGTCATCCTCATGTGCCCTGTCTACCTCTTTCCTTTTTCTGAGACAGGGTCTGTCAGGTGCAAGAGATTTAATGGGGGAAACAGCTGTAAGAGAAAATGAAAAAGGAGACAGAGAAAGTTGTAGAGCTGTCAGGCTTTAATGCAGGACTCACTGGTATAAAGAAATGGGGAAGGGATGAAAGGTTAAGGAGGAATGCAGTATAGTTCTACGGAAATTCAAGGATGCTTGAGTCATTGGCCAATGTCTTCCATCAGAGAGTCCTTCCTTCCTCCCCAAGGAAGGGCCTTAAAGTATTCTGTTTTCCATGCTCCATAGGCTTTGAGGAGGTTATGGGAAGTACGTGACTGCACACACTTGAACTCAGAGTCCAGCAGCTGGGACCATTAGCTAGCTACAGCCTCTGCAGTAGGTGTTCTATAAGGCTCGTTTTCACAGCAGCCACAGCATCAATATTTGTTTAACTATATTTTATTTTACCTTAGAGAGTCCATTTCAGTTTTTACTCAAAATGGTCACCCTTGCTTGGAATGTTTGCTGGTTTCCTAAAACTTAGGACGTACTTTCACTTCCCACCGATGTAGAACAAGATGTGAGATGAGCACGTTATAACACCCCTAAGCAATCAGTAGGAAAGTGAAATTTCCATTTTCTTAGTAGGAAAACCAACACATTAAAAACTAAAAGAACTACCAAAGCTAATGTTAAGTAACAGACCAAAGGCCAAGTCATTATTTTTTCAGTCTAAGAGGGTCCCTTCTCTTCATACTTGTATATGTAGGAATATAATATAAATGCAGAACATTGTTTAAATGCAATCATCCAAGACCAAAAGCTGTTCTAGATCACTTGTGCATATGCAAAAGCAGGATATTTTAAAGACTGATGCATTTATTTCAGAATAAGATTTAATGACCCAGATGACCCACTTTCCTATGAGACACACAATGCTTCATTACATATTTCAATTTCTGACACTGAAAATTTAAGAGAAATCTCAAGATTTTCTTCAGTAAGTCTTAAAAGACATGTGTTCACAATTTTATACTATATTTCACATAAACGTATTTTTGCTTTACCTTTTCATTAGCCTATGTTAGTTATTTTCTAGTTGCTGTGAACAAATACCTGATCAGAAGCAACTTTAGAAAGGAAAGGGTTTATTTTGGCTTGCATTGCAAAAGGATTTAGTCTATTATGATGGAGAAGGCATGGCTGCTGGCTTCTTACATTTCAGCCAGAGGCAGGAAGCAGAAGCAAGCAGGAAGTGGAGATAGCCTAACTTCCTCCATCAAGGCTCCTCTCTAAAAGTTCCACAACCATCCCAACAGTGCCACCAGCTGGGAACCAAGTGTTCAAATATATGAGCCTACAAGGGACATTTTACATTCCGATGATAATCTCTCACCCCTTGTCCCTGTAGGCTTATGGCCATTTTTTGATGATTTGTCCCTGTAGTTTTTAGCAGTCCCCAAACTGTTCAAAGGTCCAAAGTGACTCAGGGTAATCTCTTAACTGGGACACCCTGTAAATCAAAAAGCAAATTACATACCTCAATATATAATAGCCCTGAATAAACATTCCCATTCCAAAATGGAAGAATGGGGCCGCTATTAGGAATCATTGTATGAGAGAGCAAGACCAAAGCCCACCAGGGTACAAACCAAATCCCGAAGCTAAATGCTCAGTGTCCGGGGTTTGTGTTGAAATCTTCTGGGCTCCAAAGGGCTGCCCCTCCAGCTCTGCTTCCTTGCCAGGTGGGATCCACTCTGAGACTACAGCTTTTCTTGGCAGATGTCTCATGCCCCGTCTTCCCTATAGGATTCTCTATAGCCTATAAGGTCTCCATGACAACCTAGGCTTCACCTTTATCACTTTAATCAGTGGCCCCTCAGACCTCTTTGCAGGGAAATTTGATCTCACCACAAATTACTTAGGCCCAGTGGCTCTCTGGAACCGTGGTGAAATACTCCATGATCCCTCTGAGTTTTAAGTTTTCATGCTTGAAAAGCCAATACCATGCAAATGATGCTGCCAAATTCTTCTCCCAGCTTAAATGAGCCTGGCCACGTTGGGCTGCAGTTGTAGCTGTCTCTACATGCCTTCCAATCTAACCTTGGCTAAACACTTTTCTAAGCAGTTGCTTTCCAAAAGCACAGAACTTCAGCATTTTCCCTTCAGACCTTCTTCTTTCCAAAGAACATGTGTTCGCATAAGCTAGAGCCTTTAATGAGTGAGATCTTGCCTTCATGGTAGCTTTCCTACTTTCTCAGTACAAAGCAGTAGGCTTCTGTTTAATGGTGCTCATTTCATTGATGACTATAGCTATTTTGTCAGCAATAGTTTCCTTGTTCAGAATTTTAAACTTGCTCACTTTCTTGCCAAACTTCACGTTTTTCATCTCTTTCTTCTTTGCTTTTTGCTCTTTCACTATAGATCTAAGACCAGCTAAAGAAGCCATCCTGCAAATCCAATGCTATTCTTCCTGAAGTTTATTCCACCAAAAAGATTAATCGATTATCTTTACATGCCACATTATTCAAGTTCTGAGAATGCAAGCCAAATGCAGCTAGTTTCTTTGTCAAAATATCTCATGAACTGCCTCTAGCCAACCCAGTTCCATATTGAGTTATTGTTTCCCTCTGAAATCTCATGAGTCCCGGCTCCACAGTCCACATGTCTCTCAGCATCTGGTCTTCTAAACTCTCACAAGAATGATTCCTTAAGCTTTGTTTATAGCATTCAAGGCATCTATAGCCCATAGTAACAAACTCTTCAACATTCATCCCACAAGCCAATTCCAAAGGCTTACAAACCACATGGTTTTTTTTTTTAATTTTTAATTTATTGATTTGCAAGGTGAGAGAGACAGAGAGGAGAGAGAGAGAATGGGCACATTAGGGCCTCTAGCCACTGCAAACGAACTCCAGATGCATGTGCCACTTTGTGCATCTGACTTTATGTGGGTACCATGTATTTAGGCTTTGCAGGCTAGTGCCTTAACTTCTGAGCCATCTCTCCAGCTCCATATGGTCAAATTTATCATAGCAAAGACCCCACTCTCTATGCCAATTTTCTGTAATAGTCACTTTCTAATTGATGCAAATAAATCTCTAACCAGAATCAAGTTAAAGAAGGAAAGGCTATTTCTGCTTACATTTTGAGGGAAATAGTACATGGCAAGCTAGCTCAGCACATTTCAGCCAGATACCAGTGGCAAGAAGTAGAAAATGAACAGAAAGGGGAGCCAGGTTATAAAACTTCATGCCCCTCCTTCACCGTCCGTGCCCCAGTGACTCATTTTCTCCAGCAAGGCTCTACTTCCTAAAAATTTCACAACTTTCCCAAACAGTATCAGCAGCTGGGGTCATGGTGTTCAAATACATGAGCCTATGGGGGACATTTTATATTCAAACCACAAGCAGCCTCATAAAAATTGCATAATATTTTAACTATATCTTAACATTTCCTTGGGCTGCTAGATTCAACTGAAATGATTAATGTCTTTTAAATAACTCAAACTATTCTGAGCTGACCCATACAGAAAACAATTTCTTTTATTTTGTTCTATACATAAAATGACATGTTTTGGGATAACTTTTTCCTGGAATAGGAATGTTTTGTTTTGCTAAGCATTGTGAAGATAGTCCTTCCTATTTTATGGTTAAGTTTTGAAATGAGAAAATTGGTGGCATTTAGAAACTAAATTATTAGTGCAAAAATGGCTGTTAGTTTCTGTATAATGCTCTGTTGATCTAAAATAATTTGCTTATGCTCAGCGAGTGGTTTTATTGTTGTTGTGAGATGCTTATTATCATTTCAAATACATCCTATTGTGAACTAAAATTCTTGAAAAGTTTTACATCTACTTCAAACAAGGATGAATGGACTGACAGATCTACTGGGATCATGAAGAGATGGAATGTTACAGGATGAGAGCCAAATTACCTTGGGCTACCTTTAGCCCCCTAATACCCACTTACTGGCACCTCTGTGTCTGACCTAATATCTTTGTGACTATCATGTGGTTTGGGAATGTACTAACAGACAACAACAGCTAAGAATGTCATCAGATAACAGCTGAAGTGTATAGCAAAGATTTTCCCACTTTGCTATAACCTACCTACTTGATATTTGCACCAATGTATTTGAAAAGTGCCTTGGTTTCTGACTTTTTTATTCTATAACTATAAACCTTGCATGAAATTGTTAACACATTGGAACATGGAAGTTGGGGTAACCTGAATCTATTTTCCTGGGCTATGGCCACTCATATGTGACTATACAATAAGCTATCTCTTATCCATTTTGAGGTGGAATCTGTGTGCTGTGCACCAACACCACATACAACATGAAAAAAGAGTTTTATTTTCTAATGATCAAGTACATGACTGTCCTAATGTGAGAATCTTAAAATCAACTGCATCTTTACTAGCTCTGCTTTTACTTAGTTCTAGAGTTTAGGACTTAAACATTTGAATATTATATAAAAAACTTGAGAGGAAAATATCTTGTTTTAAAAAGTATATTAAAATCACTAAAAATATTTCAAAACATCCCTTGAATAAAGTCCAAGATGAGTCTGTCTTGAATTTCTTTTTTATTGTAGTGATCTGACCATGAATTTTGTTAGCCAGCTACATGTGTTCAAAATGATGAGCTATAAATGATAATCCTCACTTGGATGCACTAACTCTTTTAAAATAAAATCTATTTCTATAATAAGCTTCTATTTTCTCAGAGTTCAAAAATGGGATTCTGTGCTTATTTATAACATTTGTAACAATCTAAGTAATAGGGACTATCATCATCACATTCTGAATTAAATCTGAAACAGCCTAACTCAAAAGACTTCTCTTAGGTGGCTTACTAACTTTATCTTTTTCAATTTAAACCATCTACATAGTTAAATAGGACAAGCTCACATCATTTCTTTCACACATTTGACTCCATTCTCTTGGGATAAATTCATTCTCTGAATGAAATGGAACTGAAATAGGTATCAGTAACATTTGATTTAGAAGGAAATGGAATACAATACTCCCTGTCCCATGTATATTAGTTCACTGGCATTTTTGCATAATGATTTCATAAAACCATAAACTTGTGTATTACTGAATACAAATTTAAGTTCTGTTCAGTGAAAAAGTGTTCAAGGAAATGATTCAAAGGTTTAAAACAATGATTTTTCTTGTTTTGAAATTCTTCAAACATGTTCAAATTCAAAATTAGAGAATTTGGAATTTGGAAGAAGCTAAGAGTCTTCATTCATATACATGTATATACATGTGATATATACATGTGTATATTAAACACCCAAGTTAACATTGATTTACGCAAGGTGGAAGTCAAGAGTTCTCTCATGTAAAATGTTAGGTCCAGATCTGTTATTTTCTCTATCATTATTAGCATGATAACTTTTTCCACATGACTCAAGATTATCAGCTCATTCCTGAATCAGGCACATTCTGAACTGACACCAGTAACTTCTGTTTATGGCCTATGACCATATGAGGATACAATGGAGGCTGTACATTGTATAATTGTCTGGCTATAATTCAATTACTATGGAAGAAAGGCATGGGGTATTTTAGAGAATAATGTAAAACCTCTTCCCCAGACATAATTTTAAATCCTAATATAGAAATGAGACTCTGAAGAAGGGCTGTGGAAGACCGGAGAGTGCAAAGTAGTATATGTGTCTGGAGTTCATTTGCAGTGACTAGAGGTTCCCGGCATGACCATATCCCACCCCCACTCCTGCCTTTTTATCTCTCTCTCCTCTCAAACAAATAAAATGTTTTATTTAAAAAACAGAAGGGATGTGGTGAGAGGCTGAACATGTCTGCCATGCTCCCTTTATTCCTTCTCACTTTCTCCATAGAGGAACATGCTCTAAAAACGCCTTTAGAAAAAGCAGCTCTCTAGTTGGGGATATGACTCACTATAAAAGCACTTGCTGCTTAAGCATGAGGAATCTAGGAGGACCTGAGATCACCCAACACTGCCCAAGTTCCACTCCCTAGATCCCACATTTTTAAAAAGCTGGGCATAGTCATGCTCGTCTGTATCCTCAGTCTCAGTCCATGGAAGTTTTGGGGGGGGCGAGGAGGGAAGAGACTAGAGAATCGCTGAAGCTTCCTGGCCTAAAACAGCAGCTCAGAGTTCACAGAGACTCTTCCCCAGGAAGTACATGGATGAGCAGTAGAGAAGGGCACCTCATGGCATATACACTATCTGTACATACACATGCATACACCACACATAATACAATTCTCTACAAAGACACACACAGACACACACACACACACATTATGCCCACATGCTGCTCTGCACTAATGGTGAAGAGTTAAGCTCAGAGGGTCAAACAGGTCAAGTAAGGAAATGCTGCAAGCTGGGTGGACTGTTGGCTGGCAGCCTGAACAGCACTCCTGGTTAGATCTACAGGGTCTGCTGTTCTCCATGCTATACAGTGTTACTTTGCACAATTCAGGCCCTTGTGTTACCAAACATTTTGGTTTTTCCAAGAGAAATCTCCTGTTTACTCAAGCTTGTCGCTATACATTTTAAGTATATATCTTGTAATGTTACAAAGGCCCCCCCCTCCAAAAGAGCGCATCTATAAGCAAAATTTTTGCAAGGCTCACTCAGTTTAATCTATGATCCTCTAGATCAATATTTTCATTTTCTAGACAAGGGAAAAATGACCTAGCATAGTCAAGTAACTAGTTCCTACTGTTTTAGCTAGCCATGTCTGCTCAGATCTTGTTTTTTTGTTTTTTTCAAATTATACTTTTACTGCACGGTTATCAAATGTCACTATGAAGTGCAGGTAAGAAAATATGAAAAAAATTAAGTCATCTAAGTCTACATTATAGTTTAGTATTGAGCTTTGAAATGGAACATTAAAAGCAGATCAAGTGTGTATTACATGTCCCATCCCCTCAGAATCCCCCATTAAGAGTAAGGTCTGTGCTGTTTTCTACCTTCTTAGTTTGGAATCTCCAGGGCCTCAGCTTCCTGACCAGCCACACTCAAGACCAAGAGGCATCAAAGAATATCACTAGCAACTGCCCAGCAGCCAAACTTTTCTCTTTACAGCATGGCCCATTTAACTGCACACTCAGATCAGTAGCACATTCATTGCAGAATGCATTTTTCACTTTTATGTGTATTTTTTCTGTGTGCTGTAAAGTTATACAGTTAAAATATTTTTAGCTAAAAAAGTTAAATACATGGAAAGGGATACATTTACTTCCAAATGCCTGAGTAGAAGCAAATTGATCATGTATTTGTTATATGGTACTTGCACATACCCATTTTATGAATATTTCTGTTCTTTAAAATCTCCTGATAGAAGAATCATATACAGAAGATTTTGAACCATGAAAATGAAATGGCATGTGCTTATGTTCTAATTTTTTGCTTTGGGATTTTTACTTTGATCAATCTTTCCATCATTTAGAGATTTTATTTTGATTCAGTGAATATTAAGATAATATTATTCTCGATGTTTAGGAAGGGAAATATTAGAAATATAATAGTCTATACCCATATATTAATCTTTTAAAGGCTGTTCAAGGAGCTGGACATGTAAACTAGTGGAAGGGTGCTTCCTTAGCATGCATAGGGCATAGACTCACTCTCTAGCATGAGGGAAAGAAGAAATTGGTGTTCAAATTTGAACTTTTCATATAAAACACTCTCTTCTTCTTTATGTCCCTCTTTTTCTCCTTCCCTCTTGCCCCCTCTCTCTCTCTCCCACAGACACACAGTTTTCCCTTGAGGTTTCAGCAATTTCTGTGACCACTAGCAGCTGGCAAAAGTCGTGCCTACAGGGGGTCAGCCTCACACAAATAACAGTTAAGGAGAGAGTTTGGGGTTTGGCTATGAAAATATAAAATTTTTCCACTCGGTATTTCTAATGACTTGAATGATCATATTTTATTAACAGGATACATTGGACTGCATGGAACAATTCCAAATCCACTATTAGGAAGCCACAAGTACAAACACACACATAAAACTTTCTGCTTCCTGATTGCTTTTTCAGTCTTGCTACTTTTGTTCTGTACCTCTGTCCCTTTCTCTCTTCTTATTTTGATCATAATTCAGTTGTTAATTTTATTCTGTATAGTTGCCTCATGTCTGTCAGGGCATTCCAGAAAAGACTGGTGTCATCACTTGAAATTCTATTTTTCTATAGATTTACCTAATATTTGTATAAATCATCTCTGATGGAGAAAAATGTTGCCATAAATATAATTTTAAATTGCATTTAGGATAACAATCTTTTGTAAGTTGCATATTTTAACTGAAGCAAGCTTATTATAGTCCATCCATATTATATCCAACATATGAGATGTAGTGTTGGTAAAGGTTTCACACTTACTTAAAAAATTACTTCGTAAAAATAAATCACTGAAGCCTTGGTGGGGAAAATGTATGTCTATGGGAGAAAGAGAGGGAAAGAGGCAAAGGAAGAGGGAAAAAGATGGAGAAGGAGAGAGTTTTTTACATGAAAAAGTTCAAAGCTTTACCTAGGAACTTTTTTTCAGAGCCATATCTCTTCATTCAGCTCTTTTTAATCAATGAAGAAAAGGAAATACAATCACAGTAGTATCTCTAAAAATACAATTTTGTAAGTTTGTCCCTCTGAAGACACAATTACAGATTGTTCTTAGCACACCCCTCCCCCATCCAAACCAAAAACAAAAACAAACTGCATAAAATATACTAGAAATTTTTACTCAGGATCTTTTTTTGGGGGTACCTTTATCTGCAAGCTATACAAAGTTTTCTGTTTCCACTATATTTGTGGTAAAGACTCTTCTTTTGGAAAATTAGACTCTTCCTCTGTTAAAGAGAGCACCCCAGCTGGTGTGCAGGCAGTCATTTTGCTTAAATTCCACAGACAGCAAGGATGACAGAAAGATAAAACCTCAAAAAGCAAGTCAGAAGAGGAAGTTTAGCAATATGGCAAGAAGAAAATTATTGATGCCCAGTGAACGACAAATTCAATATGAATCACTCCATACACATTGGGTTGAATTTAGGTTGTAAGCTAACAAGTTTCAACAAATAATTAAACCAAGTGAAGTAGGTCTGCATGTGCCTCATCTACCATTGTTCTCATGACAAACCAGATGCCAAGCTGAAGATTAAAGGAGTTGTGAGGCTGTTAGCACCATGTCTATAGAGCGAGAAAGGATGGCTTAATCTGATTTTCTGATTTTACTTATCTTACTGCAAAACTGTGTTCCTTTTAATTCAGGAAAACTGAGGTATTATCATTTAACAATTACATGTAAAGTAAATATGTAAAGAGGCAATTAGAAAACTCTGAGAATAATTACAGAGTGTAGACAATTTGGCAAGGGAAATAAGTTAAAGATACAGGGAAAATGTGGACTAAAGAAAACGATTATGCCAGGCGTGGTGGTGCACTCCTTTAATCCTAGCATGCTAGAGGCAGAGGTAGAAGGATCACTGTGAGTGTCTGGCCACGCTGACTACATAGTGAATTCCAGGTCAGCCTGGGCTAGACTGAAACCCTACCTTGAAAAGCCAAAAAAAAAAATTATATTTCTCCTCTTTCTTTCTTCCCTTTATCCTCCTCTGTTCCTCCCTCTATTCCTTTCTCTCTCATCTCTATTTCTGGCTTCCCTTCTTTCTCCTCTCTCCCTCCCTCCCTTCAAAAATTTGCTACTGAAGTAGCATTCAGTTGTCAATAATACATACATCAACTGTAAGTGGTGTTAATTTTCTTCTCACACATAAAAGATGTGAGACAATACATGGGACTCATCTGTACAAAAAGCTGAGCTCTGTCAGATCCACCAAAATGACATGATGAGGATGGCATAGTCACATTCCAAGACAAGATACAAATGGTGCATAGTAGAATCAGATACTGATGAGTTGACAAATAAGGAAGACGAGGGCCAATCTAGACCCTCATGTCACCCACTGTCGCAACACTCTCAGACCACTTTTATGGCTCCATAACACAGTACAAGGGGAAAATGCCCAGATTTATTTAAGTATGTGAATATAAACTAAAAGCTGACTCTGCAGCCCCAGGAGGGTGGCCTAGAAAGGCACTAGGGAAGAAGAAGGGAGACTTTGGGTAATCTACCTAGCTATTTAGTACATGTGAAAGGTGAAAGGACTACAGATTAGAACAAATGTGATGTAGAGAATAAACAGGGAGCTGGGAAGATGGGTAAGAGCACTTGCTGCACAAGCGTGATGACCTGAGTTCAATCCCAAGCACCAGGTAAGAACCAGGGCAGCGCTGCACTTACTGTAAGCCCAGCACTAAGCAGAGCAGAAACAGGAGGATCACTAGGGCTTTCTGGTCAGCCAATCTAGCCCCCCAAAATAAATACATAAAACCAGCAAACTCCAGGCTTAGTAAGAGTCTCTATCTCAGAGAAACAAGGTAGAAGAATGATGGAGGATACGCAGTATCTTCCTCTGACAGCCATATGTGTGAGCACGGGGAACATGAATCTGCACACACACACACACATGTGCACACACACACACACGCTACACTCATAATACACTCACAAAAATGAATAAATAATATGACATGCTATGTTTATTCTTATCTTGCAAGGATTTCTATGGAGATAGGTGGGTATGCTTATGGAAGTGAGCAACACATTTTGCATATTACCCATCAATATCACAGAGAAGATAATCACTGAAAAAGTGAATACAATGACTCTGTCCATGGAAATGAGCAGCCTCTATCCTTGACTACCCCAGTTTTGGCACAATATACATGTAAGTAGGTATCCATGGTGCCATGAAGGAGTCATTGGCATGACACATATATTCTCATTCATCAAGGTTAATCTAAATAGAATTTCCACTTAAGGATCAAATCTGTGGCAAGAGAGACCATGCCCCCAACATAGTAGTGTCTCTCGAAAGGACAAAGCAGGTAGCAAGTTGATTACACTGCAGTACTTTCATCCTTTAAGAAAATCAGTCATCTTCCTTAACTGGAACCAATATGTATTTTTAATGTGAATTTCCCTTGCTTGACTGGAGCCTCAACCAACACTGCTTCCAAGATTTTACAGCATGATTTACCTACTGATTTTGGATCCCACACAATATCATAGAGGACAAAGGAACCCACTTCAGAGCAAAAGGAGTTAGGCAGTGGGCACATGATCATGAGGTCCTCATATCACATGTCAGAAGCCAGCTTGTTTGACAAGTAGAATGATCTTCTAGAGGAGAGCTTAGAGATAATGCTGTGCAAGGATGATGAAGAGATAGTGGAAAGAGAAGGACATTGTATCTGCAAAGCTCATAATATTGCTATCTACCCTTTTGCATAGCTGGTCCAATAGCTTAGTTGTCACAATGAGAATGCTTCTACTAGGGATACAACATAGATGTCAATAGCGGTCAGCTATAGCCATTATCCATGTACTTAGTACAACTTATGATGAGACCAGAAGGCAAGGAAAAGAATCAGAATCCTACTAAGACACCAAGGAAACATGAAACATTGTAGGAAAGTACTCTACCACTAGCCATAACTTTTAAAATATATTTATTTATTTATTTGCAAGGAGAGATAGAGAGAAAGAGAGAGGGAGGGAGGGAGGGAGGGAGGGAGGGAGGGAGGGAGGGAGGGAGGGAGGGAGGGAGAGAGAGAGAATGGGTGCACCAGGGCCTCTAGCCATTGCAAACGAACTCCAGATTCATGCATCACTTTGTGCATCTGGCTTTACGTGGGTCTTGGGGAATGGAAACAGGCTGTGTAAGCAAGGGCCTTAATCGCTGAGTCATCTCTCCAGCCCCTTAGCTGGATTAAACAAACAAACAAACAAACAAGACCCCTAGATTAAAAAATAGAAGACGACGATGACGAAAATAGAGGCTGCCGCCCCCAGCGCCCAGGACCAACCTGGCCCGCGCCTTCCCATCCCCACGCCTCCACTTTGCTCTACCCGGTGTTTCGAGGGCACGGCGACGGTACCATCGCATGCACCCCACAAGGCTGCCAGGCACGCTGCCGCCGTGGAGCACCGAGGAGCTGAGGCGCTGGTCCTGGAAGAGAAAGAACAGAGCGCGGGGTGATCACGGCGGAGGAGAAGGACACCAGGCTCCTGTGCAACTCCTCTATGGAGAGGGCACCGGCTGCAGGCTTGCTCTGCACCCTGGGCTTGGGGACCTGACACGTTTGGGGAAGGAGGAATCAATACTGCAGATGACCATGCAGTTCCAGAGACAGGTGTCCCAGGCCTGCAGCCTGAGATAGTATGGAAACTTAATTGTGAAAAGCACCTTAAGAAGGCGTGGTGGCGCACACCTTTAATCCCAGCACTAGGGAGGCAGAGGTAGGATTGCCATTGCCATGAGTTCGAGGCCACCCTGAGACGACATAGAGAATTCCAGGTTAGCCTGGGCTAGACTAAGACCCTACCTCGAAAAACCAAACAAAGAAAAAAAAAAAGACAAGCCAGATGGAATGACTCAAGACTTTAGTCCCAGCTACTCAGGAGGATGAGGCAGGATCATCTGAGCCCGGGTGTTCAAGACTACCCTGGGCAACATAAGGAAACCCTGAAAAAGAGAGCTATCCCTGCGTGGTGGCTCACTCCTATAATCGCAGTACTGGGTGGAGCTAGGGACAAGAGGATCAGTGCAAGTTCCAGGCCAACCCCTGTCTACATAACAACTTCGAGAGCAGCCAGGTCTACTCAGGGAGACTGTGTCAAAAATGGGAAGAAAAGCTGGGTGTGGTGGCAAACGCCTTTAATCCCAGCACTGGGTTGGTCACTGTGAGTTTGAGGTCACCCTGAGACTACTACATGGTGAATTCCAGGTCAGCCTGGCCTCCAGTGAGACTCTACCTTGAAAACAAAACAAAGCACAACAAAAGGAAGAAAACCTGGGTGTAATACTGCACACCTTTTTTTATTATTATTATGATTTATTTTTATTGACAACTTCCATAATTGTAGACAATATCCCAGGGTAATTCCCTCCCTCCCCCCACTTTCCCCTTTGAAACTCCACTCTCCATCATATCCCCTCCCCATCTCAACCAGTCTTTTGTTTTGATGTCATGATCTTTTCCTCCTATTATGATGGTCTGGTGTAGGTAGTGTCAGGCACTGTGAGGTCATGGATATCCAGGCCATTTTGTGTCTGGAGGAGCATGTAGTAAGGAGTCCTACCCTTCCTTTGTCTCTTACATTCTTTCCACCATCTCTTCTACAATGGACCCTGAGCCTTGGAAGATGTGATAGAGATACTACAGTGCTGAGCACTCCTCTGTCACTTCTCAGCACCATGGTGCCTTCTGAAAAGAATAGCTTCCCTACTGCACACCTTTAATCCCAGAAGTAGAGGCAGAAATAGGAAAAACACCATGAGTTCAAGGCCACCCTGACACTAGTGAATTATAAGAGCTTACCTCAGAGGGGGAAAAAAATGGCAAAGAAGAGAAAAAAGAAGGTAGACAAAGGTTGACGCTGACAAGTTAAGACCCCGTTTTGGTTTTTCAAGGTAGGATCTTACTCTAGTCCAGGCTGACCTGGAATTAACTATGTAGTCTCAGGGTGCCTCAAGCTCAAGGTGATCCTCCTATCTCCCCAAGTGCTAGGGTTAAAGGCATGTACCCCTCTGTTATGTACACAATTGTATTTGTATTTTTTTGGGGGGTGGGGTGGAGTGGGGTAGAGGAGTGTTTGAGGCAGGGTTTCACTCGAGTCCTGGCTGACCTGAACTCAGTGTGTAGCTCCATGATGGCCTGGAACTCACAGCAGCTTTCCTAGCTCAGCTTTTAAGTGCAGGGATTCAATACTTACTGAAAACCAAGTATGGGTCTGTAATGTCTGTGGCCAGCTGTAAGAAAAGCACCCCCTTGAGATGGCTCAGCAGTTAATGGCACTTGCTTGCAAAACTTACTGGCCTGGGTTTTAATTCTTTAGTACCCACAGAAAAAGCCAGGTGCACAAAGTTGTATCTAGAGTTCTTTTACAGTAGCAAGAGGTCCTCATGCACTCACACTTTTCTCTGTCTCTGTATATATAGCTAATAAGTAAGTAATTTTTTTAAATAAAAGAAGATGGACTGGGGGCTGGAGTGATGGCTTAGCAGTTAAAGCATTTGCCTGCAAAGCCAAAGGACCCTGATTCGATTCCCCAGGACTCACGTTAGCCAGATGCTCAAGGGGACACACATGTCTGGAGTTCATTTGTACTGGCTGGAGGCCCTGGTGCACCCATTCTCTTTCTCTCTCTATCTCTCTCTCTCTTTCTCTCTCTCTCTCTCTCCCTCTCCATCTTTATGTCAAATAAATAAATAAAAATATTTTTTAAAAAAACAGAACTAGGTATGGTGGCACATACCTTTAATTCCAGCACTCTGGAGGCAGAGGTAAGAGGATAGCTATGAGTTCAGGACCTAGGCTAGAGCAAGACCCTATCTAACGGGGGAAAATGTGTGTGTGCATGTGTGTGTATGTGTGTGTGTGTGTTTGTGTGTGGGGGGGTAACACTGTCATATGTAACATGGGCCATTTTATCAGCTTCTTGTTGCTGGGACAAAATACCTGCCAGTGGGCTGAAGAGATGACCTAGTTGTTAAGGCATGTGCCTGCGAAGCCTAAGAACCCAAGTTTGATTCCCCAGTACCCATATATACCAGATGTACAAGTGGCACATTTAGAGTTTGTGGTGGCTGGACGCCCTGGCATACCCATTCTCAATTAAATAAATAAAAATATTTAAAATTTTTTAATTTAAAAGAAGAAAATAACTCTGTGGACTTTTTGTATATCTTATTCAATACAACTTACATATGACAAAATGCTCAAGTTTCAAGTGTACAGACTGATTGATTTTGACAAATTTCTACAGCGCTGTAACCACGTTTGAAAGACATGGAGTATTTCCTTCAGCCCTGAACGTTCTCTTTTGCTTCACAGACCATCCTCCTCCTTTAGGAATAACCACTGATCTCATTTCTCTTACTGTAAGAGAGTTCCTTGTTCTAAGATTTGGTATAAATATAATTATATAAATGTTCTTTTTTGTCCTGTAATTGCTATATTTGTTTGATATTATTGCAGTTTTAATTCATCTGTCAAATTAAACCTATGCAGACTAGTTTCTTCTTTTCTAATCTATTCCTCCTTCAACAGAAACATACACAAAGGGTTAATGGTCAAGACCACCTCTCTTACTTATGTGTACCTAATTCACTTCTTTGTTATCAGGAAAGACTATTTCAGGGCATTTGACACATTAAAGATGAGTATTTTTAAAAGCAGAGATGGTGATGCTTCAGTGGAAGCCTTGCATGAGCTCCAAATCAAACTGGACGTGAATCTCGTCTCCTTCTCTTACATCCTGGTGACTGTTCAAGCTGCTTCTCCTTTTGCTGTCTTCTCCTAGGGGCTGACAAATGCCACAGACCCGTCCTCACAGGGTTGCAATGAAGTTCCTGGAAACAGACAAGACTCAACGCACGTCAGATTTCATTACAGACACAATTAGCAAGTGAAACAGCTAATACCAAAAGCATATTTTATTTGTTGTGTTATACAAAAGTCAACACGGCCATGGGACATAAAAATATGTTGAAGACTTATGAGAAAAAAAGTGGAAAACTTGCCTGTTTTGATTATTTATCTTGTGATAATTCAGCCCCAGAAAAAAAAATCATTTTCTACTGTTGAAAATAGTAATCCCTAAAAATAAAGTTGTTTAAAGTTTCTGCTACCCATGGGACCAATACCCATTAGGCTATCAGATAGAATTTAAACCATCATTTTATCTCATCCTTGCCGTTTTCTAAATCCATTATTGGAGTGCTTTCCCCAGAATGTTCATTGTGTTATTTCCAAATAGGCATCATGTCTCTTTTCATTAGTTATTTATTCTTTTCATATTTACCTTAATTTCATGATCTTATTGCCTAACTACATATAAAATATAATTTTTGAGATCAATGCTCCAACATAATATTGCCAGCATAATTTAGTTATAGCCAATACTATTTGCTTATAATTATAGCTAGAGATTAAAAATAAAAAACATGTTAAGATAGTCTTCCAGCATGTAAGCAGTTTCACAATAAGAGTCAGATTGCCCTATCATATGTGAAATTTCCCCGTATTTTATGTTCAGTAATCTCTCTCAATAATTTTTTTCTCTTTAGTTAAAAATATTTTCTTTTACAAAATTTTTACCTGGTTCTGCAAAATATAACAACAACCTTTTTTATCATTTATGTTTTCCATGTAACTATGTTAAAAGCCTAGAATAAATATATTTCCTCTTTAGGATTTGTATCTCTGCATTAAATACAATTTTCCTAATATTCTAACCATGTGACTACAAGTCAACCAACTCCAGTATTCACAAACTCACATACAAGGGCAGGTTCTCAGTACACGCATTTATCAGCATTAACTTCTTTCTATCTGCTCCCAGAAAAGAATTTCCTACAGCTGGTTTCTTCTAGCATCCTCTTCTATGCCTCTTATGCATGTTTCCATTGCCGTGTTCAATTTTATTCATCACAGTGACTCTTTACCCTGAAACATTGTCTTCTTATTTCTGTAATGTGCACTTTTCTCTTTTAATAAAATCTTGGACTGCTTAACCGTTTTCCTGGAACATCAAGCCAGAAGTTCTCGTTATTTTTTTCCAGTTATTTCTTCCAAAATACATCACACATTACTTTATACTTGAAGCTTACATCATCCTCTTTCATCTCTCACAAGGAATGGCTATAAATATGCTTCTTGGAGTAATTTTTAGTTATTTGATAATCAAAATTCCCATAGCATAATTCCCAGGCAGCCCATAGTGATTTATCTTTTGAATCTTTTTCTGACAACAAAACATAACTGAAACATTGCTATGATGTCTGTATTTCACGGCTTCAAATAGAGTTTCCCTTTCCTACTTTAGTCTTCTAATTTTTATTTAGATCTCAGGAGGTCTAAGAAGGACTTGAAAGAGAAAGAATCCTTTATATCCCAGTAACAGAAAACCTTAAATCATGCTCTTTTATCCAGAGTTGACCTTATTCTTTCCTTTGTTCTCTTTCTCATCATCTTTCTCCTTTTCCGGATTGTTTTAGCTGATGTGAATCCTCCTTGGATAATCATCACCATAGATCTCCCTCAGTTTTGAAGTTCTTTACCTCTTACATATAAAATAGGGAAAGTGCTGCTGTGTATTTGTTGTAACAATATTGTTAAATGTGTGTGTGTGTGTGTGTGTGTGTGTGTGTGTGTGTGTGTGTGTGTGTTTACTCATTCAGCTCATGAGCTAGAGGGTTAGCACTTCCTTTGCTAAACATACAAATGCAGGGAATGCAACTATTAGCAAAGTTTTAATACTTGAGATCTTGAG
The DNA here is from genome assembly GCF_020740685.1 of Jaculus jaculus. Taxonomy (NCBI): domain Eukaryota; kingdom Metazoa; phylum Chordata; class Mammalia; order Rodentia; family Dipodidae; genus Jaculus; species Jaculus jaculus. Next base: position 114,815,483 of record NC_059107.1, read on the forward strand.
ATGTTTTGACTTGGTCATTCATTCAGCTGCTATTTACTGAACATCATCTCAGTGTCACTCACCATGCTACTTGCTAGATATACAGAGATCAACTATGTGGCCCCAGCTCCCACTAAAGGGAGCAGATAAAACAAGAAAGTATGTTGTTAGGATATAAAATTTTAAATTTGTAAGAGAACATGGAATTGTAAAAGGAGAAGCCTAAATCTGTGTACACGAGAATGGGGGAGGCATGAGAGTATGAAAAGTGGAACTTAAGTACTGAGAGACCAGAGGACAAAGTGCCCCTGGCGAAGACAAAACCAAGGATGGTGCCAAAACTGTTATGTAAAGACTGAATTGATGGCAGTGGTTCTGCACAGCCATGGAGAATTGGGGAAAACAGTGAGGCATGAGGGTAAGCAGATGGTAAGAACCAGATCACAGGGAGCATGTTGTGACCTATTGAAAACCTTGCCCTTTGTCTTGCCCACTGCTTAACAATACTAGCATCACCAGACTACATCTAGCTTTGGGACAGTGGTACAGGTTATGTCTGCAGGAGTCTTCTGCCTCCCAACCCTTGGAACTCTTTTTGTTTCAGCCTTTACCCTCATTTTCACATCTTCCTCTTAGAATTATACCAATGCCACTATCATACAAATCATATTCCCATGCTTCTTCTCTCACATACATGTGCTTTAAACACTTAAGTGTTTGCTTGCCTATGACATTCAAAGGAAATTCTACATGGTACTAACCCCAGCTAAATATCCACTGCTGCTTACAAATGGGCACAATGGTTTCCCCTTGTCCTTGATCAACTGGTTTTTCTCACAATGCCTTAACCATTTTCCATCTGTTCCAAACATGCCCACAATGTTAACTCAACTCTTCACCACAATAATTGAGTTTATTCCCATTATCCTTCGGCATTCTCTCAGTAGTTTTATGCCATTATTTTATCAAGCTGACCAAAATGTTTTCCTCAACAATTAGGACTGAGTTTTGGCTACCATTTTGTTTTCCATAGAACACAGTTTCATGTCTGATTAGAGGTATGAGGAAAATATTAAGTTAGAACACACTAAATTTGAGGCTATTGTTAATGAAAAAGCTCAACTAAATGAACATTGAAAGGTCTTTATTTAAGCTGATAAGGGGAGTCCTATTCAGGCATTCCCTCTAATGTTGGCTTACGAGTTTCATTTTATATATGAGAGACAATGTTATTCTGGGGCTGAACAGAGTTTAAATTGACTATTCTGATCCAAATTCAACTTGGTTAAAGACAGTTCCCTCCCTCTATCCTTTCTTTCTCCCTTAGATTTTTGAGGCAGGTTATCACTGTAGCCCATACTGACACGGAACTCTCTATGTAGCTCAGGCTGGCCTCAAACTCATGGCAGTCCTACTACTTCAGCCTCCCAAATACTGGGATTAGAGGCATGAGCCACAACTCCCAGCTGACTTTTCCTTTGCTTAGGTGGACGTTTGAAAGAATTCATACATTGTCCCTCTAAGTCCTATTGGGTTTTTGAATAATTTTCATAAACTTGGCATTGCAACAGATTTCTGCGATTGAAAATGCATACTTTTAGTAAGAATTTTAATCATTTTAACCACTTGTTCTTTCTGTTTTGCAATAATACGGAACTCAGCCAGAAGCCAGAGCTCCTTGAAGCTACAAGCCAGGGCTTTTGGCCATTCTATTGTTTCATGCATCCCTCCAGATCCTGTGACCCTGGGATGACCCACTTTCTCTGACCTAAGGAAGGGAAAGGTCTAACCATAGCTGGTGTCTGAGACTCTTCTTCCATGTCATTCTTCGTGGGTCTTGAACCATCTGCAGTTCCCCCTGGATGCCGCCTTGAGACTCAGTCCCGGGTTAATCTTAGACTATTTTCTGAAAAATTATTAGCTTTTTATTTCTTGAAAAATCTGATTAATACCCATTGTCTCATGTTCTAATTTCCTTTTCTGTGCTGCTATAGCATTTCTACAGTACATTTTACCCATAGGCATATCTGACTTATCCACAAATTCTGCGCATTCTTTTTGCACTTTTTCTTCACATGATTTTATACTAGGAAGATCACTATTTATAGGTGTGAAATAACTAGGTTCCCCAATCATCTGAATGTTTCTCCTCAAATATTAAAAATACCAAAACATTTTAATCCCAGCACTTGGAAGGCAGAGGTAGGAGGATCACTGTGAGTTCGAGGTCACCCTGAGACTACATAGTGAATTCCAGGTCAGCATGGGCTAGAGTGAAACCCTACCTCAAAAAACAAAAACAAGGGCTGGAGAGATGGCTTAGCAGTTAAGCGCTTGCCTGTGAAACCGAAGGACCCCAGTTCGAGGCTCAATTCTCCAGGACCCACGTTAGCCAGATGCACAAGGGGGTGCATACATCTGGAGTTTGTTTGCAGTGGCTGGAAGCCCTGGTGTGCCCATTCTCTCTTTCTAGATGCATCTTTCTCTCTCTGTCTGTCACTCTCAAATAGATAAGTAAAAATCAACCAAAAAAATTAAAAATATATTATAAAAATAAAAAAAACAGACAAACAAAAGAAGCATGAGCTCTCTGACAACAAGAAGCTCTTCATGGTGTTGGTTATTATATTCTAGTTCATAGAACAGTATCTGGCTCCATGTTTGGCGGGGGAACACTGTATTCATATGCAATATTACGAAGCTATACGTTAACCATAAAGACTGCCACATTCTATTTAAGCTTTAGAGAAAACATAGTGTAAGATTTTTATATGATAGTGATTTTTTTAATTATTTCATTTTTTTTCCATTCGTGGCTGTTTCACAGAAAATCCTTTTATTGAATACATAAATAGTTGTCATGTGCAAGCTTTATAGATCCTGTTCCCCAAATGACTGCCACACTCACATAGAAACATGCAGCTGCTGCAATCCTGAATTAGTAAGCATGCACTGGGCTGACTTCCAGTGAAGCATCCTTGGGATGACTTGGCGAGTAGGCCCCCTAGAGGTTTCTTGTATGCACTGAGCAGTCCAAACTCCTGACATGGGATGTCAAGAAACTAAACTTTGCTGGGGCTCAAGAGCTCTAAGGGAAAGAATGTAGACCTGGAAAGTAATTGATATGAACAAATTCTATGGAAGTGGGGTTCCTTAAAAGACACCAGACTAGAGGAAGAGATGGTATAGTACTTAAGTAAACTTTCCCACATGGAGGCAAGCCTGGATAGAGTAGACACAGTGAGCATGACAGGAAGCCATGGCCAAGGGACTATGTCTTATCACTGGGACTGGGACGGTTATGAGCTCAGATGGAGGGGAGCAGAGGTCCCAAGCACTGACGGTAGCAAGACCAGTGGTGCTCACTGGAAAACAAAAAGAATCATGAAGCAGAGGCTACAGGAACAGATGGCATCAGGTGGAGAGGCAGAAGTACTGGTCATGCATAAGCCCCTCCTACACTTCTCTCTGGCAAAAATTTCAGTGGGGTAAGAAAAACTGACTTTTCAGTGAAACTATGCTCAGACCTTCCACACTCATACCCAGCTACACTGGTGAATATGAACTTATACTTTAACTCACTTAAGTATATGACTATTAACTCTTTAAATATATATGGTGGTGGCAGGGGAAAGCACGGCATGAGCAGAAACATGTGTCTGGAGTTCGTCTGCAGTGGCTGGAGGCCCTGGGACACCCATTCTCTCTCTCTCTCCCTCTTTCTCTGTAAAATAAATAAATAAAAATAAAATATTTTTAAAACAAAAAGGAAAACAACATATTTGAAGTCTGTATATTGTCACACTTATGAAAGAATCTGAAAAAATGTAGATGTCCTAGCCATAACTAGAAACAGATGTGTGGTACCACTTAAGCCATGCCAGGAGGATATGTCCTGGGGAATATAATATTTCAGGAAATTAACATAAGTGTGTCAAAGAGAAATACCACTGAGGGAATTCTGATTCTTTGACAAAATGTGGTCTAATTCCATGATGGCAGGAAAAGGCTAAGTCCAGAGGCATAAGGCTTAGACCAGTGGGCCCAAGGAACCTGAAATAATAACCACTCATTTATGATCTTCATTATTTGCATATACTCATTCTTCCCTCATAATAGCCCCATGAGTTATGGATTAGTATTATAGCCCATTTTACAGATGAGAGAATTGAAAGCCCAGAAAGCTGATAGGTCACTTGCCAGGGACATACAAGTAGGCAGCAGAGTTGACATTCAAACCCAAGTGGTCAGACTTCTAACCCTAATATCCTCATACTGCTGAGATGACATGTTCCTAGCACTTCTGCCCTGCTCCTTCCAAACACTATTCAATACACAGAAGATGAAAATGAAGATAAAGCCAGCAGAAGATAAAGTTTACCAATCCTATCTCTATTCTAGTGAAATTATATAAAATATTCACTAATCTCTACTCTTAGAGAATTCCAATTGATAAGGAGATGATATAGAATGAATGCAACAAGAAACATGATTTTTAATTTTTTTGCCTTTTTATACATGTGTATGATGTGTGTGTGTGTGTGTGTGTGTGTGTGTGTGTGTGTGTGTGTTGTATGGCAGGGATGCAAATACATGTGTCCCACAGTGTAGTATCTGTCACTGTTTACTGCTGTATATGACAGACTAGCTGGCCCATGCGCATCCAGGGATTCTCCAATGTCTCCACTTTTTATCACCCTGAGTTTACAGATGTTCTTACTACCATACCCAGCTTCATATGGGTTCTGGCAACTTAAACCCAGGTTCTCACATTGCATAGCAACGTTTAATCCACAGGGTAATTTTCTCGGCCATTTATCCAGTTTTGAGATATGTGAAATAATTCTAGATATTTGTTGGGTGCATAATGTAGTTTGAATCACATGTCCCCCATAAACTCATGTTTTCTGAATGCTTGGTCCTTACCTGGTGGCAATTTGGGAGAAGGAGCATTGCAGAAGGAAGTGTGTTTCTGAGGGCAGGCTTAGGAGTATTATAGCCAGCTCCCTCTTGCTAGAATTTGGCTCATTCTCTTGCTGCTGCTTTCCTCCTGCTGTGGCAGAGGTGATATCCAGTTTCTGCTCATGCCATGCTTTCCCCTGCCACCATGAAGCTTCACTCCAAGACTGTAAGCCAAAATAAGAATTGTCCTCCTATCAGTAGCTTTGGGTTGGCTGCTTTGGCGTAGCCACAAGAAGGTGACTGCAACAGTAAAGATCTGTAGTCATAATCTAATAACATAAATGAGAATCATAACCACTAGCATTTAAATGCTCACTACCTCTGCAGAAGTGGGAGGAAGCATGAATGGAGAGAAATCCAAGGGAATAGATTAATTTTTCACAATGTTTTATTTTGGGGGTTGAACATAGGTTTATGGCTATTCTCTTACATATCTTATTTTTTCTTTTTTAATTATTATTATTATTAACAACATATTTTATATGGATACAACATGTATCGGTTCTTTCTTTTTCCTCATATCTGGTTTTTAAATGAAGGGATTGTGAGAAGTCTCAGAATAATAGATGGTGATGATATTCATCCATTTTGAAGTACCATCATATCACAAAGTCAAAAGGCTGGACACACTGAAGGTCATTGAGATTTTCCCCAGTTTCACAATTTCAAGTTTGACATTTGAATCTTTGACCATATTCTGTTAGTTGTTGTGTATGATTTAAGAAAAGAGCCTGATGCTATTGTTTTACATGTGAGTTTCCCCTATACCATTTGTTACAGACTTTTTTGCTTATTCTTAGCAACATTGTTTAAGAGCAGATAATCTTATAAAAGTAAACTAAGCTTTATACAATATTCCATTGTTCTAAGTGCCTGTTTTTATGTTAGTATAATACTTTATCTTTTTTTGGTTGTTTTTGTTTTTGTTTTTGAAGGTAGGATCACACTCTAGCCCAGACTGACCTAGAATTCATTATATGGTCTCAGGTTAGCCTCAAAATCACAGTGATCCTCCTACCTCAGCATCTTGAGTGCTAGGATTAAAAGTATGTACCACCACACCTAGCCAAATATATATACATATTCAACATTTTTGACTACTATAGTTTTGTTATATTTGGAATGAAGAAGTGTGATACCTCCAGTTTTGCTCTTGCTCAGTGTTATAGCTACCTTTGGTCTCTGGTATAATCTGACTAGAAGCAGCCTATGGGAGGAGAGGGTTTTATTGCAGGCTTACAGAATGCAGGGAAACACCATTGATGCTGGTTCACTTCAATAAATTCATTGTATAGAGATGCTGCCAAACAGCTAGTAAATATGAACAACCAGAGCTCAAACAGATCTGCACACACCTTAGGGCTGACTACAAGACTGACTCCAGGAACACTTCTTCCAGCAGGGGTTTGCCTACTGGAGACTCATGTTGCAAGCTTAACCAAAAATACCTCAGACTATTGGAGACATAGATTCACATTCAAACTACCACACTTGAGATGCTTTTGTGGCACCATCTTGAGAATTTTTTTTCTATTTCTTTAATAAATTTCATGGAACTTTCATAGAAATTCCATTAAACTTGTAAGTCATATTAGACAAAATTGAGAGTAAACAATACTCAGTATTTGAACCCATGGCTATCTTTATATTTACTATGTCTAATTTCTTTTTGGTGTACATATATTTTCTTGGTTAAATGTATTTCCACTTTATTCTTTACAATTACATTGGAACTGGAATTGTTTTACTAGGGTTTTTAAATTTTGTTTATTTATTTATTTGAGAGCAACAGACAGAGGGACAAAGAGGCAGAGAGACAGAGACAGAGAGAGAATGGGTGTGCCAGGGCCTCCAGATGCTGCAAACAAACTCCAGACACGTGTGCCCCCTTGTGCATCTAGCTAATGTGGGTCCTGGGGAATAGAGCCTCGAACTGGGGTCCTTAGGCTTCACAGGCAAATGCTTAACTACTAAGCCATCTCTCCAGCCCCAGAGCTTTTTTTTTATAAATTCATTGTTAATGTGCAGAAATGTGTCTAATATTATATGCTGAGTTACAACTTGCAACTGCATTAAATTTGTTATTAGTTCTAATAACTTTCATGCATCTTTGTATCTGCACATAAGATCACATTATCTGAAAACAGGAACTATTAGTTCTTTTCCAATTTAGTTGTTTTCATTTCGGTTTTTTGTTGTTGTTGTTGTTGTTGTTCATTTTTATTTATTTATTTGGGAGAGAGAGACAGAGACAGAAACAGAGAACAGGCAAGCCAGGGCTTCCAGCCACTGCAAACGAACTCCAGACGCATGCGCCCCCTTGTGCATTTCGCTAACGTGGGTCCTGGAGAATCGAGCCTCAAACCGGGGTCCTTAGGCTTCACAGGCAAGTTCTTAACTGCTAAGCCTTCTCTCCAGCCCTCATTTCTTTTTCTTATCTAGTTTCTCTGGCTCATATTTGTAATATGTTAAATAGAAGTTGTAAGACTGAATTTCCTTGACTGTTTTCTGAACTTACACAAAAAGCAATCAGTTTGCCAAGTTTAATATAATGCTAAGTAATAATACATGCTAAATAATAATATGTAAGTAAGGTGGGGTCATCATAGGTAGATTTTTTTGTGTTTAGATTAATCCCTTTATACCTAGTTTATTGGAAACTTAATCAGAAAGCCATGCTGGATATATGTAGATTTTTATCCTGTATTATACTTTATGTTAGAGTGGTATATTACTTTTTCATTTGACTATGTTGAGCAATTCATACATTCTAGATATGAATCCCATTTGATGGAAATGTCCAAGTTCAATCCAGTCTAGACATCTTGTCCTACCATAGAGATGGGAAATAAGAGTCACTCAGGACATCTCACTCAGGAATAGAGGCTCACTAAAAACCTGAATGCTAATCAAAGCACTACATTTTTTAAAAAAACAAATCAAAACTTGAGGGATTCAGGAAAGGCAATATTTACAGAAAGTTTTACATCACTGAATCCATACACTAGAAAAGAAGAGCTATCTGAAATAAATCACTTGGATTCCACATTGAGAAATAGCAAAAACAAAAGCAAATTAAACCCAAAGTAAGGCAAAAATATAAATAATATTATAGAATAAATTAATAAAATTGAAAATAGGAAATCAATTGAGAAAATTAAAGAAACAAGAAGTTGATTTCTTAAAAATGCTTACAAATTTCATAAGCCTTTACTAAAGAAAAGAAAGTGGAAACATAAAATATTTTATCAAAATTAAAAGAAAAGGGCTGAAGAGATGACTCAATAGTTAAAGGCACATACTTGCAAAGCCTGACAGCCCAGGTTCAGTTCCTGAGTACTGGCATAAAACCATGTGTATTAAGTGTATGAAGTGGTGCATGTCTGGAGTTCATTTGCAATGGCAGGAGACCCTGAAATATATATATTCTCCCTCTCTCTCTCTTTCTCTTCCTCTTCCTCTCCCTCTCCCTCTCCCTCTCCCTCTCCCTCTCCCTCTCCCTCTCCCTCTCCCTCTCTCTCTCTCTCTCTCTCTCTCTCTCATAGGTAAAAATAAAAATACTATTAAAAAATAAAAGATAGAATATCAGTATACCAGTACACTGAAAGGATGATCAGGGTGTGTTATGGAGAGCTCCATATGCATAGTTGATACTCTAGATGAAACGGTCCAATTCTTTATGAAACACAATTTGCCATAATATCACATAAGAAGATGTTAACAAACTGCAGGCCTATGTTCATGAAAGAAATTGAGTCCGTAGTTTAAAACCTTCCAAAATAGAAAGCACCCTGCCCAAGTGGGATCAATAGTAGATTCTATCAAAAATATTAAGAGAAAAACTGTAAATTCTGTACAATTTTTCAGGTGACAGAAGCAGAGGGAATGCTCCCTAGCTTATGCCAACATCATCCTAATAACCAAAATCAGACATAGGCATTACAAGAAAACAATAGACTGGACTGGAGAGTTGGCTTAGCAGCAAAAGTGCTTGCCTGTGAAACCTAACAACCCAGGTTTGACTCCACAGAACTCATGTAAGCCAGATGCACATGGTGGCTCATGCATCTAGAGTTCGTGTGCAGTGGTTAGAGACCTTGGCATGCTTGCTCTCTCTCTTTCTCTCTCTCTCTCCCTCTCTCTTGCTCTCTGTCCTTCCCTCTCATAAATAAATAAATTAGTTAATTAATAAAATACATTTTTAAAAAGGAAACTATAGATCAATATCTCTCATGAATTTAAATGCTGATGTAATCAAAAATATTAGCAAATTGAATTAAAAACATATGACAAAGAACTTATATAGTATGACCTAGTGGGATTTACTCCAGATTTGCAAGATTAGCTCATAATTGAAAATCAACTAATATAGCACACAACAGCAACAAACTGTAGAAGAAAAATCACATCAACAAATGTTGAAAATCCAATATTTATTCATAATGTTGAATAAAATCTCTCATTAAGTCAGAAACTGATAAATTTCCTCAACTTGATAATTAATACCAATAACAAAAACTCTAGTTAGCATTATACTTAGTAGTGAGAAAACCAGAGCTTTTCCACTAATATAGAAATTAATGAGGCAATGGCTATTCCCTCATACTCTGACTTTGCAACATTCCGGTAGTACCATCAAATACACTAACAGAAAATAAGAGGGGAAAAGAAAAGGCATACTGATCAGGAATAAAATAATTAAACTACTTTTATTCCCAGCTGACATGATTGTCTATATGGAAAATCCAAAGAAATTTTAAAAATAAAAAAAACTCCTAAAACTAATAAGCAATTATAATAGGACTACAAAAAATTAATGCAAGGGCTGGAAAGATGGCTTAGTACTTAAGGTACCTGCCAGCAAAGCCAAAGGACCTAGGTTTAACTCCACAGTACCCACATAAGCCAGATGCACAAGGTGGCACATGCATCTGGAGTTTGTAGTGGCTAGAGGCCCAGGCATACACATTCTCCTCTAAATAAATAAATATGTTTTTTTAATTAATACAAATAAGTTAATTTCTTTTATGTGTGTGTATATATATATCATCAACAAACTGGAATTTGAAAATAAAGCCCTAATAATGGTTACATTTTACATTAGTTCTCCAAAAAAATTAAATGCATAGGTATAAATCTAACAAAATAGTTACATAATATAAAGAAAATTACAAAACTCTATGAAAGAAATCAAATGACTAAGTAAATGGAGAGATATTCTTTAAAACTAAAGGATAAATAAATGGAGGGATTTTTCTATGCTAACTGGTAGATTCCAACAAGAACTATTAATTCAAAGAAATCCCAGTCAAAATACCTGCAAGTTATTTTGTGAATATCAAAAAACTGATGCTAAAATATATAGGAAGAAGCAAAAAACCTAGAATGACCAAAAAATATTACAGAAAATGTGGATGACATATCTAACCCTTCTTCCAGATATCTATAATGCTCCAGGACAACATGGTATCAATGACAGAATAGAAAGATACGTCAATGAAAAGAGAGCTCAGAATATGCCCAAATAAATGACATCATCTTTGACAAAGAAACAGAGGAATGCAATAAGTAACTTTTCAAAAATAAGTACAAGTCAGCGTCACATAAAGGACACACGCGGAGGTTCGGGAGATGGCTCAGTGAGTAAGAGTTGTTGCTAGACAAGCACGAAGGCCTGACAGCATCTGGTTTGTCCCCAGAATCTACACAAAAAAAGAAACTTGGGCGTAGCACTGCACACTTATAATTCCAGTCCTGTGGAGAGCAGAGACCGGAGTGTGGCTAGGGATCACTGTTAAGTCTGACCAGAACACAGCAGCTGTGGGTTACAGAAGACTCCTCAAGAAAATATGGGAAGAAGAAACAGAAGAGGACACCTGACAGTTTCCTCTGGCCTCTGCACATACATGTGCATATACCACGCACATACCACACCACACATCTACACAGAGTGCATCCATTAAGAGCCCATCTAGCCTTCCCAAAAAGTTAATGCAAAATGTTGCATAGACCTTACTGGTAGGGTTATAAAACTCCTAAAAAAAAATAATGAAGAAAAAAATGTAGATGATCTTAGGTTTGGAGATGACATTTTAGAGAAAACTCCAAAAGTACAATTCATGAAAGAAACATGAGTAATTATGACTTCAAAACTGAATTTTGTCCTACTCTGAAAAATGACACTATTAAGATATTAAAAAAGAAAACTCAGTTGGAGTAGTTGCTTGCATGCAGGAAGTCCTGGATTCCATCCCCAGCACTACATAAAACTGATAAGGGGTGTGGCTATATGTCTATAATCCAGTATTTTGGAGGTAGAGACAGGAGGATCAAAAATTCAAGGAAAACCTCAGCTACATAACAAGTCTGAGGCTAGTCTGGGCTACATGAGAACATGTCGCTGAAAAAGAAAGAGAGAGGAGAAGGAGGAAGGGGAAAGGAAAGGGAAGGGAAGGGAAGGGAAGGGAAGGGAAGGGAAGGGAAGGGAAGGGAAGGGAAGGGAAGGGAAGGGAAGGGAAGGGAAGGGAAGGGAAGGGAAGGGAAGGGAAGGGAAGGGAAGGGAAGGGAAGGAAAGGAAAGGAAAGGAAAGGAAAGAGGGAGGGAGGGAGGGAGGGAAGGAGGAAGGAAGGAAGAATGAATGAAGGGAGGGAAAGAGGGAGGTGGAAAGGAGGAGAGGGAGGGAGTGAGGAAGGATGAAAGGGAAGGAAGAAAGGAAAAAGGGAAGAGATAAATGATGGAACATAAGAAAGAAAGAGAGAGAGAGAGAGAGAGAGGGAGGGAGGGAGGAAGGAAGAAAGAAAGAAAGAGAGGGGAAGGAAGGGGGAGAGGGAAGAAGGGATTTAAAAACTTGTGTGAGCTGGGCATGGTGGCACACGCCTTTAATCCTAGCACTTGGGAGGCAGAGGTAAGAGGATCGCTGAAAGTTTGAGGGCACTCTGAGACTACATAGTGAATTCCAGGTCAGCCAGGACTAGAGTGAGTCTCTACCTTGCAAAACCAAAAAAAAAAAAAAAAGTGTGGTAGTGAACACCTGTAATCTCAGCACTTGGAAAGTAGCAACAGTAGAGTTTGGCATTAAAGGCCATCCTTGGCTAGTGAATTTGAGCCCAGCCTGACCTAAATAAGATTCTGTCTCAAATATATTAAAAATGAAAAACAAGCCACAGAATGTGAGAAAATATTTACAGAAGCATCTGATAGAGGGTTGTTATCCAAAATGTACAAAGATTATCAACCATAAGTACAAAAAGCAATTTAAATTTAGAACAGCCAAAAACATTAATAAACACCTCACCAAAGAGGTCCAGATAAAAAATTTGCTTATGTAAAAATGATCAAAATCATATGGTATCATGGGAAATCCAATTCAAACAACAATGCGACACTATTACACATGTATTAAGATAACTAAATGCCAGAACACTGGTCACATCAAATGCTGGCACAGATGTGTAGAAGCAGGAATTCTCATTCACAGCTAGCAGAATTACAAGTCGTATAGCCACTTTGGAAGAAGGTTTGGAACTTTCTTAAAAATTAGCGATATCTCTTCCCATATGATTCAGTGGATGCATTCATGGATATTTACCCACAAAGTTGAAAATGGATGTCTATACAGAAACATACATGGATATTTGTAGCAATTTCATTCATATTTTTCCAAACTTGGAAGAAAGGCTCTTCAGTGAGTGAGTGGATAAATAAATTATGATGCAAACACCCAGACCATGGAAAGTAGTTCAGTGCTAAAAAGAAATGAAATCTATGAAACAATAAGGAGAAGATGTAAATTCATATAGCTAAGTGAAAGAAGCCAATCTGAGAAAGCTATATACAGCATGATAACCACATGACTTCCAGGAAAAAGGCAGAAGTATGGAGATAACAGAAAGCCAGTGACAATACTGGGCCTTGTGTGAGAACTGGGGTTTGGATCCCCAGAACCCACATAAAGCCAGACATGGCAGTGCCAGCACTGTAATTCCAGTGAAGCTAGGGCAAGAAGAGAGGTAAAGACAAAAGAATTAGCCAGAAGCTCCTAGGCCAGCTGACCTAGTGAGCACAGCAGTGAACAGGTGGCCCTAATCCAAACACAGTGAAAGGCAACCACTCACACCTCAAGCTGTCCTCTGAGTTCCACGTGTGCTCCATGCCATGTGTGCACCCACTTGCACACATGAACACAAACACACACACACACACACACACACACAGAGAGAGAGAGAGAGAGAGAGAGAGAGAGAGAGAGAGAGAGAGAGGAAGTGGTTGCCAAGGTTCCAGGAGAAGAGATATGGAGAAGAATAGGGAGAGCATGGAGGATTTTTAGGGCGGTAAAACTACTTTGGACACTACTGTCACAGCTGAAGGAGTGCCACTGTGCATTTATTAAAACCCATAGAATGTACAAACCAGGAGTAAGGCCCAGCGTAAACAGATACATCAGCTTGTAGCAAATGTGGCTCTCTGGGGCAGGGGAGAAGTTCTGCATGGTGGGGTATAGGAACTCTCTATCTTTTATCCAATATCACTGTGAAATGAAAACTGTTGTTAAAAAGTGAAATTCAGGCTAGAGAGATGTCTTAGTGGTTAAAACACTTGACTATGAAACCCAAAGACCAAGGTTTGATTTCCCAGGATCCATATAAGCCAGATGCACAAGGTGACACATGCACCTGGAGTTCGTTTGTAGTGGCTACAGGCTCTGGTATGCCTGTTCTCTCTCTCTAAAGAGATGGCTCAGCACTTGCTTGCAAAGCCAAACAGCCAGGGTTCAATTCCCTATTATCCACCTTAAGCCAGATGCCATCTGGAGTTTGCAGTAGCAAGAGGCTCTGGGACATCCACCCCCCACCTTGCAAATAAATAATTTTTTAAAAGCAAGGATAGGAAGCTATTCATTAGGTCATCTAGGTTTTTGTTTTGGGGTGTTTTTTTTTGTATTTTTTATTTATCTGAGAGAGACAGAGAGAAAGAAGCAGAAAGAGTGAGTATGGATGCAATAGGGTCTCTTGCCACTGAAAATGAATTCAAAATGCATGTGCAATTTGGTGCAGCTGGTTTCACGTGAGTACTGGGAACTCAAACCTGCAAGCACTTTTAACTGCTGAGCAATCTCATCAGCCTTCATATAGTTTTTATAATTTTTTTATTTATTTGAGAGAAAGAGGCAGAAAGAAGGTGGGAGGGGGGGAGGGAGGAAGAGAATGGACATGCCAAGGACTCCAGCCACTGCAAACGAACTCCAACTGTATGCGCCCCCTTGTGCATCTGGCTTATGTGGGTCCTGGAGAATCAAATCAGGATCCTTTGGCTTTGCAAACAAATGCCTTAACTGCTAAGCCATCTCTCCTGCCCTCTCATATAGTTTTTTTTAAGCAAAGAAAAAAAACATGGTTCCCTTTGTGACTCAATGTCCCATCATAGACAATATTTGCAATAGTTTAAATGCTTGTGTTCTCTCTAGAATTTCCTTTGAAGCTTAATCCCTAATATAATGGTATTAAGAGGTGTTGGGGACTGGAGAGATGGCTTAGCGGTTAAGCACTTGCCTGAGACGCCTAAAGACCCCAGTTCGAGGCTCGATTACCCAGGTCCCACGTGAGCCAGATGCACAAGGGGGCACTTGCATCTGGAGTTCATTCGCAGTGGCTGGAGGCCCTGGCATACCCATTCTCATTCTCTCTCTCTCTCTCTTTCTGCCTGTCCTTCTCAAATAAATAAATAAAAATAAATTTTAAGATATTAAAAAAGAGGTGTTGGGAGGTGATTAATTAATCTAGTTTCTGCCCACATGAATAGGTTAGTGCTTTATAACAGGGCTGGGAAGAACTAACTTAAGTCCTTTTAGCTCTTCTACTCTCATACTATGTGAGACCACAGCATTCCTCCTCTCCGGAGGACACAACATAACAGCCCTCCCCAGGTACCACCCTTGCCTGAGCCTGCATCTGAGCCTCGCCAGCCTGCAGAACCATGAGACATAAATTTGTATTGTTTACAAATCACCCAGCCTGAAAATGTAGTAGAGAAACACAGACCAAAATGTTATTCAGTGATGAAATAATTCTACCACAGCAGTGTTTAGAGAAACTATGGCGCTATGATGTCTGAGACAACTGTTGATTGCTCCCGTCATGAAGCTGGCTTTCTTCTATGGGCCTTCTTTCCTTATGTTATATTACCTTTTTTCTGCACTCCTCTTTCCATTCTTTGCTTCCTGCTCTGTCTGTAATCCTTTTCTTTCTCTAATATGTTCTCTTTTGCAACCACCTGTCCTTCCCTGTCGCAGACGTTACTGAGCCATGTGAGTAACACTCAGGAACGGACCCTTAGCTGTCCCTGTAGCAGATATTCTCATCCTATGAATTCTACATGAAAAAAAAAAAACAGAAAAAAAGGAAAACAAAAACTCTGGTGTTGACTTTCAATATGTTTTATTTTCACATCAAGTCTCTAAACAACTACTCACCCATGAAACATTTTTATCTTGAAAGCCAAAACCTCTCATTTGGGCAATAGCAGCACCACCTATTTCATGGTAGTCTTTAAAAATTAGCTACTAATATTATTGTGATAGTTCACAGCCTAACTTCATGATTATATTATTATTTGGCAACATGCAAAGTCGAAAATGCATAGTCCACACACTGATGCTTATGTCTGTGATAGCCTATATGCCCATTATTTCTTATAAGTACCTTTCCCACTACAGCTTAGATTAAGACTGCTTGGACTCATCAGAAGGAAAGGTCCTGCAGGAGATGAAAGCATCTTTTTCCCAAATGAAGTTTGTTGTTTTTTCCTAACATACAATTCATTGAAGGAATAATGATTATCTGTGATGTCATCATCAAACTTTGTTGTTTTCTATGTGGAAGCATTAGGTTAGTCCTTCTACCAACTATTAAAATGAAAAAATTTTAAAACTAAAATAACAATCAGGGCAAAATAGAGAGAAAAGTCTGCCACAGAGCAGTATGAGCAAGAAAATGAGAACAAGAGGGTCATCAATTTAAAATGTCAAAACTGGGAAATGAAAGGAAAAGCAGTGAGCTGAATGTAGTCCAGACTCAAAAGTGCATGTAGGAAAAAGGAATAAAGATAAACCCTCAATCAGGCTCAGATCTCGGTTAGCCCTGGCCAGGTCCTTATGGCTGGCTGATGTGTTTACAAAAAATACGCAAGTCTGCGTTAGTTCCTAATTAGGTTAGGATGGATGCCAAAGAAAGTAGTGTGTTTTTAAATGTAAGGCTATGGTTACAAATGGGTATCAAAGCTTTGACACATAAGTGGCCATGGCAATAGCTGCCAAATGAAGCTACGTAATTGGTCCCCCAAGACTGAAGTAACTCACGTTTCAACTCTTGGGGGAGTCTTTCCTTAAAGAACCTCAGCATGAATAAAATGGTATATCACCTCATTAAAATTTTGATGCTATTAACCTGGGATGGTATAAAGGCAAGAAGTAATTGATTTTAAAAAGTTGAAGATTTTAATATACTATTTACCTCTAGTATTCACCTACTAAGGACATTCTTTGACTAGGGGTTTCTTTGTAAATCACTGTGTCTATTCAAGAAGAAAATAATTAGCTGTCTATGCAAAGTGTGGACCATGTTTTGTCCCACATAAGCCATTCTGAGAAATAAAATAATTGAATCAATTTTCCATATCAAATTGTTCTTTCAGCTTAATTTATTCTCATTACCTGGATAAATAGATAATGATAGGCCATTTGGAATCACCATCAGTGGCACTCATTCCAGTGAATGGTTCAGATGGAATCTTACAGATCACAAATCTAAAACCAATACAGTCTGTCATCCAACAAAATGTCATCAAAGGGCTCAAAGAATCCATTTTTACACTGTACTGCCAAGGGAAAAACTGGAAAAGTTCAAAGTGCATGGAAAGCAGAGAACTTCTCTTGCCAATTAGCGCATTTATTTCATGTGAATATCATTTCTCTACCATTGTAGTTTCCCTAGCACTATATTCTGCTCCTAATGAGCTCTATGAATATTTATTGATACTGGCATTTGTTGCTAATGAAAATTCCTTCTTTCCTTCTTAGAATTCTGTGCTATACCAAAATCAGAAAGTAAAACACTACACAGATGCTATACACCCTGTCCCCACCCCATAGTTCTATCATAACTTGATTTCACAACTCTCAGGTAGAGATAAAAGGAACTGTGTAGTACTGGGGTTGAAGAAAATGATTTGTGATTTTTTTTTTTTTTTGGCCTGGAATAGTGGCTCTCAATGTGGATTACTTGTACCCTCCAAAAAAACTGGCAATCTCTGAGATATGTTTGGTTGTTACAACTGGCTGAAAAGGTCTACCAACATCTCGATGGCAGGACTAGGAAAGCTGCGGAACAACAGAGAGCACAGAGCCACCATCCCCTCCCAGGAGACCCAACAAAGTAAAGTAAAAAATCATTTGAGGGCTGGAGAGATGGCTTAGCGGTTAAGCGCTTGCCTGTGAAGCCTAAGGACCCTGGTTCAAGGCTCAACTCCCCAGGACCCACGTTAGCCAGATGCACAAGGGGGCTCACGCATCTGGAGTTCATTTGCAGTGGCCAGAGGCCCTGGCTCGCCCATTCTCTCTATCTGCCTCTTTCTCTCTCTCTGTCCGTCACTTTCAAATAAATAAAAATAAACAAAAAATTTTAAAAAAATCCTTTGACCTGATATGTCACTAACATCCTTGAGACATCATGAAGACACAATCTAGAGCTGTGGGGCTGTAGAATGTGAGAATCCAGGAGTTTCATTTTCATACTTGTCTCCTTCATAATCTAAGTCCTCAAAGCATTAACTTGACATCACCAACAAAGTATCCTGCAGGTACTAAGCAGTTCCCTAATGTGATGTGTTATCCTGTACATTTTGCATATATTACTTCATTGTTCCAATGACCCAATAAGAAAGAAACTGTGGTCACTATTTTCACAGTGAAAAAGTCTGAAGTATTGGGAGGCTGTGATTCAACCATGGAAAGTGTGCTGCAAACCCACGTTCATCAAATCGGAGAGGTAAATCCAAAATCTACACCCTTAGTCCAAATTCAAAGCATAAACAGAAAGGTAAAGAGAAAAGTTAGATGCAAAAAATAGAGAGAATATATTTCAATGAGTTACTAGATGAACTCATTTATATTGGTTCTGTTTAGTTGACCTTGACCAGTACTCAATCCTCAGAAAGAGAGTATTTTCTTTTTTTGTTGGTTTAAGAACATGGAATGATTACAGTCAACCCAAACTGCATATAGTGAATTAACCCAATTTCCATCTCTGAGTAAGTCTCCAAATCTCTCTATCCTTATTTTATGGCTTTAAAAACTCATTTATAAACTAATTCAGAACTCACCTATATATATAAAAATAACTAATATTTTCCATAGACTCTTGAAGCAAGGTTTTTGGCCTGACTGATACTGAGTGGGTGGATTGAGCCACAGGCAATTTCTCTACTTACGTTGCTTTGTGTGAGAGGTCCTATTGGAACTACTCAAAACTTGTTTTGGCATTATAACCTCACTTGGGCTAATAGTGACTTTAGGGCAGGATGCTAGAAACACTAGGCTTTAAAGAACTTACAAACACAACTGTGATTTGAAGCGGACACCAGAACTAATTGTTGCCATCTGCTACTTAGTGAAGTGCCTTTTGTTATGGTTAGGGGGCAGAATGGTGGGGTGTGGAAGTTTAGGCAACATATGTAAAAAGAAAAGGATCAAAAGTATGCCTCACAGAAAAGCAATGAGTGGTGGTTCTGAACAAGCTGATAAAAGCATACGAACATGATAACTTGTAGACATACCATAGGTTGGCCTTCCCCTTGCTGGTCAATAAATACATAGTGGTGGTAATGTTTAGTGTTGCCCAAGAGTGATATAAAAGGATTCATAAAATTGGAACTATATGAGAGAAGTGTTTCTAAAGTATGTGGCTCTGCTTGCCTCTAAGTGGATTGGCATCATTCTATGATTATTCTACCAAGTCCTGACTGCGCTATTCTATCTTACACATTCCCCTAGTACAGCCTTCATCACACAGTAGCACAGTTGTCTATGAATGTGTTAAGTCTTCTTAATTGGAGTGTGAAGCTCTTGAGAAGGCACCAGGCCATGTTCATATTTTTTACCCCCAGGACATAACATGGAATTTGGCGCATAATGCATGCATTAGAGAACATTGACAAATGTGGTAACGTGTTCAGAGGAGACTCTAAGGAAATGCAACAAGCCTATTACTGTCAATTTTGTTATAAGTGACTTAGGTGAGAATATAGTAAAAGCTTGGTCATATTTTTAAGTGGTGTAAGGATGGTAGGGTTATCTATATCTGTTGCAAGATAGAAGTAGAATTTTAAATATACATATTTATTGCTGGGCCAGAACTAACAAGATGTAATTCAGCTCCACTTAGGTTCAAGCACTCAGTTGCACGAAAACAAGCCAAATTTGTTTTAGTTTAGTCATACTTTGTGTGATAAAACTTCAGGGATTTTGCCGACAGATACTTTTATCCGAGCCAAGTGCATAATTTGGCTACTAGAAGAGTTGGTATGGACTCCGGTGGCCTCAGCTGAAGTGATTGTTGACAATGTGCTTGCTACCTTTCTACATGGAGAACCATTTGAGACGGCAATCTAACACACTGAGAGGGAACACCGAGGGCCTGATACAGTCAACGCCGTCACGTCCAATCAGCACCTTGTTTCAGCTCTGGGTACCACTGTGAAGAGGGATCCTGACAACAGGGGGCTTCTGACCAAGATGACTGCCAAGTGGAACAAGCTTCAGAAACCAAACACTCTGCTCCCATGCTGAGCAGCTGAAAGAAAACCTGGAATGTTCAGGCTGGAAAAGGAAAGGTTTTCCCTGAATATTTTGATAACTGGATAAGGAAAATGTGGCCCATTTTCCCTGCCTCACACTCTCCAAACCTGTGACGACCTGACCACTATTTTTAGTTGTCATTAAGGATCTCTAATGTTGGCTATCTGGAACCATGAGCCTTCTCCCTACTAAGGGGAAAACCTCTGATTTAGTAGTCAGTTGTGTCATGATCGGGGAACATCCGCAATCCGTCTCAGGGTGAGTTTTTCTTCACTTTGTGTTCTGCTGTCTCCCTTATGATGTTATCATCTGCCTGCCCTATAACCCAGGTTCTTTCACATGATTCATTTGTAAGTTTATTGTCACCATCCTGGGATAGACAGTCTCTTGAGTATCTCCTCCTGGGGTCACTATTCACCCTGGAGATATTGCCCCACCGGCCAGGCTTGTGCTGTCTCATCTTTATGTTCATAAGCTCCCTTGCAGCCTTTGTATCTCCTTCCTTCATTGATAGTTAGCTGACTCAGAGCAATGGCGAGGTGATTTAAAGACAAATATCTTTTTGTTTTTCATTCAGTTACTAGTAATTTTGAAAAAAAGGGTAAGGGCTGGAGAGTTTGCTCAATGGTTAAAGATGTTGGCTTGCAAAGCCTAATGACCTGGGTTTGATTCCCCAGTATCCACATAAAGCCAGATGCACAAAGTGGCGTATGCATCTGGAGTTCATTGGCAGAAACTAGAGAGGCCCTGCTATGCCAATTCTCTCTGTATGTCTCTTTTTTATAATTTTTTTAGTTTATTTATTTATTTGAGAATGACAGACAGAGAGAAAGAGGCAGAAAGGGAGAAAATGGGCACGCCAGGGCCTCCAGCCACTGCAGACAAACTCCAGATGCATGCGCCCCCTTGTGCATCTGGCTAACGTGGGTCCTGGGGAATTGAGCCTCCAACTGGGGTCCTTAGGCTTCACAGGCAAGTGCTTAACAACTAAGCCATCCCTCCATCCCTGTATGTCTCTTTTTTATCTCTCTCTGCTTGTAACTAAATAAATATTTTAAAAAATTAATAAGATGCCTTGTGATAAATGATGTTCACTATCACCAGGAACTTGAATGGAGCCTGGAAAAAGTTGTTCTGAAATAACATGAAAGAGTTCCTGTATTGTTTGTGAATTGGACTAGATTGATTCAAAGATAGGCTTTATTATATCAACATTTACCAGAAAGCTTATTTTAAAAATATAGAATACCAAGATTTCAGTAAATCTAGGTTGGAACACAAGCATTTCCGACAAATCTAGTTCCCTCATATTCTACCCTAGGTGACTCCAATATGCATGAATGTGATTTATACTTTAAAATATTGGGGCTAGGGAGATGGCTCAATGATTAAAAGTTGTTTGCAAAACATGATGTCCATGGTTGTATTCCTCAGTACCCACACAAAGCCAAATGCACAAAGTGATGCATGCATCTGAAGTTTGTTTGCAGTGCCAGAAGGACCTCTACTCCATTTTTTCTTGCTCTCTCTCAGATAAATAAATAAAAATATTTATTAAAAGAAAATAAAACATTGTACAGGTCATGTATTTATGAAGTAGCTAGATTTTACCATACCTCACTGCATATATTTTTTCCAAAATATCATATTGTGTGTGATAAATACATGCAATGTTATCTGTCATTTTTTTAAATGTAACAATATTCTTTATAGAACAGTAAACTATATTTACTTGAAACCAACTCTATTGATGGTCATATTTTTTCTTAATTAAGTATAAACACAATTCTATAGGTCTATTTTTTAATTTTCATAAGAACCAAGTTGTTGGGCTAGAGAGATGGCTTAGCAGTTAAGGTACTTGTCTGTAAAACCTAAGGATGCATGTTCAAGTCTCCAGATCCCACATAAGCCATACACACAAAGGTGAGGCAAGTGCAAGGTCTCTCAAGCTCACTGGGTGGTACAAGAGCCTGGAGTGAAATTTCATTGGCTGAGGCCTTGGCATGCCAACAACCTCATAGTTATGGAAGATGAAATCCATCAATTCCCATAAACTTCCTAGCACAGTTTTAGTAAATATTCAATACTGTGATTACTTTGAAGTGGCACTGACTATATTTCCTTCATATTACACTTAAGAAAATTGAGGCATAACGTAATAAAGTCAGTTTCCCTCCAAACCCTGAACTGACAATGTTCCTAGTCTATCTTGGAAGGTAACATGCTAACTGTACAGCCCCAATTTTGATTGTATGATCTTGACAGTTAAATGGACAACTTTGGTAAGACTGAATGGAATGGATTCTAAGATGCCCATATGTAAATGCAGAAGAAACAGATAGCTCAAATTCCACCATAAATGATTTTATAAATGAGAAAACTAAGGATGGGAGAGTGAAGTGATGGTAACCAGAGTCTACACCAAGAAAGTGGCCAAGTCAAAATGGGAACCTAGGTTTCTTCTGCTACTGACTTGGGGCTCTTGTCAGTACTCTACACTGTCCATCCTGTGACTAAAGCTTAAAGTGACACACTGATCACCTGGAAAATTCTCCTCATTCAAGTAAACACAAATGTTTTAGAAACAAAAGTAGGAGCCTAATGGAATGCAGAGTGGAATGGTTCTTGTAGAAAGACATTGTTACCCACAAAGCTTAAGCAGCCTATTCTTGATAAATATTTATCACTATTGCATAGCCACAGCCCAAGAGACTTATCTAACAACTGACATCTCAAGAATAACAAAAAAAGTATGATAGGTAATGTAACCTTAAAACAAGACAAATGGTTTGAGAAACAGACAACCAGATGGTTGAAATATACCCTTGCCACTTAATACAAAATTCAGTCTCATCATTCATGAAAAGTGGGGGTGATAGTGTCTACCATGCAGAGTGTGAGGATGAAAATAATGTCACCTCAGGTAAGTCTCTTAGCCCAGTAACTGACACATGAAAAGAACTCAGTGCTGTTGGCTGCCAATCTGAACCGCCAAGACTGTCACAATAGGAAAGCATATTGTTCATTTCAAGTAAACATGGAATTTATATAACCATGTACACAAGAAGAAAGACATTCAGAATGCTGATGTACAGGGAGGAGAGAAAAATCCACTCTGTATACACTGTAGCATACCACACAATGGAATTGCTCTTAGAAACATAGTCACATAACCTATCATTACTATGATTCTCTGTCCAATCAGTATTTCTTGATTAAAAACCCTTAGTATGACTATATTAATGATGTGTAATCTTTTCTTACAATCTCCCTTGGGCAAAAAGTCTGTCGTAAACATCTCTCTATCCCCAATATAGATTCAATATCAGCACCCAAGAAAGGATTCATGAATTCATGAATGAAAGGGTGAATAAATAAATTAATGTCATGCAATATACACCAAGAAGTAATAATATATACAATCACTTAAGTACAAATACACTCAGAGGCTTTTGTAATCTAAGGGTCAGAAAGCTTTATCTGCAAAGGGACAGAAAATAAATATTTTAGGTTTGAGGGACAATAATTCTTAAAAACACTCCACCCTCAAAGATGAAAAATAGCATATTTCCTGATAAATATTTATTTTCTGTAATATAACCACACCCTATGAGTCTTGCCTGAAAATTGATACCTCTAGAGTAACCAAAAGGCAGCACTGTGAGGGGAACTTGACTTAACAGAAGGTCGAAATTATAAAGCCATATATAATACAAACATAATATACATTTATTGTGTATATACAATATATACATATTGTATGTGTGTAAACTCAATTTTTTGAAATGAGGCAAAAACAATGCACACACATGCACATACACAAGAACGTACACACGGAAATAAATAAGACCATTGTGCCTGTGTGATTTATGAACTCTGAAATTACCATTTAATATAATTTTAATGTGTAATAGGGTATTCTTTTAAAATTTTAAATTATTTTTATTTATTTATTAAAGAGAGGAGAGAGAGAGAATGGGACATGCCATGGCCTTTAGCTACTGCAAACAAACTACAGACACATGTGCCACTATGTGCATCTGGCTTACATGAGTTCTGGGAAATTGAACCTGGATCCTTAGGCTTCACAGACAAGGGCCTTAATGGCTAAGCCTCCAACCCTAAATTATTTTAAAATGTGGCTATCATTCTTGGCTTATAGTGCATACAAAACAGATGGGTCATAGTGTGCCAACTCCTAAACTCCAGTCCATACCACCAGCCTCAGTGAATGTTCCCACACAAAATGATTTCAAATTGTTTCTATAAGTAATGAATCAAAACTCACTGTGCCAAAATTTCTAAATCTTCTTTTACATAGGACTAAATTCAAAGTATGTATAAATGGTAACTATATTCTAGTTTTCAGCCTCCTGCTGTTAGACTGAATCATTGATACAAGTGTAAAAATATATTATTGTAAATATGATTAGGAAAATTCACTTTGTTGCTTTGGTAGTTTGATTCAGATGTCCCCCATAAACTTAGGTATTATGAATGCTAGGTTCCCAGCTGATGAAGATTTGGGAATTAATGCCTCCTGGTGGCAGTGTATTGTTGGGGGGTGGGTTTATGGGTATTATAGCCAGTTTCCCCTTGCCAGTGTTTGGCACACTTTCCTGATGCTGTTGGCCACCTGATGTGATGTGAAAGTGATGTCTACACTCTGCTCATGCCCTCATTTTCCCCTGCCATCATGGAGTCTGTACACCAAATAAACCTTTTTCTCCCCACAAGCTGCTTTTGGTCAGGTGATTTCTGCCAGCAATGTGAACCTGACTGCAACAGTAAAGTTGGTACTGAAAGTGGTGTCATTGCTGCTAGACACCTGTATGGCTTTTGGCCTTTTGGAGCTGAATTTTGAGAGGAATGTGGATGGATTTGAAATATTGTCCTGAGAGACACTTTGCAAGGCTATAAGTATAGCTTGGACTATCCTGGTCAGAGTTGAAAGACCTGAATACAGTAAGAACTATAGACTTTGAGGTTTGACTTGTGAGGGTGAGAAAGAGCTTTGCCTGGACTGGGTGAGAAGCAGTTTGTGTGAAAGGCTTGCTGTTATGCCCATGTCCTGAGAACTTGTGCAGGGTTGCATTGTTTAGAAATGGACTGGTATGAGCAGAGGGATATGTCACAGAAAAAAATGAAATCTTTGGGCCAAAACTCCTGCCCATTCAGCTGCAATTATATAAGAGATTACAACCTTGTATATTGGGCACATTCCTCTCAAAATTCAGCTCCAAAAGGCCAAAAGCCATACAGGTGTCTAGCAGCAATGACACCACTTTCAGTACCAACTTTACTGTTGCAGTCAGGTTCACATTGCTGGTATACATGGGGACAACAAAACAAATGCAGTCTTTTGAAGAGGCCTGAATGCTACAGGGATGTTCTGTTATTCAAAGTCTGTTTTATTCCCCCTGAGATTAACAAATTGGTACCCCACTGGCTATTATGGAGTATAAACAGTACATGAAAGAAAAGATCATTGAATTTGCAACACAGTCTTATGTTTTAGAACTGGCCATGGGAAGTGTGAAGCAGGTTTGCTGGATGCCTGCATGGAGACCCAATGGAGCTGTGAAGATGGACCATGGGTTATAGTGGAAACCCAGTAGAGATGCTGGGACCACGAGACAGCTACTAAGGAGAGCTGTCAGCTCTGGATGAAGTTTTCCAGGACTCTGAGTAAGCCTACCTGGAGAGGCAGAATTGGAACTCCAAAGACTTCTTGCCGGTTAGAATTATTGGACATGGAGACTTATTACTGGCTAGAGTGGTTGGACTTGGAGCTACAGAGTTTGATGTTTGCCCTATTTAAATACTTTATTTGTTGACTATTTTTTTGTCATGCCTAATGCCATCTTTTGCAGTGTGGATGTTTGTTCTGTGACATTATGTTTTGTTTTGTTTTGTTTTGTTTTGTTTTGTTTTGTTTTGAGGTTTATCTTTTGGTACCATGGCTCAGTTAAAAGATCTCAGACTAAGCTGGGTGTGGTGGCACATGCCTTTAATACCAGCACTCGGAAGGCAGATAGGAGGATTGCTGTGAATTCAAGGCCACCCTGAGAATACAGAGTTAATTACAGGTCAGCCAGAGATAGAGTGAGACCCTCCCTTGAAAAACCAAAAACAAACAAACAAAAAAAAAAACAACTCAGACTATGGGAATGTTTGAACATGATTGGGATTGATAAAATCTAGGGGGGATACTTAAAGTTGGACTGAATGGATTACATTTTTACATCATGATGGTTATCACTTTATAGGGGTTAGGGGAAAGACATGGTGGTTTGATTCAGGTGTCCCCCATAAACTTAGGTGTTCTGAATGCTAGGTTCCGAGGTGATGGAGATTTGTGAATTAATGCCTGGAAGCAGTGTATTGTTGGGGGCAGGTTTATGGGTATTACAGCCAGTTTCCCCATGCCAGTGTTTGGCACACTCTCCTGTTGCTGTTGTCCACCTGATGTTGGCCAGGGGGTGATGTCTACTCTCTGCTCATGCCATCATTTACCCCTGCCATTATGGAGCTTCCCCTCAAGTCTGTAAGCCAAAATAAACCTTTGTTCCCACAAGCTGCTTTTGGTCAGGTGATTTCTGCCAGCAATGT
The DNA here is from genome assembly GCF_020740685.1 of Jaculus jaculus. Lineage (NCBI taxonomy): Eukaryota > Metazoa > Chordata > Mammalia > Rodentia > Dipodidae > Jaculus > Jaculus jaculus. Next base: position 114,841,887 of record NC_059107.1, read on the forward strand.
GAACCTGACTATAACAGTTGCTATGATTATTTCCTTGGACATAAAGAATATGGTCTTTTAAGGTTAAGACAATAATAACTCAATTGTTAGAGTGCTTTCCACACAAAGAGCATAGGCTACATGCCTGTAATCCTAGCACTCAGGAGGCAAGCTGACTGGCTCGACCAGCAAAATCAGTAAGGTTAGGTTCAATGACCCTGCCTCAATGAATAAGGTGGAAAAGCCATTGAGAAAAACATCCAACAGCAATTTTTTGGCTTCTACATGCTTAGACACCCACAGTTACATGTAACACAAACACATACATATACATCTAAGTGCATATATACACACATGGACACATGTACTTACAGGCACATGAACATGGATGTACAGGTGCATACACACATCACACATGCATACACACAAAGATCTTTTATTTGAAAAATCAACGGATATTCCATGATTTTGAACCATTATACATTAGGATTTTTCTGTGAAAGACTAAACTTTTTAATATATTGTTTGTGCTAAACCCACATAAAGAATCTAAATAAATTAGCTATCCATGTTTACAGAGTTCAGATAAGCATCCGTGTTGTTATTTACATTGCATTTCTGTTATCTCTGGCACTGTCTCTTAGAAAATGTTAATGTGGGGAAAAAAAAACAGGCATAGGATATCTGTGATATATAAATCTCTACTAATCTCTTTAGTCAATTTAACCAAATTGGAAACCAAAACTATGAAAATGAAACAATCTTTAAGTACTGTTAAAAAAAAAATCTAGTACAATCTCATCATGTATTCATTTTGATTTAAAAAAGTGCTATTTATGGTTTTCTAGGACAGCAGCAGACATAATTTTACAACAGTTACCCTTAACCTGAAAGGAAAGAGTACACCAAGAATTCAATGTTAAATGATTATCTAGGGCCCACCACTGACTTACCTGAGTTTTGGCAAGTTACAACTTCCTGAGTCAGTTTCCTCTTTGCTAACTTCTCATAAAAATTCTTTTAGGTGGGCTAGAGAGATGGCTTAGCAGTTAAAAGCTGTTTGTCGCTCTCAGATAAATAAATAAATAAAAATGAACTTAGTCATGTGCTCATGATTCAAAGAATATTTTACTGCCACACTTTGCAAGGGCAGCACACTGGATAGAAATGAAGGGGGTGGGGTAAGTAGGCTCAATGACCAAAAGTTTTCATTTGGTATCTGAGTCAGTATTTAAAATTTAGCAAGGAGCAGTCACCAAGAACCATAGACACTGAATGACTTAGTGACTGATGCATCGGTGGAGACCTGGTTACTCTTTGTTTTTGTTTTTTGTTTGCTTGTTTTTGGTGTTTCTAGTTAGGGTGTCACTCTAGCCCAGGCTGACCTGGAACTCACTACGTAGTCTCAGGATGGCCTCAAACTCACGGCAATCCTCCTACCTTTGCTTCCAGAAACCTGGTTACTCTTAAAAACATATCAACATTTAGGTAAGTCTCTCTGCATTCCTAATTTAAATGCTAGAAAAAATAGGAACAGAAAGAAACTATCACAATATAGTAAAGACCATTTACCAAAATTTTCAATAGTAAGCCAGGCATGGTGACACATACCTCTAAGCCCAGCACTCAGCACACTGAGGTAGGAGTTTGAAGCCAGCCTAGGCTACAGAATGAATTTCAGGTCAGCCTGAGTAAGAGTAAAACCCTGCTTCAAAGGAGAAAATTCAGTAATATACCTTGTAATAGGCAATAAAATATTGAAGTTATTCTCATTAACAGCAAAATAAATACCAAGATGTTCAATCATATCATTAATAAATGGTATGTTGAAGTTTCTCAATAAATCAAATAAATAAAATAAATAAGTAGTAGCATGAATATTAAAGGAGACAAACATCCTTACTGACAGATAATACAAATGATTCTACTAAAAGTGTTAGAATTTGTAAGAGTAATGATTATATTCATGTAAAATAAAATTAATTGATTTTGTGTCAATCAGAATGGAAGTACTGTATTTAAAAGAAAGTTTCAGGGCTGGAGAGATTGCTTAGTGGTTAAGGCACCTGCCTGTGAAGCCAAAGGACCTAGGTTCAATTCTCCAGGTACCACATAAGCCAGATGCACATGGTGCTGCATGTATATGGAGTTCAGTTGCAGTAGTTAGAGGCTCTGGTGTGCCTGTTCTCCCTCTGTCTCTCTCCCCCTCTCTCTTTCTCTAATAAATAAATAAATAAAAAATAAAAGTCTTAAAAGAAAGTTTCAGAATATTTATGGGTAAAATTATAAATATTATTAAGTTTTCTAAATAAGAGACAAGATTAGTTCCAAACTGATAGTATTATACTATAAAAATAAATATCAGTCATTTAAAATGAATATATAAAGTTAGTATATATAATATTCTGTCAGGATTTCCCACATGTTTAGTAATGGTCAAATTGGATGCTCATTTTCAAGACTTATTTTAGAATTGTCAAAATTTTTTTGAATAATATTAGCAGTTTAAATCTTACATAATTACATACCAAAACTTATTTTATCTATGGCTGGGGAGATTGCTCAGCAGTTAAAAGAACTGGCTTGCAAAGCCTGAAGGCCTGGGTTCATTTCCCCAGTACGCACATAAAGCTGGATGCACAAAGTGGCACATGTGTATGAGCTTGTTTGCAGGGGCAAAAGGCCCTGGTGTGCCCATTCTTTCTCTCAAATAAAGAAGTAATTTATAAAAAAAGATTTTTTAACCATACTATGAAGCTGCTATCATCAAATCTCTATGGTCATGTTACAGAAGTAAGTAAATAGATTCAAGGGTCAAACAGAAGATCCTTGAAATATCAGAGCCTAATATATTATGAAAAAGGTATTTCAATTATGCAGAAGCGTAAGACAGGCAGTTATTTTTTAAATTTTATTTGCTAAGTTACTGCTGAACTCAATACCAGTTTAATGGCAGAACTTTCTTTTCCATGTAAATGCCAATTGCTGTTATTTTCACACAAAAAAAAACTCAGCTCTTTAATTTAGTTTTTAAACTGAAAAAAGAGGCATTCAAAGATGCACGGATTATAATTAATTTTAAAATTAAATTTAAAATTTAATGACTCAAGTTGCTAAAAAATTAGCTCTTTAATATAAACATTGGCCTTCTAAAAGGGTTCATAAAATTAATTATTTTTTATAGCTTCTTCTCTTACTTTTTAGCAAGACTGGATGTGTGATTCCTAATATGGAAAGCTGCTGCCTGAATCTTAGGTCATCTGGCAGATCTGTCTCCACTTCAGAAGCTTTCATCAACCAGGAGTTAAGGTCCACCAGTCTCAAGCATTGCATTATTCTTCTCCTGAATTGTTTCCCTTCCTTTCCTTTGGAAACATGCATCCCATTCTACCTAATGTCTCCTCTCACAAAACTACATCACATAAAACACTGTGTGTACTCACATGTGTGTGATTAATTGATTCACATTCTTCCATCAGTTTTTTAATGGAAACAGCTCCATTGTAAGGATAATCCAAGACAGACATTGCGACCCCACCATATAGATAAAACATTTTCTTTCAGAAGTAATCACATCATAGTATTTTTTAGAATGCATCAGTTTATTGTTCTTCACTCTTACTATATGGATTTAGAAAATCATTTAAGATTTGTTTTATTTTATCCATTTTTTTAAGTGGGGATAATTTATACAAAATATAATTATTAAGATCAAGTAGGAAGGAGCTGGGGAGATGGTTCAGTGGTTAAAGGTGCTTGCTTGAAAAGCCTGCACCTGCCCACTCATGTGAAGCCAGACAGGCATTTGTTTGCTGTGGCAAGAGACCCTGACACCCCCACCCCTCACCCCACCCCCCCACACACATGCAAACACACACACATACACAGATAAGCACACATAAATGAAAATTTTAAGAAAAGATTACATAGGACAAACAACAAAGTATATAAAAGTACTTTTAAACACAAACATCCTTTCCCACCATATATGCACCAGGTTTGCATAGAGTATTACAGATGAGGGTTAAAATTTAAAACAAATAAGACTAACAAAATGCACAGTAGATTCTCTCTTAGACTTCATACAAAATAAGACACATAGTCACTATTTTTGGTAACACTACTAGTGAAAGAGAGTTAGGACTTCTTATCCAAAAATGTAAAAAGTCACTGGGCATGGTGGTGCAAGCCTTTAATTCTAGAACTCGGGAAGCAGATGCAGGAGGATTGCCACAAGGTCTATATCAGCCTGAGACCACACAGTGAATTCCAGGTCAGCCTAGGCTGGAGTGAAACCCTACCTTGAAAAGAAAATGCAGAAAGACGACTTGCATTCGGTCTGTCTGTTACTCCAGAAAGACTTGCACTGGGCTTTTAAGGAAACAGAAACTGTGCTTATAATTCTCATTTCCCTGATTCTGATTTAAGGACATAGTAATTTATTATATATATCCTCCCAACTTATAACTAGTTGTACTCGTTATTTTTGCTTTATTTTGCTCTATTTCAAGTTTATTATCATACTAAATGAACCTTTATCAATTTTTTTCTGCAAAATTCCATAATATCTGTCTCAACTTCCCTGCATGTTTTTGTAGTTAGGTTTGTGTCTGCATCAGCACTTCTATTATTCATATGTTTTGAGGAGTTTAAAACCCATCCATAAAAATTAACTAAGGCTGAAACTTGGCAGCAGCTTAGAAGCACATTTTGTTTTTACCAACTTTCAAGAAATTCCATATGGCTATTTCTAAATCCCTGTATCAGGCTTAAATAAGAAAAATCCTGGCCAACATGAGACACTTATTTAGGCTAATTCACTTCAAACACAGGGCTTTGGTTCATTTTGCTGGTTTTTAAATGTCATTATTCCATGACTGCCTCTCAACCCTCCTCCAAGTCCCTCAGCCTCCTTTGGGTGGATGCCTGGTCACCCTGACAGTTGGCCTGGGCCACCTGCTACCCTACACTTCTGGAATTGAGATGCTATCTAATGTTTCATGTTGTCACAGGGTTTTGAGGTGCTCTGGGAGTTCATCTTGCCCTGTGGATCAGCCCATGCCTGTCCTCTGCCCACCTAAAGACATGCCCTTTCCAAAGTGGTCATATTCAAAATAACCTGAAGTAACATGTGAAA